>NW_027526487.1:1929040-2293561 GCF_052857255.1 Amblyomma americanum | reverse complement strand
GTCGCTCCTGCTCTTGTGGCGGTCCCTTGATGCCGGCTTGATTTTATAGCAGCGGCCACTGGAAGGGCTACCGCACTGTTCCGGAAGGTTGGTATGCGCAGGTGCAGAGCCCGCACGTGCAACTGGCGATGATGCGGCTTGCAGGTGAGGGTAGCTGGCGAGGGTGGAAGGAGAGGTTGGCTGGGTAAGCGGGAATCTGCACACAAATGAGAGAAGACTTAGACGTTGCACGTTTCGCTGTCGCTGCAGTTCTTGTGGCGGTCCCTTGATGCCGGCTTGATTTTATAGCAGCGGCCACCGGAAGGGCGACCGCACTGTTCCGGAAGGTTTTGTTATGCGCAGGTGCAGAGCCCGCACGTGCAACTGGCGACGATGCGACTTGCAGGTGAGGGTAGCTGGCGAGGGTGGAACGAGTGGTTGGCTCGGTAAGCGGGAATCTGCACACAAATAAGAGAAGACTTAGACGTTGCACGTTTCGCTGTCGCTGCAGCTCTTGTGGCGGTCCCTTGATGCCGGCTTGATTTTATAGCAGCGGCCACTGGAAGGCCAACGAACTGTTCCGGAAGGTTGGTATGCGCATGTGCAGAGCCCGCACGTGTAACTGGCGATGATGCGGCTTGCAGGTGAGGGTAGCTGGCGAGGGTGGAAGGAGTGGTTGACTGCGTAAGCGGGAATGTGCGCACAAATAAGAAAAGACTTATACGTTGCACGTTCCGGTGTCGCTCCTGCTCTTGTGGCGGTCCCTTGATGCCGACTTGATTTTATAGAAGCGGCCACCGGAAGGGCGATCGCACTGTTCCGGAAGGTTGTGATGCGCAGGTGCAGAGCCCGCATGTGCAACTAGCGATGATGCGGCTTGCAGGTGAGGGTAGCAGTCGAGGGTGGAAGGAGTGGTTGGCTGGGAAAGCGGGAATCTGCACACAAAGAAGAGAAGACAGACATTGCAGGTTCCGGTGTCGCCCCTGCTCTTGTGGCGGTCCCTTAATGCCGGCGTGAATTTATAGCAGCGGCCACCGGAAGGGCGACCGCACTGTTCCGGAAGGTTGGTATGCTCAGGTGCAGAGCTCGCACGTGTAACTGGCGTTGATGCGGCTTGCAGGTTAGGGTAGCAGGCGAGGGTGGAATGAGTGGTTGGCTGGGTAAGCGGGAATCTGCGCACAAATAAGAGAAGACTTAGACGTTGCACGTTCCGGTGTCGCTCCTACTTTTGTGGCGGTCCCTTGATGCCGGCTTGATTTTATAGCAGCGGCCACCGGAAGGGCGACCGCACTGTTCCGGAAGGTTGGTATGCGCAGGTGCAGAGCCCGCATGTGCAACTAGCTATGATACGGCTTGCAGGTGAGGGTAGCTGGGGATAGTGGAAGGAGTGGTTGACTGCGTAAGCGGGAATCTGCACACAAATAAGAGAAGACTTAGACGTTGCACGTTTTGCTGTCGCTCCTGCTCTTGTGGCGGTCCCTTGATGCCGGCTTGATTTTATAGCAGCGGCCACCCGAAGGGCGACCGCACTGTTCCGGAAGGATGGTATGCGCAGGTGCAAAGCCCGCACGTGTAACTGGCGATGATGCGGCTTGCAGGTGAGGGTACCAGGTGAGGGTGGAATGGTGGTTGGCAGGGTAAGCGGGAATCTGCACACAAATAAGAGAAACCTTAGACGTTGCACGTTTCGGTGTCGCTGCTGCTCTTGTGGCGGTCCCTTGATGCCGGTTTGATTTTATAGCAGCGGCCAACGGAAGGGCGACCGCACTGTTCCGGAAGGTTGGTATGAACAGGTGCAGAGCCCGCACGCGCAACTGGCGATGATGCGGCTTGCAGGTGAGGGTAGCTGGCGAGGGTGGAAGGAGTGGTTGACTGCGTAAGCGGGAATCTGCGCACAAATAAGAGAAGAGTTAGACGTTGCACGTTCCGGTGTCACTCCTGCTCTTGTGGCGGTCCCTTGATGCCGGCTTGATTTTATAGCAGCGGCCACCGGAAGGGCGACCGCACTGTTCCGGAAGGTTGGTATGCGCAGGTGCAGAGCCCGCACTTGTAACTGGCGATGATGCGGCTTGCAGGTGAGGGTAGCAGTCGAGGGTGGAAGGAGTGGTTGGCTGGGAAAGCGGGAATCTGCACAAAAATAAGAGACGACTTACACGTTCACGTTCCGGTGTCGCTCCTGCTCTTGTGGCGGTCCCTTGATGCCGGCTTGATTTTATAGCAGCGGCCCCCGGAACGGCGACCGCACTGTTACGGAAGGTTGGTATGCGCATGTGCAGATGGCGATGATGCGGCTTGCAAGTGAGGGTAGCAGGCGAGGGTGGAATGAGTGGTTGGCTGGGTAAGCGGTAGTCTGCAGACAAATAAGACAAGATTTAGACGTTACACGTTTAGGTGTCGCTCCTGCTCTTGTGGCGGTCCCTTGATGCCGGCTTCATTTTATAGCAGCGGCCACTGGAAGGCCAACGGACTGTTCCGGAAGGTTGGTATGCGCATGTGCAGAGCCCGCACGTGTAACTGGCGATGATGCGGCTTGCAGGTGAGGGTAGCAGTCGAGGGTGGAAGGAGTTTTTGGCTGGGTAAACGGGAATCTGCACACAAATAAGAGAAGACTTAGACGTTGCACGTTTCGCTGTCGCTGCAGCTCTTGTGGCGGTCCCAAGATGCCGGCTTGATTTTATAGCAGCGGCCACCGGAAGGGCGATCGCACTGTTCCGGAAGGTTGGTATGCGCAGGTGCAGAGCCCGCACGCGTAACTGGCGATGATGTGGCTTGCAGGTGAGGGTAGCTGACGAGGGTGGAAGGAGTAGTTGACTGCGTAAGCGGGAATCTTCACACAAATAAGAGAAGACTTAGACGTTGCACGTTCCGCTGTCGCTCCAGCTCTTGTGGCGGTCCCTTGATGCAGGCTTGATTTTATAGCAGCGGCGACCGGAAGGGAGACCGCACTGTTTCGGAAGGTTGGTATGCGCAGGTGCAGAGCCTGCACGTGTAACTGGCGATATTGCGGCTTGCAGGTGAGTGTAGCAGGCGAGGGTGAAATGAGTGGTTGGCTGGGTAAGCGGGAATCTGCACACAAATAAGAGAAGATTTAGACGTTGCACGTTTCGCTGTCGCTGCAGTTCTTGTGGCGGTCCCTTGATGCCGGCTTGATTTTATAGCAGCGGCCACCGGAAGGGCGACCGCACTGTTCCGGAAGGTTGGTATGCTCAGGTGCAGAGCTCGCACGTGTAACTGGCGTTGATGCGGCTTGCAGGTTAGGGTAGCAGGCGAGGGTGGAATGAGTGGTTGACTGTGTAAGCGGGAATCTGTCCACTTCTGTGTCGTCCGTGTCCTTTTTGCGCTATGTTTTCTAAGAATAAGAGAAGACTTAGACGTTGCACGTTCCGGTGTCGCTCCTGCTCTTGTGACGGTCCCTTGATGCCGGCTTGATTTTATAGCAGCGGCCACCGGAAGGGTGACCGCACTGTTCCGGAAGGTTGGCATGCGCAGGTGCAGAGCCCGCATGTGCAACTAGCGATGACACGGCTTGCAGGTGAGGGTAGCTGACGATAGTGGAAGGAGTGGTTGGCTGGGAAAGCGGGAATCTGCACACAAATAAGAGACGATTTAGACGTTGCACGTTCCGGTGTCGCTCCTGCTCTTGTGGCGGTCCCTTGATGCCGGCTTGATTTTATAGCAGCGGCCACCCGAAGGGCGACCGCACTGTTCCGGAAGGATGGTATGCGCAGGTGCAAAGCCCGCACGTGTAACTGGCGATGATGCGGCTTGCAGGTGAGGGTAGCAGGTGAGGGTGGAATGATGGTTGGCAGGGTAAGCGGGAATCTGCACACAAATAAGAGAAACCTTAGACGTTGCACGTTTCGGTGTCGCTGCTGCTCTTGTGGCGGTCCCTTGATGCCGGTTTGATTTTATAGCAGCGGCCACCGGAAGGGCGACCGCACTGTTCCGGAAGGTTGGTATGCGCAGGTGCAGAGCCCGCACGTGTAACTGGTGATGATGCGGCTTGCAGGTGAGGGTAGCAGACGAGGGTGGAATGAGTGGTTGGCTGGGTAAGCGGGAATCTGGACACAAATAAGAGTAGACTTAGACGTTGTACGTTTCGTTGTCGCTCCTGCTCTTGTGGCGCTCCCTTGATGCCGGCTTGGTTTTATAGCAGCGGCCACCGGAAGGGCAACCGCACTGTTCCGGATGGTTGATATGCACAGGTGCAGAGCCCGCACGCGCAACTGGTGATGATGCGGCTTGCAGGTGAGGGTAGCTGGCGAGGGTGGAAGGAGTGGTTGACTGCGTAAGCGGGAATCTGCGCACAAATAAGAGAAGAGTTAGACGTTGCACGTTCCGGTGTCACTCCTGCTCTTGTGGCGGTCCCTTGATGCCGGCTTGATTTTATAGCAGCGGCCACCGGAAGGGCGACCGTACTGTTCCGGAAGGTTGGTATGCGCAGGTGCAGAGCCCGCACGTGTAACTGGCGATGATGCGGCTTGCAGGTGAGGGTAGCAGTCGAGGGTGGAAGGAGTGGTTGGCTGGGAAAGCGGGAATCTGCACACAAATAAGAGACGACTTACACGTTGCACGTTCCGGTGTCGCTCCTGCTCTTGTGGCGGTCCCTTGATGCCGGCTTGATTTCATAGCAGCAGCCCCCGGAACGGCGACCGCACTGTTACGGAAGGTTGGTATGCGCATGTGCAGATGGCGATGATGCGGCTTGCAAGTGAGGGTAACAGGCGAGGGTGGAATGAGTGGTTGGCTGGGTAAGCGGTAATCTGCAGACAAATAAGACAAGACTTAGACGTTGCACGTTTAGGTGTCGCTCCTGCTCTTGTGGCGGTCCCTTGATGCCGGCTTGATTTTATAGAAGCGGCCACCGGAAGGGCGATCGCACTGTTCCGGACGGTTGTGATGCGCAGGTGCAGAGCCCGCATGTGCAACTAGCTATGATACGGCTTGCAGGTGAGGGTAGCTGGGGATAGTGGAAGGAGTGGTTGACTGCGTAAGCGGGAATCTGCACACAAATAAGAGAAGACTTAGACGTTGCACGTTTTGCTGTCGCTCCTGCTCTTGTGGCGGTCCCTTGATGCCGGCTTGATTTTATAGCAGCGGCCACCCGAAGGGCGACCGCACTGTTCCGGAAGGATGGTATGCGCAGGTGCAAAGCCCGCACGTGTAACTGGCGATGATGCGGCTTGCAGGTGAGGGTAGCAGGTGAGGGTGGAATGATGGTTGGCAGGGTAAGCGGGAATCTGCACACAAATAAGAGAAACCTTAGACGTTGCACGTTTCGGTGTCGCTGCTGCTCTTGTGGCGGTCCATTGATGCCGGTTTGATTTTATAGCAGCGGCCAACGGAAGGGCGACCGCACTGTTCCGGAAGGTTGGTATGAACAGGTGCAGAGCCCGCACGCGCAACTGGCGATGATGCGGCTTGCAGGTGAGGGTAGCTGGCGAGGGTGGAAGGAGTGGTTGACTGCGTAAGCGGGAATCTGCGCACAATAAAGAGAAGAGTTAGACGTTGCACGTTCCGGTGTCACTCCTGCTCTTGTGGCGGTCCCTTGATGCCGGCTTGATTTTATAGCAGCGGCCACCGGAAGGGCGACCGCACTGTTCCGGAAGGTTGGTATGCGCAGGTGCAGAGCCCGCACTTGTAACTGGCGATGATGCGGCTTGCAGGTGAGGGTAGCAGTCGAGGGTGGAAGGAGTGGTTGGCTGGGAAAGCGGGAATCTGCACAAAAATAAGAGAAGACTTAGACGTTGCAGGTTCCGGTGTCGCCCCTGCTCTTGTGGCGGTCCCTTAATGCCGGCGTGAATTTATAGCAGCGGCCACCGGAAGGGCGACCACACTGTTCCGGAAGGTTGGTATGCTCAGGTGCAGAGCTCGCACGTGTAACTGGCGTTGATGCGGCTTGCAGGTTAGGGTAGCAGGCGAGGCTGGAATGAGTGGTTGGCTGGGTAAGCGGGAATCTGCACACAAATAAGAGAAGACTTTGACGTTGAACGTTTCGGTGTCGCTCCTGCTCTGGTGGCGGTCCGTTGATGCCGGCTTGATTTTATAGCAGCGGCCCCCAGGAACGGCGACCGCACTGTTCCGGAAGGTTGGTATGCGCAGGTGCAGAGCCCGCACGTGTAACTGGCGATGATGCGGCTTGCAGGTGAGGGTAGCTGGCGATAGTGGAAGGAGTGGTTGACTGCGTAAGCGGGAATCTGCACAAAAATAAGAGAAGACTTAGACGTTGCACGTTTCGGTGTCGCTCCTGCTCTTGTGGCGGTCCCTTGATGCCGGCTTGATTTTATATCAGCGGCCGCCGGAAAGGCGACCGCACTATTCCGGAAGGTTGGTATGCGCAGGAGCAGAGCCCGCACGTGTAACTGGTGATGATGCGGCTTGCAGGTGAGGGTAGCAGTCGAGGGTGGAAGGAGTGGTTGGCTGGGAAAGCTGGAATCTGCGCACAAATAAGAGAAGACTTGAGACGTTGCACGTCCCGGTGTCGCTCCTGCTCTTGTGGCGGTCCCTTGATGCCGGCTTGATTTTATAGCAGCGGCCACTGGAAGGGCTACCGCACTGTTCCGGAAGGTTGGTATGCGCAGGTGCAGAGCCCGCACGTGCAACTGGCGATGATGCGGCTTGCAGGTGAGGGTAGCTGGCGAGGGTGGAAGGAGTGGTTGACTGCGTAAGCGGGAATCTGCGCACAAATAAGAGAAGAGTTAGACGTTGCACGTTCCGGTGTCACTCCTGCTCTTGTGGCGGTCCCTTGATGCCGGCTTGATTTTATAGCAGCGGCCACCGGAAGGGCGACCGCACTGTTCCGGAAGGTTGGTATGCGCAGGTGCAGAGCCCGCACTTGTAACTGGCGATGATGCGGCTTGCAGGTGAGGGTAGCAGTCGAGGGTGGAAGGAGTGGTTGGCTGGGAAAGCGGGAATCTGCACAAAAATAAGAGACGACTTACACGTTCACGTTCCGGTGTCGCTCCTGCTCTTGTGGCGGTCCCTTGATGCCGGCTTGATTTTATAGCAGCGGCCCCCGGAACGGCGACCGCACTGTTACGGAAGGTTGGTATGCGCATGTGCAGATGGCGATGATGCGGCTTGCAAGTGAGGGTAGCAGGCGAGGGTGGAATGAGTGGTTGGCTGGGTAAGCGGTAGTCTGCAGACAAATAAGACAAGATTTAGACGTTACACGTTTAGGTGTCGCTCCTGCTCTTGTGGCGGTCCCTTGATGCCGGCTTCATTTTATAGCAGCGGCCACTGGAAGGCCAACGGACTGTTCCGGAAGGTTGGTATGCGCATGTGCAGAGCCCGCACGTGTAACTGGCGATGATGCGGCTTGCAGGTGAGGGTAGCAGTCGAGGGTGAAAGGAGTTTTTGGCTGGGTAAACGGGAATCTGCACACAAATAAGAGAAGACTTAGACGTTGCACGTTTCGCTGTCGCTGCAGCTCTTGTGGCGGTCCCAAGATGCCGGCTTGATTTTATAGCAGCGGCCACCGGAAGGGCAATCGCACTGTTCCGGAAGGTTGGTATGCGCAGGTGCAGAGCCCGCACGCGTAACTGGCGATGATGTGGCTTGCAGGTGAGGGTAGCTGACGAGGGTGGAAGGAGTAGTTGACTGCGTAAGCGGGAATCTTCACACAAATAAGAGAAGACTTAGACGTTGCACGTTCCGCTGTCGCTCCAGCTCTTGTGGCGGTCCCTTGATGCAGGCTTGATTTTATAGCAGCGGCGACCGGAAGGGAGACCGCACTGTTTCGGAAGGTTGGTATGCGCAGGTGCAGAGCCTGCACGTGTAACTGGCGATATTGCGGCTTGCAGGTGAGTGTAGCAGGCGAGGGTGAAATGAGTGGTTGGCTGGGTAAGCGGGAATCTGCACACAAATAAGAGAAGATTTAGACGTTGCACGTTTCGCTGTCGCTGCAGTTCTTGTGGCGGTCCCTTGATGCCGGCTTGATTTTATAGCAGCGGCCACCGGAAGTGCGACCGCACTGTTCCGGAAGGTTGGTATGCTCAGGTGCAGAGCTCGCACGTGTAACTGGCGTTGATGCGGCTTGCAGGTTAGGGTAGCAGGCGAGGGTGGAATGAGTGGTTGACTGTGTAAGCGGGAATCTGTCCACTTCTGTGTCGTCCGTGTCCTTTTTGCGCTATGTTTTCTAAGAATAAGAGAAGACTTAGACGTTGCACGTTCCGGTGTCGCTCCTGCTCTTGTGACGGTCCCTTGATGCCGGCTTGATTTTATAGCAGCGGCCACCGGAAGGGTGACCGCACTGTTCCGGAAGGTTGGCATGCGCAGGTGCAGAGCCCGCATGTGCAACTAGCGATGACACGGCTTGCAGGTGAGGGTAGCTGACGATAGTGGAAGGAGTGGTTGGCTGGGAAAGCGGGAATCTGCACACAAATAAGAGACGATTTAGACGTTGCACGTTCCGGTGTCGCTCCTGCTCTTGTGGCGGTCCCTTGATGCCGGCTTGATTTTATAGCAGCGGCCACCCGAAGGGCGACCGCACTGTTCCGGAAGGATGGTATGCGCAGGTGCAAAGCCCGCACGTGTAACTGGCGATGATGCGGCTTGCAGGTGAGGGTAGCAGGTGAGGGTGGAATGATGGTTGGCAGGGTAAGCGGGAATCTGCACACAAATAAGAGAAACCTTAGACGTTGCACGTTTCGGTGTCGCTGCTGCTCTTGTGGCGGTCCCTTGATGCCGGTTTGATTTTATAGCAGCGGCCACCGGAAGGGCGACCGCACTGTTCCGGAAGGTTGGTATGCGCAGGTGCAGAGCCCGCACGTGTAACTGGTGATGATGCGGCTTGCAGGTGAGGGTAGCAGACGAGGGTGGAATGAGTGGTTGGCTGGGTAAGCGGGAATCTGGACACAAATAAGAGTAGACTTAGACGTTGTACGTTTCGTTGTCGCTCCTGCTCTTGTGGCGCTCCCTTGATGCCGGCTTGGTTTTATAGCAGCGGCCACCGGAAGGGCAACCGCACTGTTCCGGATGGTTGATATGCACAGGTGCAGAGCCCGCACGCGCAACTGGTGATGATGCGGCTTGCAGGTGAGGGTAGCTGGCGAGGGTGGAAGGAGTGGTTGACTGCGTAAGCGGGAATCTGCGCACAAATAAGAGAAGAGTTAGACGTTGCACGTTCCGGTGTCACTCCTGCTCTTGTGGCGGTCCCTTGATGCCGGCTTGATTTTATAGCAGCGGCCACCGGAAGGGCGACCGTACTGTTCCGGAAGGTTGGTATGCGCAGGTGCAGAGCCCGCACGTGTAACTGGCGATGATGCGGCTTGCAGGTGAGGGTAGCAGTCGAGGGTGGAAGGAGTGGTTGGCTGGGAAAGCGGGAATCTGCACACAAATAAGAGACGACTTACACGTTGCACGTTCCGGTGTCGCTCCTGCTCTTGTGGCGGTCCCTTGATGCCGGCTTGATTTCATAGCAGCAGCCCCCGGAACGGCGACCGCACTGTTACGGAAGGTTGGTATGCGCATGTGCAGATGGCGATGATGCGGCTTGCAAGTGAGGGTAACAGGCGAGGGTGGAATGAGTGGTTGGCTGGGTAAGCGGTAATCTGCAGACAAATAAGACAAGACTTAGACGTTGCACGTTTAGGTGTCGCTCCTGCTCTTGTGGCGGTCCCTTGATGCCGGCTTGATTTTATAGAAGCGGCCACCGGAAGGGCGATCGCACTGTTCCGGACGGTTGTGATGCGCAGGTGCAGAGCCCGCATGTGCAACTAGCTATGATACGGCTTGCAGGTGAGGGTAGCTGGGGATAGTGGAAGGAGTGGTTGACTGCGTAAGCGGGAATCTGCACACAAATAAGAGAAGACTTAGACGTTGCACGTTTTGCTGTCGCTCCTGCTCTTGTGGCGGTCCCTTGATGCCGGCTTGATTTTATAGCAGCGGCCACCCGAAGGGCGACCGCACTGTTCCGGAAGGATGGTATGCGCAGGTGCAAAGCCCGCACGTGTAACTGGCGATGATGCGGCTTGCAGGTGAGGGTAGCAGGTGAGGGTGGAATGATGGTTGGCAGGGTAAGCGGGAATCTGCACACAAATAAGAGAAACCTTAGACGTTGCACGTTTCGGTGTCGCTGCTGCTCTTGTGGCGGTCCATTGATGCCGGTTTGATTTTATAGCAGCGGCCAACGGAAGGGCGACCGCACTGTTCCGGAAGGTTGGTATGAACAGGTGCAGAGCCCGCACGCGCAACTGGCGATGATGCGGCTTGCAGGTGAGGGTAGCTGGCGAGGGTGGAAGGAGTGGTTGACTGCGTAAGCGGGAATCTGCGCACAATAAAGAGAAGAGTTAGACGTTGCACGTTCCGGTGTCACTCCTGCTCTTGTGGCGGTCCCTTGATGCCGGCTTGATTTTATAGCAGCGGCCACCGGAAGGGCGACCGCACTGTTCCGGAAGGTTGGTATGCGCAGGTGCAGAGCCCGCACTTGTAACTGGCGATGATGCGGCTTGCAGGTGAGGGTAGCAGTCGAGGGTGGAAGGAGTGGTTGGCTGGGAAAGCGGGAATCTGCACAAAAATAAGAGAAGACTTAGACGTTGCAGGTTCCGGTGTCGCCCCTGCTCTTGTGGCGGTCCCTTAATGCCGGCGTGAATTTATAGCAGCGGCCACCGGAAGGGCGACCACACTGTTCCGGAAGGTTGGTATGCTCAGGTGCAGAGCTCGCACGTGTAACTGGCGTTGATGCGGCTTGCAGGTTAGGGTAGCAGGCGAGGCTGGAATGAGTGGTTGGCTGGGTAAGCGGGAATCTGCACACAAATAAGAGAAGACTTTGACGTTGAACGTTTCGGTGTCGCTCCTGCTCTGGTGGCGGTCCGTTGATGCCGGCTTGATTTTATAGCAGCGGCCCCCAGGAACGGCGACCGCACTGTTCCGGAAGGTTGGTATGCGCAGGTGCAGAGCCCGCACGTGTAACTGGCGATGATGCGGCTTGCAGGTGAGGGTAGCTGGCGATAGTGGAAGGAGTGGTTGACTGCGTAAGCGGGAATCTGCACAAAAATAAGAGAAGACTTAGACGTTGCACGTTTCGGTGTCGCTCCTGCTCTTGTGGCGGTCCCTTGATGCCGGCTTGATTTTATATCAGCGGCCGCCGGAAAGGCGACCGCACTGTTCCGGAAGGTTGGTATGCGCAGGAGCAGAGCCCGCACGTGTAACTGGTGATGATGCGGCTTGCAGGTGAGGGTAGCAGTCGAGGGTGGAAGGAGTGGTTGGCTGGGAAAGCTGGAATCTGCGCACAAATAAGAGAAGACTTAGACGTTGCACGTCCCGGTGTCGCTCCTGCTCTTGTGGCGGTCCCTTGATGCCGGCTTGATTTTATAGCAGCGGCCACTGGAAGGGCTACCGCACTGTTCCGGAAGGTTGGTATGCGCAGGTGCAGAGCCCGCACGTGCAACTGGCGATGATGCGGCTTGCAGGTGAGGGTAGCTGGCGAGGGTGGAAGGAGAGGTTGGCTGGGTAAGCGGGAATCTGCACACAAATGAGAGAAGACTTAGACGTTGCACGTTTCGCTGTCGCTGCAGTTCTTGTGGCGGTCCCTTGATGCCGGCTTGATTTTATAGCAGCGGCCACCGGAAGGGCGACCGGACTGTTCCGGAAGGTTTTGTTATGCGCAGGTGCAGAGCCCGCACGTGCAACTGGCGACGATGCGACTTGCAGGTGAGGGTAGCTGGCGAGGGTGGAACGAGTGGTTGGCTTGGTAAGCGGGAATCTGCACACAAATAAGAGAAGACTTAGACGTTGCACGTTTCGCTGTCGCTGCAGCTCTTGTGGCGGTCCCTTGATGCCGGCTTGATTTTATAGCAGCGGCCACTGGAAGGCCAACGAACTGTTCCGGAAGGTTGGTATGCGCATGTGCAGAGCCCGCACGTGTAACTGGCGATGATGCGGCTTGCAGGTGAGGGTAGCTGGCGAGGGTGGAAGGAGTGGTTGACTGCGTAAGCGGGAATGTGCGCACAAATAAGAAAAGACTTATACGTTGCACGTTCCGGTGTCGCTCCTGCTCTTGTGGCGGTCCCTTGATGCCGACTTGATTTTATAGAAGCGGCCACCGGAAGGGCGATCGCACTGTTCCGGAAGGTTGTGATGCGCATGTGCAGAGCCCGCATGTGCAACTAGCGATGATGCGGCTTGCAGGTGAGGGTAGCAGTCGAGGGTGGAAGGAGTGGTTGGCTGGGAAAGCGGGAATCTGCACACAAAGAAGAGAAGACAGACATTGCAGGTTCCGGTGTCGCCCCTGCTCTTGTGGCGGTCCCTTAATGCCGGCGTGAATTTATAGCAGCGGCCACCGGAAGGGCGACCGCACTGTTCCGGAAGGTTGGTATGCTCAGGTGCAGAGCTCGCACGTGTAACTGGCGTTGATGCGGCTTGCAGGTTAGGGTAGCAGGCGAGGGTGGAATGAGTGGTTGGCTGGGTAAGCGGGAATCTGCGCACAAATAAGAGAAGACTTAGACGTTGCACGTTCCGGTGTCGCTCCTACTTTTGTGGCGGTCCCTTGATGCCGGCTTGATTTTATAGCAGCGGCCACCGGAAGGGCGACCGCACTGTTCCGGAAGGTTGGTATGCGCAGGTGCAGAGCCCGCATGTGCAACTAGCTATGATACGGCTTGCAGGTGAGGGTAGCTGGGGATAGTGGAAGGAGTGGTTGACTGCGTAAGCGGGAATCTGCACACAAATAAGAGAAGACTTAGACGTTGCACGTTTTGCTGTCGCTCCTGCTCTTGTGGCGGTCCCTTGATGCCGGCTTGATTTTATAGCAGCGGCCACCCGAAGGGCGACCGCACTGTTCCGGAAGGATGGTATGCGCAGGTGCAAAGCCCGCACGTGTAACTGGCGATGATGCGGCTTGCAGGTGAGGGTACCAGGTGAGGGTGGAATGGTGGTTGGCAGGGTAAGCGGGAATCTGCACACAAATAAGAGAAACCTTAGACGTTGCACGTTTCGGTGTCGCTGCTGCTCTTGTGGCGGTCCCTTGATGCCGGTTTGATTTTATAGCAGCGGCCAACGGAAGGGCGACCGCACTGTTCCGGAAGGTTGGTATGAACAGGTGCAGAGCCCGCACGCGCAACTGGCGATGATGCGGCTTGCAGGTGAGGGTAGCTGGCGAGGGTGGAAGGAGTGGTTGACTGCGTAAGCGGGAATCTGCGCACAAATAAGAGAAGAGTTAGACGTTGCACGTTCCGGTGTCACTCCTGCTCTTGTGGCGGTCCCTTGATGCCGGCTTGATTTTATAGCAGCGGCCACCGGAAGGGCGACCGCACTGTTCCGGAAGGTTGGTATGCGCAGGTGCAGAGCCCGCACTTGTAACTGGCGATGATGCGGCTTGCAGGTGAGGGTAGCAGTCGAGGGTGGAAGGAGTGGTTGGCTGGGAAAGCGGGAATCTGCACAAAAATAAGAGACGACTTACACGTTCACGTTCCGGTGTCGCTCCTGCTCTTGTGGCGGTCCCTTGATGCCGGCTTGATTTTATAGCAGCGGCCCCCGGAACGGCGACCGCGCTGTTACGGAAGGTTGGTATGCGCATGTGCAGATGGCGATGATGCGGCTTGCAAGTGAGGGTAGCAGGCGAGGGTGGAATGAGTGGTTGGCTGGGTAAGCGGTAGTCTGCAGACAAATAAGACAAGATTTAGACGTTACACGTTTAGGTGTCGCTCCTGCTCTTGTGGCGGTCCCTTGATGCCGGCTTGATTTTATATCAGCGGCCGCCGGAAAGGCGACCGCACTGTTCCGGAAGGTTGGTATGCGCAGGAGCAGAGCCCGCACGTGTAACTGGTGATGATGCGGCTTGCAGGTGAGGGTAGCAGTCGAGGGTGGAAGGAGTGGTTGGCTGGGAAAGCTGGAATCTGCGCACAAATAAGAGAAGACTTAGACGTTGCACGTCCCGGTGTCGCTCCTGCTCTTGTGGCGGTCCCTTGATGCCGGCTTGATTTTATAGCAGCGGCCACTGGAAGGGCTACCGCACTGTTCCGGAAGGTTGGTATGCGCAGGTGCAGAGCCCGCACGTGCAACTGGCGATGATGCGGCTTGCAGGTGAGGGTAGCTGGCGAGGGTGGAAGGAGAGGTTGGCTGGGTAAGCGGGAATCTGCACACAAATGAGAGAAGACTTAGACGTTGCACGTTTCGCTGTCGCTGCAGTTCTTGTGGCGGTCCCTTGATGCCGGCTTGATTTTATAGCAGCGGCCACCGGAAGGGCGACCGCACTGTTCCGGAAGGTTTTGTTATGCGCAGGTGCAGAGCCCGCACGTGCAACTGGCGACGATGCGACTTGCAGGTGAGGGTAGCTGGCGAGGGTGGAACGAGTGGTTGGCTCGGTAAGCGGGAATCTGCACACAAATAAGAGAAGACTTAGACGTTGCACGTTTCGCTGTCGCTGCAGCTCTTGTGGCGGTCCCTTGATGCCGGCTTGATTTTATAGCAGCGGCCACTGGAAGGCCAACGAACTGTTCCGGAAGGTTGGTATGCGCATGTGCAGAGCCCGCACGTGTAACTGGCGATGATGCGGCTTGCAGGTGAGGGTAGCTGGCGAGGGTGGAAGGAGTGGTTGACTGCGTAAGCGGGAATGTGCGCACAAATAAGAAAAGACTTATACGTTGCACGTTCCGGTGTCGCTCCTGCTCTTGTGGCGGTCCCTTGATGCCGACTTGATTTTATAGAAGCGGCCACCGGAAGGGCGATCGCACTGTTCCGGAAGGTTGTGATGCGCAGGTGCAGAGCCCGCATGTGCAACTAGCGATGATGCGGCTTGCAGGTGAGGGTAGCAGTCGAGGGTGGAAGGAGTGGTTGGCTGGGAAAGCGGGAATCTGCACACAAAGAAGAGAAGACAGACATTGCAGGTTCCGGTGTCGCCCCTGCTCTTGTGGCGGTCCCTTAATGCCGGCGTGAATTTATAGCAGCGGCCACCGGAAGGGCGACCGCACTGTTCCGGAAGGTTGGTATGCTCAGGTGCAGAGCTCGCACGTGTAACTGGCGTTGATGCGGCTTGCAGGTTAGGGTAGCAGGCGAGGGTGGAATGAGTGGTTGGCTGGGTAAGCGGGAATCTGCGCACAAATAAGAGAAGACTTAGACGTTGCACGTTCCGGTGTCGCTCCTACTTTTGTGGCGGTCCCTTGATGCCGGCTTGATTTTATAGCAGCGGCCACCGGAAGGGCGACCGCACTGTTCCGGAAGGTTGGTATGCGCAGGTGCAGAGCCCGCATGTGCAACTAGCTATGATACGGCTTGCAGGTGAGGGTAGCTGGGGATAGTGGAAGGAGTGGTTGACTGCGTAAGCGGGAATCTGCACACAAATAAGAGAAGACTTAGACGTTGCACGTTTTGCTGTCGCTCCTGCTCTTGTGGCGGTCCCTTGATGCCGGCTTGATTTTATAGCAGCGGCCACCCGAAGGGCGACCGCACTGTTCCGGAAGGATGGTATGCGCAGGTGCAAAGCCCGCACGTGTAACTGGCGATGATGCGGCTTGCAGGTGAGGGTACCAGGTGAGGGTGGAATGGTGGTTGGCAGGGTAGGCGGGAATCTGCACACAAATAAGAGAAACCTTAGACGTTGCACGTTTCGGTGTCGCTGCTGCTCTTGTGGCGGTCCCTTGATGCCGTTTTGATTTTATAGCAGCGGCCAACGGAAGGGCGACCGCACTGTTCCGGAAGGTTGGTATGAACAGGTGCAGAGCCCGCACGCGCAACTGGCGATGATGCGGCTTGCAGGTGAGGGTAGCTGGCGAGGGTGGAAGGAGTGGTTGACTGCGTAAGCGGGAATCTGCGCACAAATAAGAGAAGAGTTAGACGTTGCACGTTCCGGTGTCACTCCTGCTCTTGTGGCGGTCCCTTGATGCCGGCTTGATTTTATAGCAGCGGCCACCGGAAGGGCGACCGCACTGTTCCGGAAGGTTGGTATGCGCAGGTGCAGAGCCCGCACTTGTAACTGGCGATGATGCGGCTTGCAGGTGAGGGTAGCAGTCGAGGGTGGAAGGAGTGGTTGGCTGGGAAAGCGGGAATCTGCACAAAAATAAGAGACGACTTACACGTTCACGTTCCGGTGTCGCTCCTGCTCTTGTGGCGGTCCCTTGATGCCGGCTTGATTTTATAGCAGCGGCCCCCGGAACGGCGACCGCACTGTTACGGAAGGTTGGTATGCGCATGTGCAGATGGCGATGATGCGGCTTGCAAGTGACGGTAGCAGGCGAGGGTGGAATGAGTGGTTGGCTGGGTAAGCGGTAGTCTGCAGACAAATAAGACAAGATTTAGACGTTACACGTTTAGGTGTCGCTCCTGCTCTTGTGGCGGTCCCTTGATGCCGGCTTCATTTTATAGCAGCGGCCACTGGAAGGCCAACGGACTGTTCCGGAAGGTTGGTATGCGCATGTGCAGAGCCCGCACGTGTAACTGGCGATGATGCGGCTTGCAGGTGAGGGTAGCAGTCGAGGGTGGAAGGAGTTTTTGGCTGGGTAAACGGGAATCTGCACACAAATAAGAGAAAACTTAGACGTTGCACGTTTCGCTGTCGCTGCAGCTCTTGTGGCGGTCCCAAGATGCCGGCTTGATTTTATAGCAGCGGCCACCGGAAGGGCGATCGCACTGTTCCGGAAGGTTGGTATGCGCAGGTGCAGAGCCCGCACGCGTAACTGGCGATGATGTGGCTTGCAGGTGAGGGTAGCTGACGAGGGTGGAAGGAGTAGTTGACTGCGTAAGCGGGAATCTTCACACAAATAAGAGAAGACTTAGACGTTGCACGTTCCGCTGTCGCTCCAGCTCTTGTGGCGGTCCCTTGATGCAGGCTTGATTTTATAGCAGCGGCGACCGGAAGGGCTACCGCACTGTTCCGGAAGGTTGGTATGCGCAGGTGCAGAGCCCGCACGTGCAACTGGCGATGATGCGGCTTGCAGGTGAGGGTAGCTGGCGAGGGTGGAAGGAGAGGTTGGCTGGGTAAGCGGGAATCTGCACACAAATGAGAGAAGACTTAGACGTTGCACGTTTCGCTGTCGCTGCAGTTCTTGTGGCGGTCCCTTGATGCCGGCTTGATTTTATAGCAGCGGCCACCGGAAGGGCGACCGCACTGTTCCGGAAGGTTTTGTTATGCGCAGGTGCAGAGCCCGCACGTGCAACTGGCGACGATGCGACTTGCAGGTGAGGGTAGCTGGCGAGGGTGGAACGAGTGGTTGGCTCGGTAAGCGGGAATCTGCACACAAATAAGAGAAGACTTAGACGTTGCACGTTTCGCTGTCGCTGCAGCTCTTGTGGCGGTCCCTTGATGCCGGCTTGATTTTATAGCAGCGGCCACTGGAAGGCCAACGAACTGTTCCGGAAGGTTGGTATGCGCATGTGCAGAGCCCGCACGTGTAACTGGCGATGATGCGGCTTGCAGGTGAGGGTAGCTGGCGAGGGTGGAAGGAGTGGTTGACTGCGTAAGCGGGAATGTGCGCACAAATAAGAAAAGACTTATACGTTGCACGTTCCGGTGTCGCTCCTGCTCTTGTGGCGGTCCCTTGATGCCGACTTGATTTTATAGAAGCGGCCACCGGAAGGGCGATCGCACTGTTCCGGAAGGTTGTGATGCGCATGTGCAGAGCCCGCATGTGCAACTAGCGATGATGCGGCTTGCAGGTGAGGGTAGCAGTCGAGGGTGGAAGGAGTGGTTGGCTGGGAAAGCGGGAATCTGCACACAAAGAAGAGAAGACAGACATTGCAGGTTCCGGTGTCGCCCCTGCTCTTGTGGCGGTCCCTTAATGCCGGCGTGAATTTATAGCAGCGGCCACCGGAAGGGCGACCGCACTGTTCCGGAAGGTTGGTATGCTCAGGTGCAGAGCTCGCACGTGTAACTGGCGTTGATGCGGCTTGCAGGTTAGGGTAGCAGGCGAGGGTGGAATGAGTGGTTGGCTGGGTAAGCGGGAATCTGCGCACAAATAAGAGAAGACTTAGACGTTGCACGTTCCGGTGTCGCTCCTACTTTTGTGGCGGTCCCTTGATGCCGGCTTGATTTTATAGCAGCGGCCACCGGAAGGGCGACCGCACTGTTCCGGAAGGTTGGTATGCGCAGGTGCAGAGCCCGCATGTGCAACTAGCTATGATACGGCTTGCAGGTGAGGGTAGCTGGGGATAGTGGAAGGAGTGGTTGACTGCGTAAGCGGGAATCTGCACACAAATAAGAGAAGACTTAGACGTTGCACGTTTTGCTGTCGCTCCTGCTCTTGTGGCGGTCCCTTGATGCCGGCTTGATTTTATAGCAGCGGCCACCCGAAGGGCGACCGCACTGTTCCGGAAGGATGGTATGCGCAGGTGCAAAGCCCGCACGTGTAACTGGCGATGATGCGGCTTGCAGGTGAGGGTACCAGGTGAGGGTGGAATGGTGGTTGGCAGGGTAAGCGGGAATCTGCACACAAATAAGAGAAACCTTAGACGTTGCACGTTTCGGTGTCGCTGCTGCTCTTGTGGCGGTCCCTTGATGCCGGTTTGATTTTATAGCAGCGGCCAACGGAAGGGCGACCGCACTGTTCCGGAAGGTTGGTATGAACAGGTGCAGAGCCCGCACGCGCAACTGGCGATGATGCGGCTTGCAGGTGAGGGTAGCTGGCGAGGGTGGAAGGAGTGGTTGACTGCGTAAGCGGGAATCTGCGCACAAATAAGAGAAGAGTTAGACGTTGCACGTTCCGGTGTCACTCCTGCTCTTGTGGCGGTCCCTTGATGCCGGCTTGATTTTATAGCAGCGGCCACCGGAAGGGCGACCGCACTGTTCCGGAAGGTTGGTATGCGCAGGTGCAGAGCCCGCACTTGTAACTGGCGATGATGCGGCTTGCAGGTGAGGGTAGCAGTCGAGGGTGGAAGGAGTGGTTGGCTGGGAAAGCGGGAATCTGCACAAAAATAAGAGACGACTTACACGTTCACGTTCCGGTGTCGCTCCTGCTCTTGTGGCGGTCCCTTGATGCCGGCTTGATTTTATAGCAGCGGCCCCCGGAACGGCGACCGCGCTGTTACGGAAGGTTGGTATGCGCATGTGCAGATGGCGATGATGCGGCTTGCAAGTGAGGGTAGCAGGCGAGGGTGGAATGAGTGGTTGGCTGGGTAAGCGGTAGTCTGCAGACAAATAAGACAAGATTTAGACGTTACACGTTTAGGTGTCGCTCCTGCTCTTGTGGCGGTCCCTTGATGCCGGCTTGATTTTATATCAGCGGCCGCCGGAAAGGCGACCGCACTGTTCCGGAAGGTTGGTATGCGCAGGAGCAGAGCCCGCACGTGTAACTGGTGATGATGCGGCTTGCAGGTGAGGGTAGCAGTCGAGGGTGGAAGGAGTGGTTGGCTGGGAAAGCTGGAATCTGCGCACAAATAAGAGAAGACTTAGACGTTGCACGTCCCGGTGTCGCTCCTGCTCTTGTGGCGGTCCCTTGATGCCGGCTTGATTTTATAGCAGCGGCCACTGGAAGGGCTACCGCACTGTTCCGGAAGGTTGGTATGCGCAGGTGCAGAGCCCGCACGTGCAACTGGCGATGATGCGGCTTGCAGGTGAGGGTAGCTGGCGAGGGTGGAAGGAGAGGTTGGCTGGGTAAGCGGGAATCTGCACACAAATGAGAGAAGACTTAGACGTTGCACGTTTCGCTGTCGCTGCAGTTCTTGTGGCGGTCCCTTGATGCCGGCTTGATTTTATAGCAGCGGCCACCGGAAGGGCGACCGCACTGTTCCGGAAGGTTTTGTTATGCGCAGGTGCAGAGCCCGCACGTGCAACTGGCGACGATGCGACTTGCAGGTGAGGGTAGCTGGCGAGGGTGGAACGAGTGGTTGGCTCGGTAAGCGGGAATCTGCACACAAATAAGAGAAGACTTAGACGTTGCACGTTTCGCTGTCGCTGCAGCTCTTGTGGCGGTCCCTTGATGCCGGCTTGATTTTATAGCAGCGGCCACTGGAAGGCCAACGAACTGTTCCGGAAGGTTGGTATGCGCATGTGCAGAGCCCGCACGTGTAACTGGCGATGATGCGGCTTGCAGGTGAGGGTAGCTGGCGAGGGTGGAAGGAGTGGTTGACTGCGTAAGCGGGAATGTGCGCACAAATAAGAAAAGACTTATACGTTGCACGTTCCGGTGTCGCTCCTGCTCTTGTGGCGGTCCCTTGATGCCGACTTGATTTTATAGAAGCGGCCACCGGAAGGGCGATCGCACTGTTCCGGAAGGTTGTGATGCGCAGGTGCAGAGCCCGCATGTGCAACTAGCGATGATGCGGCTTGCAGGTGAGGGTAGCAGTCGAGGGTGGAAGGAGTGGTTGGCTGGGAAAGCGGGAATCTGCACACAAAGAAGAGAAGACAGACATTGCAGGTTCCGGTGTCGCCCCTGCTCTTGTGGCGGTCCCTTAATGCCGGCGTGAATTTATAGCAGCGGCCACCGGAAGGGCGACCGCACTGTTCCGGAAGGTTGGTATGCTCAGGTGCAGAGCTCGCACGTGTAACTGGCGTTGATGCGGCTTGCAGGTTAGGGTAGCAGGCGAGGGTGGAATGAGTGGTTGGCTGGGTAAGCGGGAATCTGCGCACAAATAAGAGAAGACTTAGACGTTGCACGTTCCGGTGTCGCTCCTACTTTTGTGGCGATCCCTTGATGCCGGCTTGATTTTATAGCAGCGGCCACCGGAAGGGCGACCGCACTGTTCCGGAAGGTTGGTATGCGCAGGTGCAGAGCCCGCATGTGCAACTAGCTATGATACGGCTTGCAGGTGAGGGTAGCTGGGGATAGTGGAAGGAGTGGTTGACTGCGTAAGCGGGAATCTGCACACAAATAAGAGAAGACTTAGACGTTGCACGTTTTGCTGTCGCTCCTGCTCTTGTGGCGGTCCCTTGATGCCGGCTTGATTTTATAGCAGCGGCCACCCGAAGGGCGACCGCACTGTTCCGGAAGGATGGTATGCGCAGGTGCAAAGCCCGCACGTGTAACTGGCGATGATGCGGCTTGCAGGTGAGGGTACCAGGTGAGGGTGGAATGGTGGTTGGCAGGGTAGGCGGGAATCTGCACACAAATAAGAGAAACCTTAGACGTTGCACGTTTCGGTGTCGCTGCTGCTCTTGTGGCGGTCCCTTGATGCCGTTTTGATTTTATAGCAGCGGCCAACGGAAGGGCGACCGCACTGTTCCGGAAGGTTGGTATGAACAGGTGCAGAGCCCGCACGCGCAACTGGCGATGATGCGGCTTGCAGGTGAGGGTAGCTGGCGAGGGTGGAAGGAGTGGTTGACTGCGTAAGCGGGAATCTGCGCACAAATAAGAGAAGAGTTAGACGTTGCACGTTCCGGTGTCACTCCTGCTCTTGTGGCGGTCCCTTGATGCCGGCTTGATTTTATAGCAGCGGCCACCGGAAGGGCGACCGCACTGTTCCGGAAGGTTGGTATGCGCAGGTGCAGAGCCCGCACTTGTAACTGGCGATGATGCGGCTTGCAGGTGAGGGTAGCAGTCGAGGGTGGAAGGAGTGGTTGGCTGGGAAAGCGGGAATCTGCACAAAAATAAGAGACGACTTACACGTTCACGTTCCGGTGTCGCTCCTGCTCTTGTGGCGGTCCCTTGATGCCGGCTTGATTTTATAGCAGCGGCCCCCGGAACGGCGACCGCACTGTTACGGAAGGTTGGTATGCGCATGTGCAGATGGCGATGATGCGGCTTGCAAGTGAGGGTAGCAGGCGAGGGTGGAATGAGTGGTTGGCTGGGTAAGCGGTAGTCTGCAGACAAATAAGACAAGATTTAGACGTTACACGTTTAGGTGTCGCTCCTGCTCTTGTGGCGGTCCCTTGATGCCGGCTTCATTTTATAGCAGCGGCCACTGGAAGGCCAACGGACTGTTCCGGAAGGTTGGTATGCGCATGTGCAGAGCCCGCACGTGTAACTGGCGATGATGCGGCTTGCAGGTGAGGGTAGCAGTCGAGGGTGGAAGGAGTTTTTGGCTGGGTAAACGGGAATCTGCACACAAATAAGAGAAAACTTAGACGTTGCACGTTTCGCTGTCGCTGCAGCTCTTGTGGCGGTCCCAAGATGCCGGCTTGATTTTATAGCAGCGGCCACCGGAAGGGCGATCGCACTGTTCCGGAAGGTTGGTATGCGCAGGTGCAGAGCCCGCACGCGTAACTGGCGATGATGTGGCTTGCAGGTGAGGGTAGCTGACGAGGGTGGAAGGAGTAGTTGACTGCGTAAGCGGGAATCTTCACACAAATAAGAGAAGACTTAGACGTTGCACGTTCCGCTGTCGCTCCAGCTCTTGTGGCGGTCCCTTGATGCAGGCTTGATTTTATAGCAGCGGCGACCGGAAGGGAGACCGCACTGTTTCGGAAGGTTGGTATGCGCAGGTGCAGAGCCTGCACGTGTAACTGGCGATATTGCGGCTTGCAGGTGAGTGTAGCAGGCGAGGGTGAAATGAGTGGTTGGCTGGGTAAGCGGGAATCTGCACACAAATAAGAGAAGATTTAGACGTTGCACGTTTCGCTGTCGCTGCAGTTCTTGTGGCGGTCCCTTGATGCCGGCTTGATTTTATAGCAGCGGCCACCGGAAGGGCGACCGCACTGTTCCGGAAGGTTGGTATGCTCAGGTGCAGAGCTCGCACGTGTAACTGGCGTTGATGCGGCTTGCAGGTTAGGGTAGCAGGCGAGGGTGGAATGAGTGGTTGACTGTGTTAGCGGGAATCTGTCCACTTCTGTGTCGTCCGTGTCCTTTTTGCGCTATGTTTTCTAAGAATAAGAGAAGACTTAGACGTTGCACGTTCCGGTGTCGCTCCTGCTCTTGTGACGGTCCCTTGATGCCGGCTTGATTTTATAGCAGCGGCCACCGGAAGGGTGACCGCACTGTTTCGGAAGGTTGGCATGCGCAGGTGCAGAGCCCGCATGTGCAACTAGCGATGACACGGCTTGCAGGTGAGGGTAGCTGACGATAGTGGAAGGAGTGGTTGGCTGGGAAAGCGGGAATCTGCACACAAATAAGAGACGATTTAGACGTTGCACGTTCCGGTGTCGCTCCTGCTCTTGTGGCGGTCCCTTGATGCCGGCTTGATTTTATAGCAGCGGCCACCCGAAGGGCGACCGCACTGTTCCGGAAGGATGGTATGCGCAGGTGCAAAGCCCGCACGTGTAACTGGCGATGATGCGGCTTGCAGGTGAGGGTAGCAGGTGAGGGTGGAATGATGGTTGGCAGGGTAAGCGGGAATCTGCACACAAATAAGAGAAACCTTAGACGTTGCACGTTTCGGTGTCGCTGCTGCTCTTGTGGCGGTCCCTTGATGCCGGTTTGATTTTATAGCAGCGGCCACCGGAAGGGCGACCGCACTGTTCCGGAAGGTTGGTATGCGCAGGTGCAGAGCCCGCACGTGTAACTGGTGATGATGCGGCTTGCAGGTGAGGGTAGCAGACGAGGGTGGAATGAGTGGTTGGCTGGGTAAGCGGGAATCTGGACACAAATAAGAGTAGACTTAGACGTTGTACGTTTCGTTGTCGCTCCTGCTCTTGTGGCGCTCCCTTGATGCCGGCTTGGTTTTATAGCAGCGGCCACCGGAAGGGCAACCGCACTGTTCCGGATGGTTGATATGCACAGGTGCAGAGCCCGCACGCGCAACTGGTGATGATGCGGCTTGCAGGTGAGGGTAGCTGGCGAGGGTGGAAGGAGTGGTTGACTGCGTAAGCGGGAATCTGCGCACAAATAAGAGAAGAGTTAGACGTTGCACGTTCCGGTGTCACTCCTGCTCTTGTGGCGGTCCCTTGATGCCGGCTTGATTTTATAGCAGCGGCCACCGGAAGGGCGACCGTACTGTTCCGGAAGGTTGGTATGCACAGGTGCAGAGCCCGCACGTGTAACTGGCGATGATGCGGCTTGCAGGTGAGGGTAGCAGTCGAGGGTGGAAGGAGTGGTTGGCTGGGAAAGCGGGAATCTGCACACAAATAAGAGACGACTTACACGTTGCACGTTCCGGTGTCGCTCCTGCTCTTGTGGCGGTCCCTTGATGCCGGCTTGATTTCATAGCAGCAGCCCCCGGAACGGCGACCGCACTGTTACGGAAGGTTGGTATGCGCATGTGCAGATGGCGATGATGCGGCTTGCAAGTGAGGGTAACAGGCGAGGGTGGAATGAGTGGTTGGCTGGGTAAGCGGTAATCTGCAGACAAATAAGACAAGACTTAGACGTTGCACGTTTAGGTGTCGCTCCTGCTCTTGTGGCGGTCCCTTGATGCCGGCTTGATTTTATAGAAGCGGCCACCGGAAGGGCGATCGCACTGTTCCGGACGGTTGTGATGCGCAGGTGCAGAGCCCGCATGTGCAACTAGCGATGATGCGGCTTGCAGGTGAGGGTAGCAGTCGAGGGTGGAAGGAATGGTTGGCTGGGAAGCGGGAATCTGCACACAAATAGGAGAAGACTTAGACGTTGCACGTTTCGGTGTCGCTGCTGCTCTTGTGGCGGTCCCTTAATGCCGGCGTGAATTTATAGCAGCGGCCACCGGAAGGGCGACCGCACTGTTCCGGAAGGTTGGTATGCTCAGGTGCAGAGCTCGCACGTGTAACTGGCGTTGATGCGGCTTGCAGGTTAGGGTAGCAGGCGAGGGTGGAATGAGTGGTTGGCTGGGTAAGCGGGAATCTGCACACAAATAAGAAGACTTTGACGTTGAACGTTTCGGTGTCGCTCCTGCTCTTGTGGCGGTCCGTTGATGCCGGCTTGATTTTATAGCAGCGGCCCCCTGAACGGCGACCGCACTGTTCCGGAAGGTTGGTATGCGCAGGTGCAGAGCCCGCACGTGTAACTGGCGATGATGCGGCTTGCAGGTGAGGGTAGCTGGCGAGGGTGGAAGGAGTGGTTGACTGCGTAAGTGGGAATCTGCGCACAAATAAGAGAAGACTTAGACGTTGCACGTTCCGGTGTCGCTCCTGCTCTTGTGGCGGTCCCTTGATGCCGGTTTGATTTTATAACAGCGGCCACCGGAAGGGCGACCGCACTGTTCCGGAAGGTTGGTATGCGCAGGTGCAGAGCCCGCATGTGCAACTAGCGATGATACGGCTTGCAGGTGAGGGTAGCTGGCGATAGTGGAAGGAGTGGTTGACTGCGTAAGCGGGAATCTGCACAAAAATAAGAGAAGACTTAGACGTTGCACGTTTCGGTGTCGCTCCTGCTCTTGTGGCGGTCCCTTGATGCCGGCTTGATTTTGTATCAGCGGCCGCCGGAAAGGCGACCGCACTGTTCCGGAAGGTTGGTATGCGCAGGAGCAGAGCCCGCACGTGTAACTGGCGATGATGCGGCTTGCAGGTGAGGGTAGCTGGCGAGGGTGGAAGGAGAGGTTGGCTGGGTAAGCGGGAATCTGCACACAAATAAAAGAAGACTTAGACGTTGCACGTTTCGCTATCGCTGCAGCTCTTGTGGCGGTCCCTTGATGCCGGCTTGATTTTATAGCAGCGGCCACTGGAAGGCCAACGAACTGTTCCGGAAGGTTGGTATGCGCATGTGCAGAGCCCGCACGTGTAACTGGCGATGATGCGGCTTGCAGGTGAGGGTAGCTAGCGAGGGTGGAAGGAGTGGTTGACTGCGTAAGCGGGAATGTGCGCACAAATAAGAGAAGACTTAGACGTTGCACGTTCCGGTGTCGCTCCTGCTCTTGTGGCGGTCCCTTGATGCCGGCTTGATTTTATAGAAGCGGCCACCGGAAGGGCGATCGCACTGTTCCGGAAGGTTGTGATGCGCAGGTGCAGAGCCCGTATGTGCAACTAGCGATGATGCGGCTTGCAGGTGAGGGTAGCAGTCGAGGGTGGAAGGAGTGGTTGGCTGGGAAAGCGGGAATCTGCACACAAAGAAGAGAAGACTTAGACGTTGCAGGTTCCGGTGTCGCCCCTGCTCTTGTGGCGGTCCCTTAATGCCGGCGTGAATTTATAGCAGCGGCCACCGGAAGGGCGACTGCACTGTTCCGGAAGGTTGGTATGCTCAGGAGGAGAGCTCGCACGTGTAACTGGCGTTGATGCGGCTTGCAGGTTAGGGTAGCAGGCGAGGGTAGAATGAGTGGTTGGCTGGGTAAGCGGGAATCTGCGCACAAATAAGAGAAGACTTAGACGTTGCACGTTCCGGTGTCGCTCCTACTCTTGTGGCGGTCCCTTGATGCCGGCTTGATTTTATAGCAGCGGCCACCGGAAGGGCGACCGCACTGTTCCGGAAGGTTGGTATGCGCAGGTGCAGAGCCCGCATGTGCAACTAGCTATGATACGGCTTGCAGGTGAGGGTAGCTGGGGATAGTGGAAGGAGTGGTTGACTGCGTAAGCGGGAATCTGCACACAAATAAGAGAAGACTTAGACGTTGCACGTTTCGCTGTCGCTCCTGCTCTTGTGGCGGTCCCTTGATGCCGGCTTGATTTTATAGCAGCGGCTACCCGAAGGGCGACCGCACTGTTCCGGAAGGATGGTATGCGCAGGTGCAAAGCCCGCACGTGTAACTGGCGATGATGCGGCTTGCAGGTGAGGGTAGCATTTGAGGGTGGAATGATGGTTGGCAGGGTAAGCGGGAATCTGCACACAAATAAGAGAAACCTTAGACGTTGCACGTTTCGGTGTCGCTGCTGCTCTTGTGGCGGTCCCTTGATGCCGGTTTGATTATATAGCAGCGGCCACCGGAAGGGCGACCGCACTGTTCCGGAAGGTTGGTATGCGCAGGTGCAGAGCCCGCACGTGTAACTGGCGATGATGCGGCTTGCAGGTGAGGGTAGCAGACGAGGGTGGAATGAGTGGTTGGCTGGGTAAGCGGGAATCTGGACACAAATAAGAGTAGACTTAGACGTTGTACGTTTCGTTGTCGCTCCTGCTCTTGTGGCGCTCCCTTGATGCCGGCTTGATTTTATAGCAGCGGCCACCGGAAGGGCAACCGCACTGTTCCGGATGGTTGATATGCACAGGTGCAGAGCCCGCACGCGCAACTGGCGATGATGCGGCTTGCAGGTGAGGGTAGCTGGCGAGGGTGGAATGAGTGGTTGGCAGGGTAAGCGGGAATCTGCGCACAAAGAAGAGAAGACTTAGACGTTGCAGGTTCCGGTGTCGCCCCTGCTCTTGTGGCGGTCCCTTAATGCCGGCGTGAATTTATAGCAGCGGCCACCGGAAGGGCGACCACACTGTTCCGGAAGGTTGGTATGCTCAGGTGCAGAGCTCGCACGTGTAACTGGCGTTGATGCGGCTTGCAGGTTAGGGTAGCAGGCGAGGGTGGAAGGAGTGGTTGACTGCGTAAGCGGGAATCTGCGCACAAATAAGAGAAGACTTAGACGTTGCACATTCCGGTGTCGCTCCTGCTCTTGTGGCGGTCCCTTGATGCCGGTTTGATTTTATAACAGCGGCCACCGGAAGGGCGACCGCACTGTTCCGGAAGGTTGGTATGCGCAGGTGCAGAGCCCGCATGTGCAACTAGCGATGATACGGCTTGCAGGTGAGGGTAGCTGGCGATAGTGGAAGTAGTGGTTGACTGCGTAAGCGGGAATCTGCACAAAAATAAGAGAAGACTTAGACGTTGCACGTTTCGGTGTCGCTCCTGCTCTTGTGGCGGTCCCTTGATGCCGGCTTGATTTTATATCAGCGGCCGCCGGAAAGGCGACCGCACTGTTCCGGAAGGTTGGTATGCGCAGGAGCAGAGCCCGCACGTGTAACTGGTGATGATGCGGCTTGCAGGTGAGGGTAGCAGTCGAGGGTGGAAAGAGTGGTTGGCTGGGAAAGCGGGAATCTGCGCACAAATAAGAGAAGACTTAGACGTTGCACGTTCCGGTGTCGCTCCTGCTCTTGTGGCGGTCCCTTGATGCCGGCTTGATTTTATAGCAGCGGCCACCGGAAGGGCGACCGCACTGTTCCGGAAGAATGGTATGCGCAGGTGCAGAGCCCGCACGTGCAACTGGCGATGATGCGGCTTGCAGGTGAGGGTAGCTGGCGAGGGTGGAAGGAGAGGTTGGCTGGGTAAGCGGGAATCTGCACACAAATGAGAGAAGACTTAGACGTTGCACGTTTCGCTGTCGCTGCAGTTCTTGTGGCGGTCCCTTGATGCCGGCTTGATTTTATAGCAGCGGCCACCGGAAGGGCGACCGCACTGTTCCGGAAGGTTTTGTTATGCGCAGGTGCAGAGCCCGCACGTGCAACTGGCGACGATGCGACTTGCAGGTGAGGGTAGCTGGCGAGGGTGGAACGAGTGGTTGGCTCGGTAAGCGGGAATCTGCACACAAATAAGAGAAGACTTAGACGTTGCACGTTTCGCTGTCGCTGCAGCTCTTGTGGCGGTCCCTTGATGCCGGCTTGATTTTATAGCAGCGGCCACCGGAAGGGCGACCGCACTGTTCCGGAAGGTTGGTATGCGCAGGTGCAGAGCCCGCACGTGTAACTGGCGATGATGCGGCTTGCAGGTGAGGGTAGCAGTCGAGGGTGGAAGGAGTGGTTGGCTGGGAAAGCGGGAATCTGTACAAAAATAAGAGACGACTTACACGTTCACGTTCGGGTGTCGCTCCTGCTCTTGTGGCGGTCCCTTGATGCCGGCTTGATTTTATAGCAGCGGCCCCCGGAACGGCGACCGCACTGTTACGGAAGGTTGGTATGCGCATGTGCAGATGGCGATGATGCGGCTTGCAAGTGAGGGTAGCAGGCGAGGGTGGAATGAGTGGTTGGCTGGGTAAGCGGTAATCTGCAGACAAATAAGACAAGACTTAGACGTTCCACGTTTAGGTGTCGCTGCAGTTCTTGTGGCGGTCCCTTGATGCCGGCGTGAATTTATAGCAGCGGCCACCGGAAGGGCGACCGCACTGTTCCGGAAGGTTGGTATGCTCAGGTGCAGAGCTCGCACATGTAACTGTCGTTGATGCGGCTTGCAGGTTAGGGTAGCTGGCGAGGGTGGAAGGAGTGGTTGACTGCGTAAGCGGGAATGTGCGCACAAATAAGAGAAGACTTAGACGTTGCACGTTTCGCTGTCGCTGCAGTTCTTGTGGCGGTCCCTTGATGCCGGCTTGATTTTATAGCAGCGGCCACCGGAAGGGCGACCGCACTGTTCCGGAAGGTTGGTATGCGCAGGTGCAGAGTCCGGACGTGCAACTAGCGATGATACAGCTTGCAGGTGAGGGTAGTTGGCGAGGGTGGAAGGAGTGGTTGACTGCGTAAGCGGGAATCTGCCCACAAATAAGAGAAGACTTAGATGTTGCACGTTTCGATGTCGCTCCTGCTCTTGTGGCGGTCCCTTGATGCCGGCTTGATTTTATAGCAGCGGCCACCGGGAAGGCGACCGCACTGTTCCGGAAGGTTGGTATGCGCAGGTGCAGAGCCCGCACGTGTAACTGGCGATGATGCGGCTTGCAGGTGAGGGTAGCTGGCGAGGGTGGAAGGAGAGGTTGGCTGGGTAAGCGGGAATCTGCACACAAATGAGAGAAGACTTAAACGTTGCACGTTTCGCTGTCGCTGCAGTTCTTGTGGCGGTCCCTTGATGCCGGCCTGATTTTATAGCAGCGGCCACCGGAAGGGCGACCGCTCTGTTCCGGAAGGTTTTGTTATGCGCAGGTGCAGAGCCCGCACGTGCAACTGGCGACGATGCGACTTGCAGGTGAGGGTAGCTGGCGAGGGTGGAACGAGTGGTTGGCTCGGTAAGCGGGAATCTGCACACAAATAAGAGAAGACTTAGACGTTGCACGTTTCGCTGTCGCTGCAGCTCTTGTGGCGGTCCCTTGATGCCGGCTTGATTTTATAGCAGCGGCCACTGGAAGGCCAACGAACTTTTCCGGAAGGTTGGTATGCTCATGTGCAGAGCCCACGCGTGTAACTGGCGATGATGCGGCTTGCAGGTGAGGGTAGCTGGCGAGGGTGGAAGGAGTGGTTGACTGCGTAAGCGGGAATGTGCGCACAAATAAGAGAAGACTTAGACGTTGCACGTTCCGGTGTCGCTCCTGCTCTTGTGGCGGTCCCTTGATGCCGGCTTGATTTTAGAGAAGCGGCCACCGGAAGGGCGATCGCACTGTTCCGGAAGGTTGTGATGCGCAGGTGCAGAGCCCGCATGTGCAACTAGCGATGATACGGCTTGCAGGTGAGGGTAGCAGTCGAGGGTGGAAGGAGTGGTTGGCTGGGAAAGCGGGAATCTGCACACAAAGAAGAGAAGACTTAGACGTTGCAGGTTCCGGTGTCGCCCCTGCTCTTGTGGCGGTCCCTTAATGCCGGCGTGAATTTATAGCAGCGGCCACCGGAAGGGCGACCGCACTGTTCCGGAAGGTTGGTATGCTCAGGTGCAGAGCTCGCACGTGTAACTGGCGTTGATGCGGCTTGCAGGTTAGGGTAGCAGGCGAGGGTGGAATGAGTGGTTGGCTGGGTAAGCGGGAATCTGCGCAAAAATAAGAGAAGACTTAGACGTTGCACGTTCCGGTGTCGCTCCTACTTTTGTGGCGGTCCCTTGATGCCGGCTTGATTTTATAGCAGCGGCCACCGGAAGGGCGACCGCACTGTTCCGGAAGGTTGGTATGCGCAGGTGCAGAGCCCGCATGTGCAACTAGCTATGATACGGCTTGCAGGTGAGGGTAGCTGGGGATAGTGGAAGGAGTGGTTGACTGCGTAAGCGGGAATCTGCACACAAATAAGAGAAGACTTAGACGTTGCACGTTCCGGTGTCGCTCCTACTTTTGTGGCGGTCCCTTGATGCCGGCTTGATTTTATAGCAGCGGCCACCCGAAGGGCGACCGCACTGTTCCGGAAGGATGGTATGCGCAGGTGCAAAGCCCGCACGTGTAACTGGCGATGATGCGGCTTGCAGGTGAGGGTAGCAGGTGAGGGTGGAATGAGTGGTTGGCAGGGTAAGCGGGAATCTGCGCACAAAGAAGAGAAGACTTAGACGTTGCAGGTTCCGGTGTCGCCCCTGCTCTTGTGGCGCTCCCTTAATGCCGGCGTGAATTTATAGCAGCGGCCACCGGAAGGGCGACTGCACTGTTCCGGAAGGTTGGTATGCTCAGGTGCAGAGCTCGCACGTGTAACTGGCGATGATGCGGCTTGCAGGTGAGGGTAGCTGGCGAGGGTGGAAGGAGAGGTTGGCTGGGTAAGCGGGAATCTGCGCACAAATAAGAGAAGACTTAGACGTTGCACATTCCGGTGTCGCTCCTGCTCTTGTGGCGGTCCCTTGATGCCGGTTTGATTTTATAACAGCGGCGACCGGAAGGGCGACCGCACTGTTCCGGAAGGTTGGTATGCGCAGGTGCAGAGCCCGCATGTGCAACTAGCGATGATACGGCTTGCAGGTGAGGGTAGCTGGCGATAGTGGAAGGAGTGGTTGACTGCGTAAGCGGGAATCTGCACAAAAATAAGAGAAGACTTAGACGTTGCACGTTTCGGTGTCGCTCCTGCTCTTGTGGCGGTCCCTTGATGCCGGCTTGATTTTATATCAGCGGCCGCCGGAAAGGCGACCGCACTGTTCCGGAAGGTTGGTATGCGCAGGAGCAGAGCCCGCACGTGTAACTGGTGATGATGCGGCTTGCAGGTGAGGGTAGCAGTCGAGGGTGGAAGGAGTGGTTGGCTGGGAAAGCGGGAATCTGCGCACAAATAAGAGAAGACTTAGACGTTGCACGTTCCGGTGTCGCTCCTGCTCTTGTGGCGGTCCCTTGATGCCGGCTTGATTTTATAGCAGCGGCCACCGGAAGGGCGACCGCACTGTTCCGGAAGGTTGGTATGCGCAGGTGCAGAGCACGCACGTGCAACTGGCGATGATGCGGCTTGCAGGTGAGGGTAGCTGGCGAGGGTGGAAGGAGAGGTTGGCTGGGTAAGCGGGAATCTGCACACAAATGAGAGAACACTTAGACGTTGCACGTTTCGCTGTCGCTGCAGCTCTTGTGGCGGTCCCTTGATGCCGGCTTGATTTTATAGCAGCGGCCACCGGAAGGGCGACCGCACTGTTCCGGAAGGTTGGTATGCGCAGGTGCAGAGCCCGCACGTGTAACTGGCGATGATGCGGCTTGCAGGTGAGGGTAGCAGTCGAGGGTGGAAGGAGTGGTTGGCTGGGAAAGCGGGAATCTGTACAAAAATAAGAGACGACTTACACGTTCACGTTCGGGTGTCGCTCCTGCTCTTGTGGCGGTCCCTTGATGCCGGCTTGATTTTATAGCAGCGGCCCCCGGAACGGCGACCGCACTGTTACGGAAGGTTGGTATGCGCATGTGCAGATGGCGATGATGCGGCTTGCAAGTGAGGGTAGCAGGCGAGGGTGGAATGAGTGGTTGGCTGGGTAAGCGGTAATCTGCAGACAAATAAGACAAGACTTAGACGTTCCACGTTTAGGTGTCGCTGCAGTTCTTGTGGCGGTCCCTTGATGCCGGCGTGAATTTATAGCAGCGGCCACCGGAAGGGCGACCGCACTGTTCCGGAAGGTTGGTATGCTCAGGTGCAGAGCTCGCACATGTAACTGTCGTTGATGCGGCTTGCAGGTTAGGGTAGCTGGCGAGGGTGGAAGGAGTGGTTGACTGCGTAAGCGGGAATGTGCGCACAAATAAGAGAAGACTTAGACGTTGCACGTTTCGCTGTCGCTGCAGTTCTTGTGGCGGTCCCTTGATGCCGGCTTGATTTTATAGCAGCGGCCACCGGAAGGGCGACCGCACTGTTCCGGAAGGTTGGTATGCGCAGGTGCAGAGTCCGGACGTGCAACTAGCGATGATACAGCTTGCAGGTGAGGGTAGTTGGCGAGGGTGGAAGGAGTGGTTGACTGCGTAAGCGGGAATCTGCCCACAAATAAGAGAAGACTTAGATGTTGCACGTTTCGATGTCGCTCCTGCTCTTGTGGCGGTCCCTTGATGCCGGCTTGATTTTATAGCAGCGGCCACCGGGAAGGCGACCGCACTGTTCCGGAAGGTTGGTATGCGCAGGTGCAGAGCCCGCACGTGTAACTGGCGATGATGCGGCTTGCAGGTGAGGGTAGCTGGCGAGGGTGGAAGGAGAGGTTGGCTGGGTAAGCGGGAATCTGCACACAAATGAGAGAAGACTTAAACGTTGCACGTTTCGCTGTCGCTGCAGTTCTTGTGGCGGTCCCTTGATGCCGGCCTGATTTTATAGCAGCGGCCACCGGAAGGGCGACCGCTCTGTTCCGGAAGGTTTTGTTATGCGCAGGTGCAGAGCCCGCACGTGCAACTGGCGACGATGCGACTTGCAGGTGAGGGTAGCTGGCGAGGGTGGAACGAGTGGTTGGCTCGGTAAGCGGGAATCTGCACACAAATAAGAGAAGACTTAGACGTTGCACGTTTCGCTGTCGCTGCAGCTCTTGTGGCGGTCCCTTGATGCCGGCTTGATTTTATAGCAGCGGCCACTGGAAGGCCAACGAACTTTTCCGGAAGGTTGGTATGCTCATGTGCAGAGCCCACGCGTGTAACTGGCGATGATGCGGCTTGCAGGTGAGGGTAGCTGGCGAGGGTGGAAGGAGTGGTTGACTGCGTAAGCGGGAATGTGCGCACAAATAAGAGAAGACTTAGACGTTGCACGTTCCGGTGTCGCTCCTGCTCTTGTGGCGGTCCCTTGATGCCGGCTTGATTTTAGAGAAGCGGCCACCGGAAGGGCGATCGCACTGTTCCGGAAGGTTGTGATGCGCAGGTGCAGAGCCCGCATGTGCAACTAGCGATGATACGGCTTGCAGGTGAGGGTAGCAGTCGAGGGTGGAAGGAGTGGTTGGCTGGGAAAGCGGGAATCTGCACACAAAGAAGAGAAGACTTAGACGTTGCAGGTTCCGGTGTCGCCCCTGCTCTTGTGGCGGTCCCTTAATGCCGGCGTGAATTTATAGCAGCGGCCACCGGAAGGGCGACCGCACTGTTCCGGAAGGTTGGTATGCTCAGGTGCAGAGCTCGCACGTGTAACTGGCGTTGATGCGGCTTGCAGGTTAGGGTAGCAGGCGAGGGTGGAATGAGTGGTTGGCTGGGTAAGCGGGAATCTGCGCAAAAATAAGAGAAGACTTAGACGTTGCACGTTCCGGTGTCGCTCCTACTTTTGTGGCGGTCCCTTGATGCCGGCTTGATTTTATAGCAGCGGCCACCGGAAGGGCGACCGCACTGTTCCGGAAGGTTGGTATGCGCAGGTGCAGAGCCCGCATGTGCAACTAGCTATGATACGGCTTGCAGGTGAGGGTAGCTGGGGATAGTGGAAGGAGTGGTTGACTGCGTAAGCGGGAATCTGCACACAAATAAGAGAAGACTTAGACGTTGCACGTTCCGGTGTCGCTCCTACTTTTGTGGCGGTCCCTTGATGCCGGCTTGATTTTATAGCAGCGGCCACCCGAAGGGCGACCGCACTGTTCCGGAAGGATGGTATGCGCAGGTGCAAAGCCCGCACGTGTAACTGGCGATGATGCGGCTTGCAGGTGAGGGTAGCAGGTGAGGGTGGAATGAGTGGTTGGCAGGGTAAGCGGGAATCTGCGCACAAAGAAGAGAAGACTTAGACGTTGCAGGTTCCGGTGTCGCCCCTGCTCTTGTGGCGCTCCCTTAATGCCGGCGTGAATTTATAGCAGCGGCCACCGGAAGGGCGACTGCACTGTTCCGGAAGGTTGGTATGCTCAGGTGCAGAGCTCGCACGTGTAACTGGCGTTGATGCGGCTTGCAGGTTAGGGTAGCAGGCGAGGGTGGAAGGAGTGGTTGACTGCGTAAGCGGGAATCTGCGCACAAATAAGAGAAGACTTAGACGTTGCACATTCCGGTGTCGCTCCTGCTCTTGTGGCGGTCCCTTGATGCCGGTTTGATTTTATAACAGCGGCGACCGGAAGGGCGACCGCACTGTTCCGGAAGGTTGGTATGCGCAGGTGCAGAGCCCGCATGTGCAACTAGCGATGATACGGCTTGCAGGTGAGGGTAGCTGGCGATAGTGGAAGGAGTGGTTGACTGCGTAAGCGGGAATCTGCACAAAAATAAGAGAAGACTTAGACGTTGCACGTTTCGGTGTCGCTCCTGCTCTTGTGGCGGTCCCTTGATGCCGGCTTGATTTTATATCAGCGGCCGCCGGAAAGGCGACCGCACTGTTCCGGAAGGTTGGTATGCGCAGGAGCAGAGCCCGCACGTGTAACTGGTGATGATGCGGCTTGCAGGTGAGGGTAGCAGTCGAGGGTGGAAGGAGTGGTTGGCTGGGAAAGCGGGAATCTGCGCACAAATAAGAGAAGACTTAGACGTTGCACGTTCCGGTGTCGCTCCTGCTCTTGTGGCGGTCCCTTGATGCCGGCTTGATTTTATAGCAGCGGCCACCGGAAGGGCGACCGCACTGTTCCGGAAGGTTGGTATGCGCAGGTGCAGAGCACGCACGTGCAACTGGCGATGATGCGGCTTGCAGGTGAGGGTAGCTGGCGAGGGTGGAAGGAGAGGTTGGCTGGGTAAGCGGGAATCTGCACACAAATGAGAGAACACTTAGACGTTGCACGTTTCGCTGTCGCTGCAGTTCTTGTGGCGGTCCCTTGATGCCGGCTTGATTTTATAGCAGCGGCCACCGGAAAGGCGACCGCACTGTTCCGGAAGGTTGGTATGCTCAGGTGCAGAGCTCGCACGTGTAACTGGCGTTGATGCGGCTTGCAGGTTAGGGTAGCAGGCGAGGGTGGAATGAGTGGTTGGCTGGGTAAGCGGGAATCTGCGCACAAATAAGAGAAGACTTAGACGTTGCACGTTCCGGTGTCGCTCCTACTTTTGTGGCGGTCCCTTGATGCCGGCTTGATTTTATAGCAGCGGCCACCGGAAGGGCGACCGCACTGTTCCGGAAGGTTGGTATGCGCAGGTGCAGAGCCCGCATGTGCAACTAGCTATGATACGGCTTGCAGGTGAGGGTAGCTGGGGATAGTGGAAGGAGTGGTTGACCTCGTAAGCGGGAATCTGCACACAAATAAGAGAAGACTTAGACGTTGCACGTTTCGCTGTCGCTCCTGCTCTTGTGGCGGTCCCTTGATGCCGGCTTGATTTTATAGCAGCGGCCACCCGAAGGGCGACCGCACTGTTCCGGAAGGATGGTATGCGCAGGTGCAAAGCCCGCACGTGTAACTGGCGATGATGCGGCTTACAGGTGAGGGTAGCAGGTGAGGGTGGAATGATGGTTGGCAGGGTAAGCGGGAATCTGCACACAAATAAGAGAAACCTTAGACGTTGCACGTTTCGGTGTCGCTGCTGCTCTTGTGGCGGTCCCTTGATGCCGGTTTGATTTTATAGCAGCGGCCACCGGAAGGGCGACCGCACTGTTCCGGAAGGTTGGTATGCGCAGGTGCAGAGCCCGCACGTGTAACTGGCGATGATGCGGCTTGCAGGTGAGGGTAGCAGACGAGGGTGGAATGAGTGGTTGGCTGGGTAAGCGGGAATATGCACACAAATAAGAGAAAACTTAGACGTTGCACGTTTCGGCGTCGCTGCTGCTCTTGTGGCGGTCCCTTCATGCCGGCTTGATTTTATAGCAGCGGCCACTGGAAGGGCGACCGCACTGTTCCGGAAGGTTGGTATGCGCAGGTGCAGAGCCCGCATGTGCAACTAGCAATGATACGGCTTGCAGGTGAGGGTAGCTGGCTATAGTGGAAGGAGTGGTTGACTGCGTAAGCGGGTATCTGCACACAAATAAGAGAAGACTTAGACGTTGCACGTTTCGCTGTCGCTCCTGCTCTTGTGGCGGTCCCTTGATGCCGGCTTGATTTTATAGCAGCGGCTACCCGAAGGGCGACCGCACTGTTCCGGAAGGATGGTATGCGCAAGTGCAAAGCCCGCACGTGTAACTGGCGATGATGCGGCTTGCAGGTGAGGGTAGCATTTGAGGGTGGAATGATGGTTGGCAGGGTAAGCGGGAATCTGCACACAAATAAGAGAAACCTTAGACGTTGCACGTTTCGGTGTCGCTGCTGCTCTTGTGGCGGTCCCTTGATGCCGGTTTGATTTTATAGCAGCGGCCACCGGAAGGGCGACCGCACTGTTCCGGAAGGTTGGTATGCGCAGGTGCAGAGCCCGCACGTGTAACTGGCGATGATGCGGCTTGCAGGTGAGGGTAGCAGACGAGGGTGGAATGAGTGGTTGGCTGGGTAAGCGGGAATCTGGACACAAATAAGAGTAGACTTAGACGTTGTACGTTTCGTTGTCGCTCCTGCTCTTGTGGCGCTCCCTTGATGCCGGCTTGATTTTATAGCAGCGGCCACCGGAAGGGCAACCGCACTGTTCCGGATGGTTGATATGCACAGGTGCAGAGCCCGCACGCGCAACTGGCGATGATGCGGCTTGCAGGTGAGGGTAGCTGGCGAGGGTGGAATGAGTGGTTGGCAGGGTAAGCGGGAATCTGCGCACAAAGAAGAGAAGACTTAGACGTTGCAGGTTCCGGTGTCGCCCCTGCTCTTGTGGCGGTCCCTTAATGCCGGCGTGAATTTATAGCAGCGGCCACCGGAAGGGCGACCGCACTGTCCCGGAAGGTTGGTATGCTCAGGTGCAGAGCTCGCACGTGTAACTGGCGTTGATGCGGCTTGCAGGTTAGGGTAGCAGGCGAGGGTGGAAGGAGTGGTTGACTGCGTAAGCGGGAATCTGCGCACAAATAAGAGAAGACTTAGACGTTGCACATTCCGGTGTCGCTCCTGCTCTTGTGGCGGTCCCTTGATGCCGGTTTGATTTTATAACAGCGGCCACCGGAAGGGCGACCGCACTGTTCCGGAAGGTTGGTATGCGCAGGTGCAGAGCCCGCATGTGCAACTAGCGATGATACGGCTTGCAGGTGAGGGTAGCTGGCGAGGGTGGAATGAGTGGTTGGCAGGGTAAGCGGGAATCTGCGCACAAAGAAGAGAAGACTTAGACGTTGCAGGTTCCGGTGTCGCCCCTGCTCTTGTGGCGGTCCCTTGATGCCGGCTTGATTTTATAGCAGCGGCCACCGGAAGGGCGACCGCACTGTTCCGGAAGAATGGTATGCGCAGGTGCAGAGCCCGCACGTGCAACTGGCGATGATGCGGCTTGCAGGTGAGGGTAGCTGGCGAGGGTGGAAGGAGAGGTTGGCTGGGTAAGCGGGAATCTGCACACAAATGAGAGAAGACTTAGACGTTGCACGTTTCGCTGTCGCTGCAGTTCTTGTGGCGGTCCCTTGATGCCGGCTTGATTTTATAGCAGCGGCCACCGGAAGGGCGACCGCACTGTTCCGGAAGGTTTTGTTATGCGCAGGTGCAGAGCCCGCACGTGCAACTGGTGACGATGCGACTTGCAGGTGAGGGTAGCTGGCGAGGGTGGAACGAGTGGTTGGCTCGGTAAGCGGGAATCTGCACACAAATAAGAGAAGACTTAGACGTTGCACGTTTCGCTGTCGCTGCAGCTCTTGTGGCGGTCCCTTGATGCCGGCTTGATTTTATAGCAGCGGCCACCGGAAGGGCGACCGCACTGTTCCGGAAGGTTGGTATGCGCAGGTGCAGAGCCGGCACGTGTAACTGGCGATGATGCGGCTTGCAGGTGAGGGTAGCAGTCGAGGGTGGAAGGAGTGGTTGGCTGAGAAAGCGGGAATCTGTACAAAAATAAGAGACGACTTAGACGTTGCACGTTTCGGTGTCGCTCCTGCTCTTGTGGCGGTCCCTTGATGCCGGCTTGATTTTATATCAGCGGCCGCCGGAAAGGCGACCGCACTGTTCCGGAAGGTTGGTATTCGCAGGAGCAGAGCCCGCACGTGTAACTGGTGATGATGCGGCTTGCAGGTGAGGGTAGCAGTCGAGGGTGGAAGGAGTGGTTGGCTGGGAAAGCGGCAATCTGCGCACAAATAAGAGAAGACTTAGACGTTGCACGTTCCGGTGTCGCTCCTGCTCTTGTGGCGGTCCCTTGATGCCGGCTTGATTTTATAGCAGCGGCCACCGGAAGGGCGACCACACTGTTCCGGAAGGTTGGTATGCGCAGGTGCAGAGTCCGGACGTGCAACTAGCGATGATACAGCTTGCAGGTGAGGGTAGTTGGCGAGGGTGGAAGGAGTGGTTGACTGCGTAAGCGGGAATCTGCCCACAAATAAGAGAAGACTTAGACGTTGCACGTTTCGATGTCGCTCCTGCTCTTGTGGCGGTCCCTTGATGCCGGCTTGATTTTATAGCAGCGGCCACCGGGAAGGCGACCGCACTGTTCCGGAAGGTTGGTATGCGCAGGTGCAGAGCCCGCACGTGTAACTGGCGATGATGCGGCTTGCAGGTGAGGGTAGCTGGCGAGGGTGGAAGGAGTGGTTGACTGCGTAAGCGGGAATCTGCGCACAAATAAGAGAAGACTTAGACGTTGGACGTTTCGGTGTCGCTCCTGCTCTTGTGGCGGTCCCTTGATGCCGGCCTGATTTTATAGCAGCGGCCACCGGAAGGGCGACCGCTCAGTTCCGGAAGGTTTTGTTATGCGCAGGTGCAGAGCCCGCACGTGCAACTGGCAACGATGCGACTTGCAGGTGAGGGTAGCTGGCGAGGGTGGAACGAGTGGTTGGCTCGGTAAGCGGGAATCTGCACACAAATAAGAGAAGACTTAGACGTTGCACGTTTCGCTGTCGCTGCAGCTCTTGTGGCAGTCCCTTGATGCCGGCTTGATTTTATAGCAGAGGCCACTGGAAGGCCAACGAACTTTTCCGGAAGGTTGGTATGCGCATGTGCAGAGCCCACGCGTGTAACTGGCGATGATGCGGCTTGCAGGTGAGGGTAGCTGGCGAGGGTGGAAGGAGTGGTTGACTGCGTAAGCGGGAATGTGCGCACAAATAAGAGAAGACTTAGACGTTGCACGTTCCGGTGTCGCTCCTGCTCTTGTGGCGGTCCCTTGATGCCGGCTTGATTTTATAGAAGCGGCCACCGGAAGGGCGATCGCACTGTTCCGGAAGGTTGTGATGCGCAGGTGCAGAGCCCGCATGTGCAACTAGCGATGATGCGGCTTGCAGGTGAGGGTAGCAGTCGAGGGTGGAAGGAGTGGTTGGCTGGGAAAGCGGGAATCTGCACACAAAGAAGAGAAGACTTAGACGTTGCAGGTTCCGGTGTCGCCCCTGCTCTTGTGGCGGTCCCTTAATGCCGGCGTGAATTTATAGCAGCGGCCACCGGAAGGGCGACCGCACTGTTCCGGAAGGTTGGTATGCTCAGGTGCAGAGCTCGCACGTGTAACTGGCGTTGATGCGGCTTGCAGGTTAGGGTAGCAGGCGAGGGTGGAATGAGTGGTTGGCTGGGTAAGCGGGAATCTGCGCACAAATAAGAGAAGACTTAGACGTTGCACGTTCCGGTGTCGCTCCTACTTTTGTGGCGGTCCCTTGATGCCGGCTTGATTTTATAGCAGCGGCCACCGGAAGGGCGACCGCACTGTTCCGGAAGGTTGGTATGCGCAGGTGCAGAGCCCGCATGTGCAACTAGCTATGATACGGCTTGCAGGTGAGGGTAGCTGGGGATAGTGGAAGGAGTGGTTGACTGCGTAAGCGGGAATCTGCACACAAATAAGAGAAGACTTAGACGTTGCACGTTTCGCTGTCGCTCCTGCTCTTGTGGCGGTCCCTTGATGCCGGCTTGATTTTATAGCAGCGGCCACCCGAAGGGCGACCGCACTGTTCCGGAAGGATGGTATGCGCAGGTGCAAAGCCCGCACGTGTAACTGGCGATGATGCGGCTTGCAGGTGAGGGTAGCAGGTGAGGGTGGAATGAGTGGTTGGCAGGGTAAGCGGGAATCTGCGCACAAAGAAGAGAAGACTTAGACGTTGCAGGTTCCGGTGTCGCCCCTGCTCTTGTGGCGGTCCCTTAATGCCGGCGTGAATTTATAGCAGCGGCCACCGGAAGGGCGACCGCACAGTTCCGGAAGGTTGGTATGCTCAGGTGCAGAGCTCGCACGTGTAACTGGCGTTGATGCGGCTTGCAGGTTAGGGTAGCAGGCGAGGGTGGAAGGAGTGGTTGACTGCGTAAGCGGGAATCTGCGCACAAATAAGAGAAGACTTAGACGTTGCACATTCCGGTGTCGCTCCTGCTCTTGTGGCGGTCCCTTGATGCCGGTTTGATTTTATAACAGCGGCCACCGGAAGGGCGACCGCACTGTTCCGGAAGGTTGGTATGCGCAGGTGCAGAGCCCGCATGTGCAATTAGCGATGATACGGCTTGCAGGTGAGGGTAGCTGGCGATTGTGGAAGGAGTGGTTGACTGCGTAAGCGGGAATCTGCACAAAAATAAGAGAAGACTTAGACGTTGCACGTTTCGGTGTCGCTCCTGCTCTTGTGGCGGTCCCTTGATGCCGGCTTGATTTTATATCAGCGGCCGCCGGAAAGGCGACCGCACTGTTCCGGAAGGTTGGTATGCGCAGGAGCAGAGCCCGCACGTGTAACTGGTGATGATGCGGCTTGCAGGAGAGGGTAGCAGTCGAGGGTGGAAGGAGTGGTTGGCTGGGAAAGCGGGAATCTGCGCACAAATAAGAGAAGACTTAGACGTTGCACGTTCCGGTGTCGCTCCTGCTCTTGTGGCGGTCCCTTGATGCCGGCTTGATTTTATAGCAGCGGCCACCGGAAGGGCGACCGCACTGTTCCGGAAGGTTGGTATGCGCAGGTGCAGAGCCCGCACGTGCAACTGGCGATGATGCGGCTTGCAGGTGAGGGTAGCTGGCGAGGGTGGAAGGAGAGGTTGGCTGGGTAAGCGGGAATCTGCACACAAATGAGAGAAGACTTAGACGTTGCACGTTTCGCTGTCGCTGCAGTTCTTGTGGCGGTCTCTTGATGCCGGCTTGATTTTATAGCAGCGGCCACCGGAAGGGCGACCGCACTGTTCCGGAAGGTTTTGTTATGCGCAGGTGCAGAGCCCGCACGTGCAACTGGCGACGATGCGACTTGCAGGTGAGGGTAGCTGGCGAGGGTGGAACGAGTGGTTGGCTCGGTAAGCGGGAATCTGCACACAAATAAGAGAAGACTTAGACGTTGCACGTTTCGCTGTCGCTCCTGCTCTTGTGGCGGTCCCTTGATGCCGGCTTGATTTTATAGCAGCGGCCACCCGAAGGGGCGACCGCACTGTTCCGGAAGGATGGTATGCGCAGGTGCAAAGCCCGCACGTGTAACTGGCGATGATGCGGCTTACAGGTGAGGGTAGCAGGTGAGGGTGGAATGATGGTTGGCAGGGTAAGCGGGAATCTGCACAAAAATAAGAGAAACCTTAGACGTTGCACGTTTCGGTGTCGCTGCTGCTCTTGTGGCGGTCCCTTGATGCCGGTTTGATTTTATAGCAGCGGCCACCGGAAGGGCGACCGCACTGTTCCGGATGGTTGATATGCACAGGTGCAGAGCCCGCACGCGCAACTGGCGATGATGCGGCTTGCAGGTGAGGGTAGCTGGCGAGGGTGGAATGAGTGGTTGGCAGGGTAAGCGGGAATCTGCGCACAAAGAAGAGAAGACTTAGACGTTGCAGGTTCCGGTGTCGCCCCTGCTCTTGTGGCGGTCCCTTAATGCCGGCGTGAATTTATAGCAGCGGCCACCGGAAGGGCGACCGCACTGTCCCGGAAGGTTGGTATGCTCAGGTGCAGAGCTCGCACGTGTAACTGGCGTTGATGCGGCTTGCAGGTTAGGGTAGCAGGCGAGGGTGGAAGGAGTGGTTGACTGCGTAAGCGGGAATCTGCGCACAAATAAGAGAAGACTTAGACGTTGCACATTCCGGTGTCGCTCCTGCTCTTGTGGCGGTCCCTTGATGCCGGTTTGATTTTATAACAGCGGCCACCGGAAGGGCGACCGCACTGTTCCGGAAGGTTGGTATGCGCAGGTGCAGAGCCCGCATGTGCAACTAGCGATGATACGGCTTGCAGGTGAGGGTAGCTGGCGAGGGTGGAATGAGTGGTTGGCAGGGTAAGCGGGAATCTGCGCACAAAGAAGAGAAGACTTAGACGTTGCAGGTTCCGGTGTCGCCCCTGCTCTTGTGGCGGTCCCTTGATGCCGGCTTGATTTTATAGCAGCGGCCACCGGAAGGGCGACCGCACTGTTCCGGAAGAATGGTATGCGCAGGTGCAGAGCCCGCACGTGCAACTGGCGATGATGCGGCTTGCAGGTGAGGGTAGCTGGCGAGGGTGGAAGGAGAGGTTGGCTGGGTAAGCGGGAATCTGCACACAAATGAGAGAAGACTTAGACGTTGCACGTTTCGCTGTCGCTGCAGTTCTTGTGGCGGTCCCTTGATGCCGGCTTGATTTTATAGCAGCGGCCACCGGAAGGGCGACCGCACTGTTCCGGAAGGTTTTGTTATGCGCAGGTGCAGAGCCCGCACGTGCAACTGGTGACGATGCGACTTGCAGGTGAGGGTAGCTGGCGAGGGTGGAACGAGTGGTTGGCTCGGTAAGCGGGAATCTGCACACAAATAAGAGAAGACTTAGACGTTGCACGTTTCGCTGTCGCTGCAGCTCTTGTGGCGGTCCCTTGATGCCGGCTTGATTTTATAGCAGCGGCCACCGGAAGGGCGACCGCACTGTTCCGGAAGGTTGGTATGCGCAGGTGCAGAGCCCGCACGTGTAACTGGCGATGATGCGGCTTGCAGGTGAGGGTAGCAGTCGAGGGTGGAAGGAGTGGTTGGCTGAGAAAGCGGGAATCTGTACAAAAATAAGAGACGACTTAGACGTTGCACGTTTCGGTGTCGCTCCTGCTCTTGTGGCGGTCCCTTGATGCCGGCTTGATTTTATATCAGCGGCCGCCGGAAAGGCGACCGCACTGTTCCGGAAGGTTGGTATTCGCAGGAGCAGAGCCCGCACGTGTAACTGGTGATGATGCGGCTTGCAGGTGAGGGTAGCAGTCGAGGGTGGAAGGAGTGGTTGGCTGGGAAAGCGGCAATCTGCGCACAAATAAGAGAAGACTTAGACGTTGCACGTTCCGGTGTCGCTCCTGCTCTTGTGGCGGTCCCTTGATGCCGGCTTGATTTTATAGCAGCGGCCACCGGAAGGGCGACCGCACTGTTCCGGAAGGTTGGTATGCGCAGGTGCAGAGTCCGGACGTGCAACTAGCGATGATACAGCTTGCAGGTGAGGGTAGTTGGCGAGGGTGGAAGGAGTGGTTGACTGCGTAAGCGGGAATCTGCCCACAAATAAGAGAAGACTTAGACGTTGCACGTTTCGATGTCGCTCCTGCTCTTGTGGCGGTCCCTTGATGCCGGCTTGATTTTATAGCAGCGGCCACCGGGAAGGCGACCGCACTGTTCCGGAAGGTTGGTATGCGCAGGTGCAGAGCCCGCACGTGTAACTGGCGATGATGCGGCTTGCAGGTGAGGGTAGCTGGCGAGGGTGGAAGGAGTGGTTGACTGCGTAAGCGGGAATCTGCGCACAAATAAGAGAAGACTTAGACGTTGGACGTTTCGGTGTCGCTCCTGCTCTTGTGGCGGTCCCTTGATGCCGGCCTGATTTTATAGCAGCGGCCACCGGAAGGGCGACCGCTCAGTTCCGGAAGGTTTTGTTATGCGCAGGTGCAGAGCCCGCACGTGCAACTGGCAACGATGCGACTTGCAGGTGAGGGTAGCTGGCGAGGGTGGAACGAGTGGTTGGCTCGGTAAGCGGGAATCTGCACACAAATAAGAGAAGACTTAGACGTTGCACGTTTCGCTGTCGCTGCAGCTCTTGTGGCAGTCCCTTGATGCCGGCTTGATTTTATAGCAGAGGCCACTGGAAGGCCAACGAACTTTTCCGGAAGGTTGGTATGCGCATGTGCAGAGCCCACGCGTGTAACTGGCGATGATGCGGCTTGCAGGTGAGGGTAGCTGGCGAGGGTGGAAGGAGTGGTTGACTGCGTAAGCGGGAATGTGCGCACAAATAAGAGAAGACTTAGACGTTGCACGTTCCGGTGTCGCTCCTGCTCTTGTGGCGGTCCCTTGATGCCGGCTTGATTTTATAGAAGCGGCCACCGGAAGGGCGATCGCACTGTTCCGGAAGGTTGTGATGCGCAGGTGCAGAGCCCGCATGTGCAACTAGCGATGATGCGGCTTGCAGGTGAGGGTAGCAGTCGAGGGTGGAAGGAGTGGTTGGCTGGGAAAGCGGGAATCTGCACACAAAGAAGAGAAGACTTAGACGTTGCAGGTTCCGGTGTCGCCCCTGCTCTTGTGGCGGTCCCTTAATGCCGGCGTGAATTTATAGCAGCGGCCACCGGAAGGGCGACCGCACTGTTCCGGAAGGTTGGTATGCTCAGGTGCAGAGCTCGCACGTGTAACTGGCGTTGATGCGGCTTGCAGGTTAGGGTAGCAGGCGAGGGTGGAAGGAGTGGTTGACTGCGTAAGCGGGAATCTGCGCACAAATAAGAGAAGACTTAGACGTTGCACATTCCGGTGTCGCTCCTGCTCTTGTGGCGGTCCCTTGATGCCGGTTTGATTTTATAACAGCGGCCACCGGAAGGGCGACCGCACTGTTCCGGAAGGTTGGTATGCGCAGGAGCAGAGCCCGCACGTGTAACTGGTGATGATGCGGCTTGCAGGAGAGGGTAGCAGTCGAGGGTGGAAGGAGTGGTTGGCTGGGAAAGCGGGAATCTGCGCACAAATAAGAGAAGACTTAGACGTTGCACGTTCCGGTGTCGCTCCTGCTCTTGTGGCGGTCCCTTGATGCCGGCTTGATTTTATAGCAGCGGCCACCGGAAGGGCGACCGCACTGTTCCGGAAGGTTGGTATGCGCAGGTGCAGAGCCCGCACGTGCAACTGGCGATGATGCGGCTTGCAGGTGAGGGTAGCTGGCGAGGGTGGAAGGAGAGGTTGGCTGGGTAAGCGGGAATCTGCACACAAATGAGAGAAGACTTAGACGTTGCACGTTTCGCTGTCGCTGCAGTTCTTGTGGCGGTCTCTTGATGCCGGCTTGATTTTATAGCAGCGGCCACCGGAAGGGCGACCGCACTGTTCCGGAAGGTTTTGTTATGCGCAGGTGCAGAGCCCGCACGTGCAACTGGCGACGATGCGACTTGCAGGTGAGGGTAGCTGGCGAGGGTGGAACGAGTGGTTGGCTCGGTAAGCGGGAATCTGCACACAAATAAGAGAAGACTTAGACGTTGCACGTTTCGCTGTCGCTCCTGCTCTTGTGGCGGTCCCTTGATGCCGGCTTGATTTTATAGCAGCGGCCACCCGAAGGGCGACCGCACTGTTCCGGAAGGATGGTATGCGCAGGTGCAAAGCCCGCACGTGTAACTGGCGATGATGCGGCTTACAGGTGAGGGTAGCAGGTGAGGGTGGAATGATGGTTGGCAGGGTAAGCGGGAATCTGCACAAAAATAAGAGAAACCTTAGACGTTGCACGTTTCGGTGTCGCTGCTGCTCTTGTGGCGGTCCCTTGATGCCGGTTTGATTTTATAGCAGCGGCCACCGGAAGGGCGACCGCACTGTTCCGGAAGGTTGGTATGCGCAGGTGCAGAGCCCGCACGTGTAACTGGCGATGATGCGGCTTGCAGGTGAGGGTAGCAGACGAGGGTGGAATGAATGGTTGGCTGGGTAAGCGGGAATCTGGACACAAATAAGAGTAGACTTAGACGTTGTACGTTTCGTTGTCGCTCCTGCTCTTGTGGCGCTCCCTTGATGCCGGCTTGATTTTATAGCAGCGGCCACCGGAAGGGCAACCGCACTGTTCCGGATGGTTGATATGCACAGGTGCAGAGCCCGCACGCGCAACTGGCGATGATGCGGCTTGCAGGTGAGGGTAGCTGGCGAGGGTGGAAGGAGTGGTTGACTGCGTAAGCGGGAATCTGCACACAAAGAAGAGAAGACTTAGACGTTGCAGGTTCCGGTGTCGCTCCTGCTCTTGTGGCGGTCCCTTGATGCCGGCTTGATTTTATAGCAGCGGCCACCGGAAGGGCGACCGCACTGTTCCGGAAGGTTGGTATGCGCAGGTGCAGAGTCCGGACGTGCAACTAGCGATGATACAGCTTGCAGGTGAGGGTAGCTGGCGAGGGTGGAAGGAGTGGTTGACTGCGTAAGCGGGAATCTGCCCACAAATAAGAGAAGACTTAGACGTTGCACGTTTCGATGTCGCTCCTGCTCTTGTGGCGGTCCCTTGATGCCGGCTTGATTTTATAGCAGCGGCCACCGGGAAGGCGACCGCACTGTTCCGGAAGGTTGGTATGCGCAGGTGCAGAGCCCGCACGTGTAACTGGCGATGATGCGGCTTGCAGGTGAGGGTAGCAGTCGAGGGTGGAAGGAGTGGTTGGCTGGGTAAGCGGGAATCTGCACACAAATAAGAGAATACTTAGACGTTGCACGTTTCGCTGTCGCTGCTGCTCTTGTGGCGGTCCCTTGATGCCGGCTTGATTTTATAGCAGCGGCCAACGGAAGGGCGACCGCACTGTTCCGGAAGGTTGGTATGCGCAGGTGCAGAGCCCGCACGTGCAACTGGCGATAATGCGGCTTGCAGGTGAGGGTAGCTGGCGAGGGTGGAAGGAGAGGTTGGCTGGGTAAGCGGGAATCTGCACACAAATGAGAGAAGACTTAGACGTTGCACGTTTCGCTGTCGCTGCAGTTCTTGTGGCGGTCCCTTCCCTTGATGCCGGCTTGATTTTATAGCAGCGGCCACCGGAAGGGCGACCGCACTGTTCCGGAAGGTTTTGTTATGCGCAGGTGCAGAGCCCGCACGTGTAACTGGCGATGATGCGGCTTGCAGGTGAATGTAGCTGGCGAGGGTGGAAGGAGTGGTTGACTGCGTAAGCGGGAATGTGCGCACAAATAAGAGAAGACTTAGACGTTGCACGTTCCGGTGTCACTTCTGCTCTTGTGGCGGTTCTTGATGCCGGCTTGATTTTATAGAAGCGGCCACCTGAAGGGCGATCGCACTGTTCCGGAAGGTTGTGATGCGCAGGTGCAGAGCCCGCATGTGCAACTAGCGATGATGCGGCTTGCAGGTGAGGGTAGCAGTCGAGGGTGGAAGGAGTGGTTGGCTGTGAAAGCGGGAATCTGCACACAAAGAAAAGAAGACTTAGACGTTGCAGGTTCCGGTGTCGCCCCTGCTCTTGTGGCGGCCCCTAATGCCGGCGTGAATTTATAGCAGCGGCCACCGGAAGGGCGACCGCACTGTTCCGGAAGGTTGGTATGCTCAGGTGCAGAGCTCGCACGTGTAACTGGCGTTGATGCGGCTTGCAGGTTAGGGTAGCAGGCGAGGGTGGAATGAGTGGTTGGCTGGGTAAGTGGGAATCTGCACACAAATAAGAGAAGACTTTGACGTTGAACGTTTCGCTGTCGCTCCTGCTCTTGTGGCGGTCCCTTGATGCCGGCTTGATTTTATAGCAGCGGCCCCCGGAACGGCGACCGCACTGTTCCGGAAGGTTGGTATGTGCAGGTGCAGAGCCCGCACGTGTAACTGGCGATGATGCGGCTTGCAGGTGAGGGTAGCAGACGAGGGTGGAATGAGTGGTTGGCTGGGTAAGCGGGAATCTGGACACAAATAAGAGTAGACTTAGACGTTGTACGTTTCGTTGTCGCTCCTGCTCTTGTGGCGCTCCCTTGATGCCGGCTTGATTTTATAGCAGCGGCCACCGGAAGGGCAACCGCACTGTTCCGGATGGTTGATATGCACAGGTGCAGAGCCCGCACGCGCAACTGGCGATGATGCGGCTTGCAGGTGAGGGTAGCTGGCGAGGGTGGAAGGAGTGGTTGACTGCGTAAGCGGGAATCTGCGCACAAATAAGAGAAGAGTTAGACGTTGCACGTTCCGTTGTCACTCCTGCTCTTGTGGCGGTCCCTTGATGCCGGCTTGATTTTATAGCAGCGGCCACCGGAAGGGCGACCGCACTGTTCCGGAAGGTTGGTATGCGCAGGTGCAGAGCCCGCACGTGTAACTGGCGATGATGCGGCTTGCAGGTGAGGGTAGCAGTCGAGGGTGGAAGGAGTGGTTGGCTGGGAAAGCGGGAATCTGCACAAAAATAAGAGACGACTTACACGTTCACGTTCGGGTGTCGCTCCTGCTCTTGTGGCGGTCCCTTGATGCCGGCTTGATTTTATAGCAGCGGCCCCCGGAACGGCGACCGCACTGTTACGGAAGGTTGGTATGCGCATGTGCAGATGGCGATGATGCGGCTTGCATGTGAGGGTAGCAGGCGAGGGTGGAATGAGTGGTTGGCTGGGTAAGCGGTAATCTGCAGACAAATAAGACAAGACTTAGACGTTGCACGTTTAGGTGTCGCTCCTGCTCTTGTGGCGGTCCCTTGATGCCGGCTTCATTTTATAGCAGCGGCCACTGGAAGGCCAACGGACTGTTCCGGAAGGTTGGTATGCGCATGTGCAGAGCCCGCACGTGTAACTGGCGATGATGCGGCTTGCAGGTGAGGGTAGCTGGCGAGGGTGGAAGGAGTGGTTGACTGCGTAAGCGGGAATGTACGCACAAATAAGAGAAGACTTAGACGTCGCACGTTCCGGTGTCGCTCCTGCTCTTGTGGCGGTCCCTTGATGCCGGCTTGATTTTATAGAAGCGGCCACCGGAAGGGCGATCGCACTGTTCCGGAAGGTTGTGATGCGCAGGTGCAGAGCCCGCATGTGCAACTAGCGATGATGCGGCTTGCAGGTGAGGGTAGCAGTCGAGGGTGGAAGGAGTGGTTGGCTGGGAAGCGGGAATCTGCACAAAAATAAGAGAAGACTTAGACGTTGCACGTTTCGGTGTCGCTCCTGCTCTTGTGGCGGTCCCTTGATGCCGGCTTGATTTTATATCAGCGGCCGCCGGAAAGGCGACCGCACTGTTCCGGAAGGTTGGTATGCGCAGGAGCAGAGCCCGCACGTGTAACTGGTGATGATGCGGCTTGCAGGTGAGGGTAGCAGTCGAGGGTGGAAGGAGTGGTTGGCTGGGAAAGCGGGAATCTGCGCACAAATAAGAGAAGACTTAGACGTTGCACGTTCCGGTGTCGCTCCTGCTCTTGTGGCGGTCCCTTGATGCCGGCTTGATTTTATAGCAGCGGCCACCGGAAGGGCGACCGCACTGTTCCGGAAGGTTGGTATGCGCAGGTGCAGAGCCCGCACGTGCAACTGGCGATGATGCGGCTTGCAGGTGAGGGTAGCTGGCGAGGGTGGAAGGAGAGGTTGGCTGGGTAAGCGGGAATCTGCACACAAATGAGAGAACACTTAGACGTTGCACGTTTCGCTGTCGCTGCAGTTCTTGTGGCGGTCCCTTGATGCCGGCTTGATTTTATAGCAGCGGCCACCGGAAAGGCGACCGCACTGTTCCGGAAGGTTGGTATGCTCAGGTGCAGAGCTCGCACGTGTAACTGGCGTTGATGCGGCTTGCAGGTTAGGGTAGCAGGCGAGGGTGGAATGAGTGGTTGGCTGGGTAAGCGGGAATCTGCGCACAAATAAGAGAAGACTTAGACGTTGCACGTTCCGGTGTCGCTCCTACTTTTGTGGCGGTCCCTTGATGCCGGCTTGATTTTATAGCAGCGGCCACCGGAAGGGCGACCGCACTGTTCCGGAAGGTTGGTATGCGCAGGTGCAGAGCCCGCATGTGCAACTAGCTATGATACGGCTTGCAGGTGAGGGTAGCTGGGGATAGTGGAAGGAGTGGTTGACCTCGTAAGCGGGAATCTGCACACAAATAAGAGAAGACTTAGACGTTGCACGTTTCGCTGTCGCTCCTGCTCTTGTGGCGGTCCCTTGATGCCGGCTTGATTTTATAGCAGCGGCCACCCGAAGGGCGACCGCACTGTTCCGGAAGGATGGTATGCGCAGGTGCAAAGCCCGCACGTGTAACTGGCGATGATGCGGCTTACAGGTGAGGGTAGCAGGTGAGGGTGGAATGATGGTTGGCAGGGTAAGCGGGAATCTGCACACAAATAAGAGAAACCTTAGACGTTGCACGTTTCGGTGTCGCTGCTGCTCTTGTGGCGGTCCCTTGATGCCGGTTTGATTTTATAGCAGCGGCCACCGGAAGGGCGACCGCACTGTTCCGGAAGGTTGGTATGCGCAGGTGCAGAGCCCGCACGTGTAACTGGCGATGATGCGGCTTGCAGGTGAGGGTAGCAGACGAGGGTGGAATGAGTGGTTGGCTGGGTAAGCGGGAATATGCACACAAATAAGAGAAAACTTAGACGTTGCACGTTTCGGCGTCGCTGCGGCTCTTGTGGCGGTCCCTTCATGCCGGCTTGATTTTATAGCAGCGGCCACTGGAAGGGCGACCGCACTGTTCCGGAAGGTTGGTATGCGCAGGTGCAGAGCCCGCATGTGCAACTAGCAATGATACGGCTTGCAGGTGAGGGTAGCTGGCGATAGTGGAAGGAGTGGTTGACTGCGTAAGCGGGAATCTGCACACAAATAAGAGAAGACTTAGACGTTGCACGTTTCGCTGTCGCTCCTGCTCTTGTGGCGGTCCCTTGATGCCGGCTTGATTTTATAGCAGCGGCTACCCGAAGGGCGACCGCACTGTTCCGGAAGGATGGTATGCGCAGGTGCAAAGCCCGCACGTGTAACTGGCGATGATGCGGCTTGCAGGTGAGGGTAGCATTTGAGGGTGGAATGATGGTTGGCAGGGTAAGCGGGAATCTGCACACAAATAAGAGAAACCTTAGACGTTGCACGTTTCGGTGTCGCTGCTGCTCTTGTGGCGGTCCCTTGATGCCGGTTTGATTTTATAGCAGCGGCCACCGGAAGGGCGACCGCACTGTTCCGGAAGGTTGGTATGCGCAGGTGCAGAGCCCGCACGTGTAACTGGCGATGATGCGGCTTGCAGGTGAGGGTAGCAGACGAGGGTGGAATGAGTGGTTGGCTGGGTAAGCGGGAATCTGGACACAAATAAGAGTAGACTTAGACGTTGTACGTTTCGTTGTCGCTCCTGCTCTTGTGGCGCTCCCTTGATGCCGGCTTGATTTTATAGCAGCGGCCACCGGAAGGGCAACCGCACTGTTCCGGATGGTTGATATGCACAGGTGCAGAGCCCGCACGCGCAACTGGCGATGATGCGGCTTGCAGGTGAGGGTAGCTGGCGAGGGTGGAATGAGTGGTTGGCAGGGTAAGCGGGAATCTGCGCACAAAGAAGAGAAGACTTAGACGTTGCAGGTTCCGGTGTCGCCCCTGCTCTTGTGGCGGTCCCTTAATGCCGGCGTGAATTTATAGCAGCGGCCACCGGAAGGGCGACCGCACTGTCCCGGAAGGTTGGTATGCTCAGGTGCAGAGCTCGCACGTGTAACTGGCGTTGATGCGGCTTGCAGGTTAGGGTAGCAGGCGAGGGTGGAAGGAGTGGTTGACTGCGTAAGCGGGAATCTGCGAACAAATAAGAGAAGACTTAGACGTTGCACATTCCGGTGTCGCTCCTGCTCTTGTGGCGGTCCCTTGATGCCGGTTTGATTTTATAACAGCGGCCACCGGAAGGGCGACCGCACTGTTCCGGAAGGTTGGTATGCGCAGGTGCAGAGCCCGCATGTGCAACTAGCGATGATACGGCTTGCAGGTGAGGGTAGCTGGCGAGGGTGGAATGAGTGGTTGGCAGGGTAAGCGGGAATCTGCGCACAAAGAAGAGAAGACTTAGACGTTGCAGGTTCCGGTGTCGCCCCTGCTCTTGTGGCGGTCCCTTGATGCCGGCTTGATTTTATAGCAGCGGCCACCGGAAGGGCGACCGCACTGTTCCGGAAGAATGGTATGCGCAGGTGCAGAGCCCGCACGTGCAACTGGCGATGATGCGGCTTGCAGGTGAGGGTAGCTGGCGAGGGTGGAAGGAGAGGTTGGCTGGGTAAGCGGGAATCTGCACACAAATGAGAGAAGACTTAGACGTTGCACGTTTCGCTGTCGCTGCAGTTCTTGTGGCGGTCCCTTGATGCCGGCTTGATTTTATAGCAGCGGCCACCGGAAGGGCGACCGCACTGTTCCAGAAGGTTGGTATGCGCAGGTGCAGAGCCCGCACGTGTAACTGGCGATGATGCGGCTTGCAGGTGAGGGTAGCAGTCGAGGGTGGAAGGAGTGGTTGGCTGAGAAAGCGGGAATCTGTACAAAAATAAGAGACGACTTAGACGTTGCACGTTTCGGTGTCGCTCCTGCTCTTGTGGCGGTCCCTTGATGCCGGCTTGATTTTATATCAGCGGCCGCCGGAAAGGCGACCGCACTGTTCCGGAAGGTTGGTATTCGCAGGAGCAGAGCCCGCACGTGTAACTGGTGATGATGCGGCTTGCAGGTGAGGGTAGCAGTCGAGGGTGGAAGGAGTGGTTGGCTGGGAAAGCGGGAATCTGCGCACAAATAAGAGAAGACTTAGACGTTGCACGTTCCGGTGTCGCTCCTGCTCTTGTGGCGGTCCCTTGATGCCGGCTTGATTTTATAGCAGCGGCCACCGGAAGGGCGACCGCACTGTTCCGGAAGGTTGGTATGCGCAGGTGCAGAGTCCGGACGTGCAACTAGCGATGATACAGCTTGCAGGTGAGGGTAGTTGGCGAGGGTGGAAGGAGTGGTTGACTGCGTAAGCGGGAATCTGCCCACAAATAAGAGAAGACTTAGACGTTGCACGTTTCGATGTCGCTCCTGCTCTTGTGGCGGTCCCTTGATGCCGGCTTGATTTTATAGCAGCGGCCACCGGGAAGGCGACCGCACTGTTCCGGAAGGTTGGTATGCGCAGGTGCAGAGCCCGCACGTGTAACTGGCGATGATGCGGCTTGCAGGTGAGGGTAGCTGGCGAGGGTGGAAGGAGTGGTTGACTGCGTAAGCGGGAATCTGCGCACAAATAAGAGAAGACTTAGACGTTGGACGTTTCGGTGTCGCTCCTGCTCTTGTGGCGGTCCCTTGATGCCGGCCTGATTTTATAGCAGCGGCCACCGGAAGGGCGACCGCTCTGTTCCGGAAGGTTTTGTTATGCGCAGGTGCAGAGCCCGCACGTGCAACTGGCAACGATGCGACTTGCAGGTGAGGGTAGCTGGCGAGGGTGGAACGAGTGGTTGGCTCGGTAAGCGGGAATCTGCACACAAATAAGAGAAGACTTAGACGTTGCACGTTTCGCTGTCGCTGCAGCTCTTGTGGCAGTCCCTTGATGCCGGCTTGATTTTATAGCAGAGGCCACTGGAAGGCCAACGAACTTTTCCGGAAGGTTGGTATGCGCATGTGCAGAGCCCACGCGTGTAACTGGCGATGATGCGGCTTGCAGGTGAGGGTAGCTGGCGAGGGTGGAAGGAGTGGTTGACTGCGTAAGCGGGAATGTGCGCACAAATAAGAGAAGACTTAGACGTTGCACGTTCCGGTGTCGCTCCTGCTCTTGTGGCGGTCCCTTGATGCCGGCTTGATTTTATAGAAGCGGCCACCGGAAGGGCGATCGCACTGTTCCGGAAGGTTGTGATGCGCAGGTGCAGAGCCCGCATGTGCAACTAGCGATGATGCGGCTTGCAGGTGAGGGTAGCAGTCGAGGGTGGAAGGAGTGGTTGGCTGGGAAAGCGGGAATCTGCACACAAAGAAGAGAAGACTTAGACGTTGCAGGTTCCGGTGTCGCCCCTGCTCTTGTGGCGGTCCCTTAATGCCGGCGTGAATTTATAGCAGCGGCCACCGGAAGGGCGACCGCACTGTTCCGGAAGGTTGGTATGCTCAGGTGCAGAGCTCGCACGTGTAACTGGCGTTGATGCGGCTTGCAGGTTAGGGTAGCAGGCGAGGGTGGAATGAGTGGTTGGCTGGGTAAGCGGGAATCTGCGCACAAATAAGAGAAGACTTAGACGTTGCACGTTCCGGTGTCGCTCCTACTTTTGTGGCGGTCCCTTGATGCCGGCTTGATTTTATAGCAGCGGCCACCGGAAGGGCGACCGCACTGTTCCGGAAGGTTGGTATGCGCAGGTGCAGAGCCCGCATGTGCAACTAGCTATGATACGGCTTGCAGGTGAGGGTAGCTGGGGATAGTGGAAGGAGTGGTTGACTGCGTAAGCGGGAATCTGCACACAAATAAGAGAAGACTTAGACGTTGCACGTTTCGCTGTCGCTCCTGCTCTTGTGGCGGTCCCTTGATGCCGGCTTGATTTTATAGCAGCGGCCACCCGAAGGGCGACCGCACTGTTCCGGAAGGATGGTATGCGCAGGTGCAAAGCCCGCACGTGTAACTGGCGATGATGCGGCTTGCAGGTGAGGGTAGCAGGTGAGGGTGGAATGAGTGGTTGGCAGGGTAAGCGGGAATCTGCGCACAAAGAAGAGAAGACTTAGACGTTGCAGGTTCCGGTGTCGCCCCTGCTCTTGTGGCGGTCCCTTAATGCCGGCGTGAATTTATAGCAGCGGCCACCGGAAGGGCGACCGCACTGTTCCGGAAGGTTGGTATGCTCAGGTGCAGAGCTCGCACGTGTAACTGGCGTTGATGCGGCTTGCAGGTTAGGGTAGCAGGCGAGGGTGGAAGGAGTGGTTGACTGCGTAAGCGGGAATCTGCGCACAAATAAGAGAAGACTTAGACGTTGCACATTCCGGTGTCGCTCCTGCTCTTGTGGCGGTCCCTTGATGCCGGTTTGATTTTATAACAGCGGCCACCGGAAGGGCGACCGCACTGTTCCGGAAGGTTGGTATGCGCAGGTGCAGAGCCCGCATGTGCAATTAGCGATGATACGGCTTGCAGGTGAGGGTAGCTGGCGATAGTGGAAGGAGTGGTTGACTGCGTAAGCGGGAATCTGCACAAAAATAAGAGAAGACTTAGACGTTGCACGTTTCGGTGTCGCTCCTGCTCTTGTGGCGGTCCCTTGATGCCGGCTTGATTTTATATCAGCGGCCGCCGGAAAGGCGACCGCACTGTTCCGGAAGGTTGGTATGCGCAGGAGCAGAGCCCGCACGTGTAACTGGTGATGATGCGGCTTGCAGGTGAGGGTAGCAGTCGAGGGTGGAAGGAGTGGTTGGCTGGGAAAGCGGGAATCTGCGCACAAATAAGAGAAGACTTAGACGTTGCACGTTCCGGTGTCGCTCCTGCTCTTGTGGCGGTCCCTTGATGCCGGCTTGATTTTATAGCAGCGGCCACCGGAAGGGCGACCGCACTGTTCCGGAAGGTTGGTATGCGCAGGTGCAGAGCCCGCACGTGCAACTGGCGATGATGCGGCTTGCAGGTGAGGGTAGCTGGCGAGGGTGGAAGGAGAGGTTAGCTGGGTAAGCGGGAATCTGCACACAAATGAGAGAAGACTTAGACGTTGCACGTTTCGCTGTCGCTGCAGTTCTTGTGGCGGTCCCTTGATGCCGGCTTGATTTTATAGCAGCGGCCACCGGAAGGGCGACCGCACTGTTCCGGAAGGTTTTGTTATGCGCAGGTGCAGAGCCCGCACGTGCAACTGGCGACGATGCGACTTGCAGGTGAGGGTAGCTGGCGAGGGTGGAACGAGTGGTTGGCTCGGTAAGCGGGAATCTGCACACAAATAAGAGAAGACTTAGACGTTGCACGTTTCGCTGTCGCTCCTGCTCTTGTGGCGGTCCCTTGATGCCGGCTTGATTTTATAGCAGCGGCCACCCGAAGGGCGACCGCACTGTTCCTGAAGGATGGTATGCGCAGGTGCAAAGCCCGCACGTGTAACTGGCGATGATGCGGCTTACAGGTGAGGGTAGCAGGTGAGGGTGGAATGATGGTTGGCAGGGTAAGCGGGAATCTGCACAAAAATAAGAGAAACCTTAGACGTTGCACGTTTCGGTGTCGCTGCTGCTCTTGTGGCGGTCCCTTGATGCCGGTTTGATTTTATAGCAGCGGCCACCGGAAGGGCGACCGCACTGTTCCGGAAGGTTGGTATGCGCAGGTGCAGAGCCCGCACGTGTAACTGGCGATGATGCGGCTTGCAGGTGAGGGTAGCAGACGAGGGTGGAATGAATGGTTGGCTGGGTAAGCGGGAATCTGGACACAAATAAGAGTAGACTTAGACGTTGTACGTTTCGTTGTCGCTCCTGCTCTTGTGGCGCTCCCTTGATGCCGGCTTGATTTTATAGCAGCGGCCACCGGAAGGGCAACCGCACTGTTCCGGATGGTTGATATGCACAGGTGCAGAGCCCGCACGCGCAACTGGCGATGATGCGGCTTGCAGGTGAGGGTAGCTGGCGAGGGTGGAAGGAGTGGTTGACTGCGTAAGCGGGAATCTGCACACAAAGAAGAGAAGACTTAGACGTTGCAGGTTCCGGTGTCGCTCCTGCTCTTGTGGCGGTCCCTTGATGCCGGCTTGATTTTATAGCAGCGGCCACCGGAAGGGCGACCGCACTGTTCCGGAAGGTTGGTATGCGCAGGTGCAGAGTCCGGACGTGCAACTAGCGATGATACAGCTTGCAGGTGAGGGTAGTTGGCGAGGGTGGAAGGAGTGGTTGACTGCGTAAGCGGGAATCTGCCCACAAATAAGAGAAGACTTAGACGTTGCACGTTTCGATGTCGCTCCTGCTCTTGTGGCGGTCCCTTGATGCCGGCTTGATTTTATAGCAGCGGCCACCGGGAAGGCGACCGCACTGTTCCGGAAGGTTGGTATGCGCAGGTGCAGAGCCCGCACGTGTAACTGGCGATGATGCGGCTTGCAGGTGAGGGTAGCAGTCGAGGGTGGAAGGAGTGGTTGGCTGGGTAAGCGGGAATCTGCACACAAATAAGAGAATACTTAGACGTTGCACGTTTCGCTGTCGCTGCTGCTCTTGTGGCGGTCCCTTGATGCCGGCTTGATTTTATAGCAGCGGCCAACGGAAGGGCGACCGCACTGTTCCGGAAGGTTGGTATGCGCAGGTGCAGAGCCCGCACGTGCAACTGGCGATAATGCGGCTTGCAGGTGAGGGTAGCTGGCGAGGGTGGAAGGAGAGGTTGGCTGGGTAAGCGGGAATCTGCACACAAATAAAAGAAGACTTAGACGTTGCACGTTTCGCTGTCGCTGCAGTTCTTGTGGCGGTCCCTTCCCTTGATGCCGGCTTGATTTTATAGCAGCGGCCACCGGAAGGGCGACCGCACTGTTCCGGAAGGTTGGTATGCGCAGGTGCAGAGTCCGGACGTGCAACTAGCGATGATACAGCTTGCAGGTGAGGGTAGTTGGCGAGGGTGGAAGGAGTGGTTGACTGCGTAAGCGGGAATCTGCCCACAAATAAGAGAAGACTTAGACGTTGCACGTTTCGATGTCGCTCCTGCTCTTGTGGCGGTCCCTTGATGCCGGCTTGATTTTATAGCAGCGGCCACCGGGAAGGCGACCGCACTGTTCCGGAAGGTTGGTATGCGCAGGTGCAGAGCCCGCACGTGTAACTGGCGATGATGCGGCTTGCAGGTGAATGTAGCTGGCGAGGGTGGAAGGAGTGGTTGACTGCGTAAGCGGGAATGTGCGCACAAATAAGAGAAGACTTAGACGTTGCACGTTCCGGTGTCACTTCTGCTCTTGTGGCGGTTCTTGATGCCGGCTTGATTTTATAGAAGCGGCCACCTGAAGGGCGATCGCACTGTTCCGGCAGGTTGTGATGCGCAGGTGCAGAGCCCGCATGTGCAACTAGCGATGATGCGGCTTGCAGGTGAGGGTAGCAGTCGAGGGTGGAAGGAGTGGTTGGCTGTGAAAGCGGGAATCTGCACACAAAGAAAAGAAGACTTAAACGTTGCAGGTTCCGGTGTCGCCCCTGCTCTTGTGGCGGCCCCTAATGCCGGCGTGAATTTATAGCAGCGGCCACCGGAAGGGCGACCGCACTGTTCCGGAAGGTTGGTATGCTCAGGTGCAGAGCTCGCACGTGTAACTGGCGTTGATGCGGCTTGCAGGTTAGGGTAGCAGGCGAGGGTGGAATGAGTGGTTGGCTGGGTAAGTGGGAATCTGCACACAAATAAGAGAAGACTTTGACGTTGAACGTTTCGCTGTCGCTCCTGCTCTTGTGGCGGTCCCTTGATGCCGGCTTGATTTTATAGCAGCGGCCCCCGGAACGGCGACCGCACTGTTCCGGAAGGTTGGTATGTGCAGGTGCAGAGCCCGCACGTGTAACTGGCGATGATGCGGCTTGCAGGTGAGGGTAGCAGACGAGGGTGGAATGAGTGGTTGGCTGGGTAAGCGGGAATCTGGACACAAATAAGAGTAGACTTAGACGTTGTACGTTTCGTTGTCGCTCCTGCTCTTGTGGCGCTCCCTTGATGCCGGCTTGATTTTATAGCAGCGGCCACCGGAAGGGCAACCGCACTGTTCCGGATGGTTGATATGCACAGGTGCAGAGCCCGCACGCGCAACTGGCGATGATGCGGCTTGCAGGTGAGGGTAGCTGGCGAGGGTGGAAGGAGTGGTTGACTGCGTAAGCGGGAATCTGCGCACAAATAAGAGAAGAGTTAGACGTTGCACGTTCCGTTGTCACTCCTGCTCTTGTGGCGGTCCCTTGATGCCGGCTTGATTTTATAGCAGCGGCCACCGGAAGGGCGACCGCACTGTTCCGGAAGGTTGGTATGCGCAGGTGCAGAGCCCGCACGTGTAACTGGCGATGATGCGGCTTGCAGGTGAGGGTAGCAGTCGAGGGTGGAAGGAGTGGTTGGCTGGGAAAGCGGGAATCTGGACACAAATAAGAGTAGACTTAGACGTTGTACGTTTCGTTGTCGCTCCTGCTCTTGTGGCGCTCCCTTGATGCCGGCTTGATTTTATAGCAGCGGCCACCGGAAGGGCAACCGCACTGTTCCGGATGGTTGATATGCACAGGTGCAGAGCCCGCACGCGCAACTGGCGATGATGCGGCTTGCAGGTGAGGGTAGCTGGCGAGGGTGGAAGGAGTGGTTGACTGCGTAAGCGGGAATCTGCGCACAAATAAGAGAAGAGTTAGACGTTGCACGTTCCGTTGTCACTCCTGCTCTTGTGGCGGTCCCTTGATGCCGGCTTGATTTTATAGCAGCGGCCACCGGAAGGGCGACCGCACTGTTCCGGAAGGTTGGTATGCGCAGGTGCAGAGCCCGCACGTGTAACTGGCGATGATGCGGCTTGCAGGTGAGGGTAGCAGTCGAGGGTGGAAGGAGTGGTTGGCTGGGAAAGCGGGAATCTGCACAAAAATAAGAGACGACTTACACGTTCACGTTCGGGTGTCGCTCCTGCTCTTGTGGCGGTCCCTTGATGCCGGCTTGATTTTATAGCAGCGGCCCCCGGAACGGCGACCGCACTGTTACGGAAGGTTGGTATGCGCATGTGCAGATGGCGATGATGCGGCTTGCATGTGAGGGTAGCAGGCGAGGGTGGAATGAGTGGTTGGCTGGGTAAGCGGTAATCTGCAGACAAATAAGACAAGACTTAGACGTTGCACGTTTAGGTGTCGCTCCTGCTCTTGTGGCGGTCCCTTGATGCCGGCTTCATTTTATAGCAGCGGCCACTGGAAGGCCAACGGACTGTTCCGGAAGGTTGGTATGCGCATGTGCAGAGCCCGCACGTGTAACTGGCGATGATGCGGCTTGCAGGTGAGGGTAGCTGGCGAGGGTGGAAGGAGTGGTTGACTGCGTAAGCGGGAATGTACGCACAAATAAGAGAAGACTTAGACGTCGCACGTTCCGGTGTCGCTCCTGCTCTTGTGGCGGTCCCTTGATGCCGGCTTGATTTTATAGAAGCGGCCACCGGAAGGGCGATCGCACTGTTCCGGAAGGTTGTGATGCGCAGGTGCAGAGCCCGCATGTGCAACTAGCGATGATGCGGCTTGCAGGTGAGGGTAGCAGTCGAGGGTGGAAGGAGTGGTTGGCTGGGAAGCGGGAATCTGCACACAAAGAAGAGAAGACTTAGACGTTGCAGGTTCCGGTGTCGCCCCTGTTCTTGTGGCGGTCCCTTAATGCCGGCGTGAATTTATAGCAGCGGCCACCGGAAGGGCGACCGCACTGTTCCGGAAGGTTGGTATGCTCAGGTGCAGAGCTCGCACATGTAACTGTCGTTGATGCGGCTTGCAGGTTAGGGTAGCAGGCGAGGGTGGAATGATTGGTTGGCTGGGTAAGCGGAAATCTGCACACAAATAAGAGAAGACTTTGACGTTGAACGTTTCGGTGTCGCTCCTGCTCTTGTGGCGGTCCGTTGATGCCGGCTTGATTTTATAGCAGCGGCCCCCGGAACGGCGACCGCACTGTTCCGGAAGGTTGGTATGCGCAGGTGCAGAGCCCGCACGTGTAACTGGCGATGATGCGGCTTGCAGGTGAGGGTAGCTGGCGAGGGTGGAAGGAGTGGTTGACTGCGTAAGCGGGAATCTGCGCACAAATAAGAGAAGACTTAGACGTTGCACGTTACGGTGTCGCTCCTGCTCTTGTGGCGGTCCATTGATGCCGGTTTGATTTTATAACAGCGGCCACCGGAAGGGCGACCGCACTGTTCCCGAAGGTTGGTATGCGCAGGTGCAGAGCCCGCATGTGCAACTAGCGATGATACGGCTTGCAGGTGAGGGTAGCTGGGGACAGTGGAAGGAGTGGTTGACTGCGTAAGCGGGAATCTGCACAAAAATAAGAGAAGACCTAGACGTTGCACGTTTCGGTGTCGCTCCTGCTCTTGTGGCGGTCCCTTGATGCCGGCTTAATTTTATATCAGCGGCCGCCGGAAAGGCGACCGCACTGTTCCGGAAGGTTGGTATTCGCAGGAGCAGAGCCCGCACGTGTAACTGGTGATGATGTGGCTTGCAGGTGAGGGTAGCAGTCGAGGGTGGAAGGAGTGGTTGGCTGGGAAAGCGGGAATCTGCGCACAAATAAGAGAAGACTTAGACGTTGCACGTTCCGGTGTCGCTCCTGCTCTTGTGGCGGTCCCTTGATGCCGGCTTGATTTTATAGCAGCGGCCACGGGAAGGGCGACCGCACTGTTCCGGAAGGTTGGTATGCGCAGGTGCAGAGTCCGGACGTGCAACTAGCGATGATACAGCTTGCAGGTGAGGGTAGTTGGCGAGGGTGGAAGGAGTGGTTGACTGCGTAAGCGGGAATCTGCCCACAAATAAGAGAAGACTTAGACGTTGCACGTTTCGATGTCGCTCCTGCTCTTGTGGCGGTCCCTTGATGCCAGCTTGATTTTATAGCAGCGGCCACCGGGAAGGCGACCGCACTGTTCCGGAAGGTTGGTATGCGCAGGTGCAGAGCCCGCACGTGTAACTGGCGATGATGCGGCTTGCAGGTGAGGGTAGCAGTCGAGGGTGGAAGGAGTGGTTGGCTGGGTAAGCGGGAATCTGCACACAAATAAGAGAATACTTAGACGTTGCACGTTTCGCTGTCGCTGCTGCTCTTGTGGCGGTCCCTTGATGCCGGCTTGATTTTATAGCAGCGGCCAACGGAAGGGCGACCGCACTGTTCCGGAAGGTTGGTATGCGCAGGTGCAGAGCCCGCACGTGCAACTGGCGATAATGCGGCTTGCAGGTGAGGGTAGCTGGCGAGGGTGGAAGGAGAGGTTGGCTGGGTAAGCGGGAATCTGCACACAAATGAGAGAAGACTTAGACGTTGCACGTTTCGCTGTCGCTGCAGTTCTTGTGGCGGTCCCTTGATGCCGGCTTGATTTTATAGCAGCGGCCACCGGAAGGGCGACCGCACTGTTCCGGAAGGTTTTGTTATGCGCAGGTGCAGAGCCCGCACGTGCAACTGGCGACGATGCGGCTTGCAGGTGAGGGTAGCTGGCGAGGGTGGAACGAGTGGTTGGCTCGGTAAGCGGGAATCTGCACACAAATAAGAGAAGACTTAGACGTTGCACGTTTCGCTGTCGCTACAGCTCTTGTGGCGGTCTCTTGATGCCGGCTTGATTTTATAGCAGCTGCCACTGGAAGGCCAACGGACTGTTCCGGAAGGTTGGTATGCGCATGTGCAGAGCCCGCACGTGTAACTGGCGATGATGCGGCTTGCAGGTGAGGGTAGCTGGCGAGGGTGGAAGGAGTGGTTGACTGCGTAAGCGGGAATGTGCGCACAAATAAGAGAAGACTTAGACGTTGCACGTTCCGGTGTCACTCCTGCTCTTGTGGCGGTTCTTGATGCCGGCTTGATTTTATAGAAGCGGCCACCGGAAGGGCGATCGCACTGTTCCGGAAGGTTGTGATGCGCAGGTGCAGAGCCCGCATGTGCAACTAGCGATGATGCGGCTTGCAGGTGAGGGTAGCAGTCGAGGGTGGAAGGAGTGGTTGGCTGTGAAAGCGGGAATCTGCACACAAAGAAAAGAAGACTTAGACGTTGCAGGTTCCGGTGTCGCCCCTGCTCTTGTGGCGGTCCCTTAATGCCGGCGTGAATTTATAGCAGCGGCCACCGGAAGGGCGACCGCACTGTTCCGGAAGGTTGGTATGCTCAGGTGCAGAGCTCGCACGTGTAACTGGCGTTGATGCGGCTTGCAGGTTAGGGTAGCAGGCGAGGGTGGAATGAGTGGTTGGCTGGGTAAGTGGGAATCTGCACACAAACAAGAGAAGACTTTGACGTTGAACGTTTCGCTGTCGCTCCTGCTCTTGTGGCGGTCCCTTGATGCCGGCTTGATTTTATAGCAGCGGCCCCCGGAACGGCGACCGCACTGTTCCGGAAGGTTGGTATGCGCAGGTGCAGAGCCCGCACGTGTAACTGGCGATGATGCGGCTTGCAGGTGAGGGTAGCTGGCGAGGGTGGAATGAGTGGTTGGCTGGGTAAGCGGTAATCTGCGCACAAATAAGAGAAGACTTAGATGTTGCACGTTCCGGTGTCGCTCCTGCTCTTGTGGCGGTCCCTTGATGCCGGTTTGATTTTATAACAGCGGCCACCGGACGGGCGACCGCACTGTTCCGGAAGGTTGGTATGCGCAGGTGCAGAGCCCGCATGTGCAAGTGGCGATGATACGGCTTGCAGGTGAGGGTAGCAGTCGAGGGTGGAAGGAGTGGTTGGCTGGGAAAGCGGGAATCTGCGCACAAATAAGAGAAGACTTAGACGTTGCACGTTCCGGTGTCGCTCCTGCTCTTGTGGCGGTCCCTTGATGCCGGCTTTATTTTATAGCCAGTGGATACCGGAAGGGCGACCGCACAGTTCCGGAGGGTTGGTATGCGCAGGTGCAGAGCCCGCGCGTGTAACTGGCGATGATCCGGCTTGCAGGTGAGGGTAGCTGGCGAGGGTGGAAGGAGTGGTTGACTGCGTAAGCAGGAATGTGCGCACAAATAAGAGAACACTTAGACGTTGCACGTTTCGCTGTCGCTGCAGTTCTTGTGGCGGTCCCTTGATGCCGGCTTTATTTTATAGCAGCGGCCACCGGAAGTGGGACAGCACTGTTCCGGAAGGTTGGTATGCGCAGGTGCAGAGCCCGCATGTGCAACTAGCGATGATACGGCTTGCAGGTGAGGGTAGCTGGCGATAGTGGAAGGAGTGGTTGGCTGGGAAAGCGGGAATCTGCACACAAATAAGAGACGATTTAGACGTTGCACGTTCCGGTGTCGCTCCTGCTCTTTTGGCGGTCCCTTGATGCCGGCTTGAATTTATAGCAGCGGCCCCCGGAACGGCGACCGCACTGTCCCGGAAGGTTGGTATGCGCAGGTGCAGAGCCCGCACGTGTAACTGGCGATGATGCGGCTTGCAGGTGAGGGTAGCTGGCGAGGGTGGAAGGAGTGGTGGGCTCGGTAAGCGGGAATCTGCACACAAAGAAGAGAAGACTTAGACGTTGCCCGTTTCGCTGTCGCTGCAGCTCTTGTGGCGGTCCCTTGATGCCGGATTGATTTTATAGCAGCGACCCCCGGAACGGCGACCGCACTATTCAGGAAGGTTCGTATGCGCAGGTGCAGAGCCCGCACGTGTAACTGGCGATGATGCGGCTTGCAGGTGAGGGTAGCAGGCGACGGTGGAATGAGTGGTTGGCTGGGTAAGCGGTAATCTGCACAAATAAGAGAAGACTTAGACGTTGCACGTTTCGGTGTCGCTCCTGCTCTTGTGGCGGTCCCTTGATGCAGGCTTGATTTTATAGCAGCGGCCACCCGAAGGGCGATCGCACTGTTCCTGAAGGTTGGTATGCGCAGGTGCAGAGCCCGCATGTGCAACTAGCTATGATACGACTTGCAGGTGAGGGCAGCTGGCGATAGTGGAAGGAGTGGTTGACTGCGTAAGCGGGAATCTGCACACAAATAAGAGAAGACTTAGACGTTGCACGTTTCGCTGTCGCTGCACCTCTTGTGGCGGTCCCTTGATGCCGGATTGATTTTATAGCAGCGGCCCCCGGAACGGCGACCGCACTGTTCCGGAAGGTTGGTATGCGCAGGTGCAGAGCCCGCACGTGTAACTGGTGATGATGCGGCTTGCAGGTGAGGGTAGCAGGCGAGGGTGGAATGAGTGGTTGGCTGGGTAAGCGGTAATCAGCACAAATAATTGAAGACTTAGACGTTGCACGTTTCGGTGTCGCTCCTGCTCTTGTGGCGGTCCCTTGATGCGGGCTTGATTTTATAGCAGCGGCCACCCGAAGGGCGACCGCAGTGTTCCGGAAGGATGGTATGCGCAGGTGCAAAGCCCGCACGTGTAACTGGCGATGATGCGGCTTGCAGGTGAGGGTAGCAGGTGAGGGTGGAATGATGGTTGGCAGGGTAAGCGGGAATCTGCACACAAATAAGAGAAACCTTAGACGTTGCACGTTTCGGTGTCGCTGCTGCTCTTGTGGCGGTCCCTTGATGCCGGTTTGATTTTATAGCAGCGGCCACCGGAAGGGCAACCGCACTGTTCCGGAAGGTTGGTATGCGCAGGTGCAGAGCCCGCACGTGTAACTGGCGATGATGCGGCTTGCAGGTGAGGGTAGCAGGCGAGGGTGGAATGAGTGGTTGGCTGGGTAAGCGGTAATCTGCAGACAAATAAGACAAGACTTAGACGTTGCACATTTAGGTGTCGCTCCTGCTCTTGTGGCGGTCCCTTGATGCCGGCTTTATTTTATAGCAGCGGCCACCGGAAGGGCAACCGCACTGTTCCGGATGGTTGGTATGCGCAGGTGCAGAGCCCGCACGTGCAACAGGCGATGATGCGGCTTGCAGGTGAGGGTACCTGTCGAGGGTGGTTGAGTGGTTGACTGCGTAAGCGGGAATCTGCACACAAATAAGAAAAGACTTAGACGCTGCACGTCTCGAGGTCGCTGCAGCTCTTGTGGCGGTTTCTTGGTGCCGGATTGATTTTATAGCAGCGGCCCCCGGAACGGCGACCACACTGTTCCGGAAGGTTGGTATGCTCAGGTGCAGAGCTCGCACGTGTAACTGGCGTTGATGCGGCTTGCAGGTTAGGGTAGCAGGCGAGGGTGGAATGAGTGGTTGGCTGGGTAAGCGGGAATCTGCACACAAATAAGAGAAGACTTTGACGTTGAACGTTTCGGTGTCGCTCCTGCTCTTGTGGCGGTCCCTTGATGCCGGCTTGATTTTATAGCAGCGGCCCCCGGAACGGCGACCGCACTGTTCCGGAAGGTTGATATGCGCAGGTGCAGAGCCCGCACGTGTAACTGGCGATGATGCGGCTTGCAGGTGAGGGTAGCTGGCGAGGGTGGAAGGAGTGGTTGACTGTGTAAACGGGAATCTGCGCACAAATAAGAGAAGACTTAGACGTTGCACGTTCCGGTGTCGCTCCGGCTCTTGTGGCGGTCCCTTGATGCCGGTTTGATTTTATAACAGCGGCCACCGGAAGGGCGACCGCACTGTTCCGGAAGGTTGGTATGCGCAGGTGCATAGCCCGCATGTGCAACTAGCGATGATACGGCTTGCAGGTGAGGGTAGCTGGCGATAGTGGAAGGAGTGGTTGACTGCGTGAGCGGGAATCTGCACAAAAATAAGAGAAGACTTAGACGTTGCACGTTCCGGTGTCGCTCCTGCTCTTGTGGCGGTCTCTTGATGCCGGCTTGATTTTATAGCAGCGGCCGACGGAAAGGCGACCGCACTGTTCCGGAAGGTTGGTATGCGCAGGTGCAGAGCCCGCGCGTGTAACTGGCGATGATGCAGCTTGCAGGTGAGGGTAGCTGGCGAGGGTCGAACGAGTGGTTGGCTCGGTAAGCGGGAATCTGCACACAAATAAGAGAAGACTTAGACGTTGCACGTTTCGCTGTCGCTGCAGTTCTTGTGGCGGTTCCTTGATGCCGGCTTGATTTTATAGCAGCGGCCCCCGGAACGGCGACCGCACTGTTCCGGAAGGTTGGTATGAGCAGGTGCAGAGCCCGCACGTGTAACTGGCGATGATGCGGCTTGCAGGTGAGGGTAGCTGGCGAGGGTGGAAGGAGTGGTTGACTGTGTAAACGGGAATCTGCGCACAAATAAGAGAAGACTTAGACGTTGCACGTTCCGGTGTCGCTCCGGCTCTTGTGGCGGTCCCTTGATGCCGGTTTGATTTTATAACAGCGGCCACCGGAAGGGCGACCGCACTGTTCCGGAAGGTTGGTATGCGCAGGTGCATAGCCCGCATGTGCAACTAGCGATGATACGGCTTGCAGGTGAGGGTAGCTGGCGATAGTGGAAGGAGTGGTTGACTGCGTGAGCGGGAATCTGCACAAAAATAAGAGAAGACTTAGACGTTGCACGTTCCGGTGTCGCTCCTGCTCTTGTGGCGGTCTCTTGATGCCGGCTTGATTTTATAGCAGCGGCCGCCGGAAAGGCGACCGCACTGTTCCGGAAGGTTGGTATGCGCAGGAACAGAGCCCGCACGTGTAACTGGCGATGATGCGGCTTGCAGGTGAGGGTAGCAGTCGAGGGTGGAAGGAGTGGTTGGCTGGGAAAGCGGGAATCTGCGCACAAATAAGAGATGACTTAGACGTTGCACGTTCCGGTGTCGCTCCTGCTCTTGTGGCGGTCCCTTGATGCCGGCTTGAATTTATAGCCAGTGGATACCGGAAGGACGACCGCACAGTTCCGGAAGGTTGGTATGCGCAGGTGCAGAGCCCGCGCGTGTAACTGGCGATGATGCAGCTTGCAGGTGAGGGTAGCAGGCGAGGGTGGAATGAGTGGTTGGGTGGGTAAGCGGTAATCTGCACACAAATAAGAGAAGACTTAGACGTTGCACGTTTCGGAGTCACTCCTGCTCTTGTGGCGGTCCCTTGATGCCGGCCTATTTTATAGCAGCGGCCACAGGAAGGGCGACCGCACTGTTAAGGAAGGTTGGTATGCGCAGGTGCAGAGCACGCACGTGTAACTGGCGATGATGCGGCTTGCAGGTGAGGGTAGCAGGCGAGGGTGGAAGGAGTGGTTGACTGCGTAAGCGGGAATCTGCCCACAAATAAGAGAAGACTTAGACGTTGAACGTTTCGATGTCGCTCCTGCTCTTGTGGCGGTCCCTTGATGCCGGCTTGATTTCATATCATCGGCCACCGGAAAGGCGACCGCACTGTTCCGGAAGGTTGGTATGCGCAGGTGCAGAGCCCGCACGTGTAACTGGCGATGATGCGGCTTGCAGGTGAGGGTAGCAGTCGAGGGTGGAAGGAGGGGTTGGCAGGGTAAGCGGGAATCTGCACACAAATGAGAGAAGAATTAGACGTTGCACGTTTCGCTGTCGCTGCAGTTCTTGTGGCGGTCCCTTGATGCCGGCTTGATTTTATAGCAGCGGCCACGGGAAGGGCGACCGCACTGTTCCGGAAGGTTGGTATGCGCAGGTGCAGAGCCCGCAGGTGCAACTGGCGATGATGCTGCTTGCAGGTGAGGGTAGCTGGCGAGGGTCGAACGAGTGGTTGGCTCGGTAAGCGGGAATCTGCACACAAATAAGAGAAGACTTAGACGTTGCACGTTTCGCTGTCGCTGCAGTTCTTGTGGCGGTTCCTTGATGCCGGCTTGATTTTATAGCAGCGGCCCCCGGAACGGCGACCGCACTGTTCCGGAAGGTTGGTATGAGCAGGTGCAGAGCCCGCACGTGGAACTGGCGATGATGCGGCTTGCAGGTGAGAGTAGCAGGTGAGGGTGGAATGATGGTTGGCAGGGTAAGCGGGAATCTGCACACAAATAAGAGAAACCTTAGACGTTGCACGTTTCGGTGTCGCTGCTGCTCTTGTGGCGGTCCCTTGATGCCGGTTTGATTTTATAGCAGCGGCCACCGGAAGGGCGACCGCACTGTTCCGGAAGGTTGGTATGCGCAGGTGCAGAGCCCGCACGTGTAACTGGCGATGATGCGGCTTGCAGGTGAGGGTAGCAGGCGAGGGTGGAATGAGTGGTTGGCTGGGTAAGCGGTAATCTGCAGACAAATAAGACAAGACTTAGACGTTGCACATTTAGGTTTCGCTCCTGCTCTTGTGGCGGTCCCTTGATGCCGGCTTGATTTTATAGCAGCGGCCACCGGAAGGCCAACGGACTGTTCCGGAAGGTTGGTATGCGCAGGTGCAGAGCCCGCACGTGTAACTGGCGATGATGCAGCTTGCAGGTGAGGGTAGCAGTCGAGGGTGGAAGGATTGGTTGGCTGGGTAGGCGGGAATCTGCACACAAATAAGTGAAGACTTAGACGTTGCACGTTCCGGTGGCGCTCCTGCTCTTGTGGCGATCCCTTGATGCCGGCTTTATTGTATAGCAGCGGCCACCGGAAGGGCAACCGCACTGTTCCGGATGGTTGGTATGCGCAGGTGCAGAGCCCGCACGTGCAACAGGCGATGATGCGGCTTGCAGGTGAGGGTACCTGTCGAGGGTGGTTGAGTGGTTGACTGTGTAAGCGGGAATCTAGGCACAAATAAGAGAAGACTTAGACGTTGCACGTTCCAGTGTTGCTCCTGCTCTTGTGACGGTCCCTTGATGCCGGCTTGATTTTATAGCAGCGGCCACCGGAAGGGTGACCGCACTGTTCCGGAAGGTTGGTATGCGCAGGTGCAGAGCCCGCATGTGCAACTAGCGATGATACGGCTTGCAGGTGAGAGTAGCTGGCGATAGTGGAAGAAGTGGTTGACTGCGTAAGCGGGAATCTGCACACAAATAAGAAAAGACTTAGACGCTGCACGTCTCGAGGTCGCTGCAGCTCTTGTGGCGGTTTCTTGGTGCCGGATTGATTTTATAGCAGCGGCCCCCGGAACGGCGACCACACTGTTCCGGAAGGTTGGTATGCTCAGGTGCAGAGCTCGCACGTGTAACTGGCGTTGATGCGGCTTGCAGGTTAGGGTAGCAGGCGAGGGTGGAATGAGTGGTTGGCTGGGTAAGCGGGAATCTGCACACAAATAAGAGAAGACTTTGACGTTGAACGTTTCGGTGTCGCTCCTGCTCTTGTGGCGGTCCCTTGATGCCGGCTTGATTTTATAGCAGCGGCCCCCGGAACGGCGACCGCACTGTTCCGGAAGGTTGATATGCGCAGGTGCAGAGCCCGCACGTGCAACTAGCGATGATACGGCTTGCAGGTGAGGGTAGCTGGCGATAGTGGAAGGAGTGGTTGACTGCGTGAGCGGGAATCTGCACAAAAATAAGAGAAGACTTAGACGTTGCACGTTCCGGTGTCGCTCCTGCTCTTGTGGCGGTCTCTTGATGCCGGCTTGATTTTATAGCAGCGGCCGACGGAAAGGCGACCGCACTGTTCCGGAAGGTTGGTATGCGCAGGTGCAGAGCCCGCGCGTGTAACTGGCGATGATGCAGCTTGCAGGTGAGGGTAGCTGGCGAGGGTCGAACGAGTGGTTGGCTCGGTAAGCGGGAATCTGCACACAAATAAGAGAAGACTTAGACGTTGCACGTTTCGCTGTCGCTGCAGTTCTTGTGGCGGTTCCTTGATGCCGGCTTGATTTTATAGCAGCGGCCCCCGGAACGGCGACCGCACTGTTCCGGAAGGTTGGTATGAGCAGGTGCAGAGCCCGCACGTGTAACTGGCGATGATGCGGCTTGCAGGTGAGGGTAGCTGGCGAGGGTGGAAGGAGTGGTTGACTGTGTAAACGGGAATCTGCGCACAAATAAGAGAAGACTTAGACGTTGCACGTTCCGGTGTCGCTCCGGCTCTTGTGGCGGTCCCTTGATGCCGGTTTGATTTTATAACAGCGGCCACCGGAAGGGCGACCGCACTGTTCCGGAAGGTTGGTATGCGCAGGTGCATAGCCCGCATGTGCAACTAGCGATGATACGGCTTGCAGGTGAGGGTAGCTGGCGATAGTGGAAGGAGTGGTTGACTGCGTGAGCGGGAATCTGCACAAAAATAAGAGAAGACTTAGACGTTGCACGTTCCGGTGTCGCTCCTGCTCTTCTGGCGGTCTCTTGATGCCGGCTTGATTTTATAGCAGCGGCCGCCGGAAAGGCGACCGCACTGTTCCGGAAGGTTGGTATGCGCAGGAACAGAGCCCGCACGTGTAACTGGCGATGATGCGGCTTGCAGGTGAGGGTAGCAGTCGAGGGTGGAAGGAGTGGTTGGCTGGGAAAGCGGGAATCTGCGCACAAATAAGAGAAGACTTAGACGTTGCACGTTCCGGTGTCGCTCCTGCTCTTGTGGCGGTCCCTTGATGCCGGCTTGAATTTATAGCCAGTGGATACCGGAAGGACGACCGCACAGTTCCGGAAGGTTGGTATGCGCAGGTGCAGAGCCCGCGCGTGTAACTGGCGATGATGCAGCTTGCAGGTGAGGGTAGCAGGCGAGGGTGGAATGAGTGGTTGGGTGGGTAAGCGGTAATCTGCACACAAATAAGAGAAGACTTAGACGTTGCACGTTTCGGAGTCACTCCTGCTCTTGTGGCGGTCCCTTGATGCCGGCCTATTTTATAGCAGCGGCCACAGGAAGGGCGACCGCACTGTTAAGGAAGGTTGGTATGCGCAGGTGCAGAGCACGCACGTGTAACTGGCGATGATGCGGCTTGCAGGTGAGGGTAGCAGGCGAGGGTGGAAGGAGTGGTTGACTGCGTAAGCGGGAATCTGCCCACAAATAAGAGAAGACTTAGACGTTGAACGTTTCGATGTCGCTCCTGCTCTTGTGGCGGTCCCTTGATGCCGGCTTGATTTCATATCAGCGGCCACCGGAAAGGCGACCGCACTGTTCCGGAAGGTTGGTATGCGCAGGTGCAGAGCCCGCACGTGTAACTGGCGATGATGCGGCTTGCAGGTGAGGGTAGCAGGCGAGGGTGGAATGAGTGGTTGGCTGGGTAAGCGGTAATCTGCAGACAAATAAGACAAGACTTAGACGTTGCACATTTAGGTTTCGCTCCTGCTCTTGTGGCGGTCCCTTGATGCCGGCTTGATTTTATAGCAGCGGCCACCGGAAGGCCAACGGACTGTTCCGGAAGGTTGGTATGCGCAGGTGCAGAGCCCGCACGTGTAACTGGCGATGATGCAGCTTGCAGGTGAGGGTAGCAGTCGAGGGTGGAAGGATTGGTTGGCTGGGTAGGCGGGAATCTGCACACAAATAAGTGAAGACTTAGACGTTGCACGTTCCGGTGGCGCTCCTGCTCTTGTGGCGATCCCTTGATGCCGGCTTTATTTTATAGCAGCGGCCACCGGAAGGGCAACCGCACTGTTCCGGATGGTTGGTATGCGCAGGTGCAGAGCCCGCACGTGCAACAGGCGATGATGCGGCTTGCAGGTGAGGGTACCTGTCGAGGGTGGTTGAGTGGTTGACTGTGTAAGCGGGAATCTAGGCACAAATAAGAGAAGACTTAGACGTTGCACGTTCCAGTGTTGCTCCTGCTCTTGTGACGGTCCCTTGATGCCGGCTTGATTTTATAGCAGCGGCCACCGGAAGGGTGACCGCACTGTTCCGGAAGGTTGGTATGCGCAGGTGCAGAGCCCGCATGTGCAACTAGCGATGATACGGCTTGCAGGTGAGAGTAGCTGGCGATAGTGGAAGAAGTGGTTGACTGCGTAAGCGGGAATCTGCACACAAATAAGAAAAGACTTAGACGCTGCACGTCTCGAGGTCGCTGCAGCTCTTGTGGCGGTTTCTTGGTGCCGGATTGATTTTATAGCAGCGGCCCCCGGAACGGCGACCACACTGTTCCGGAAGGTTGGTATGCTCAGGTGCAGAGCTCGCACGTGTAACTGGCGTTGATGCGGCTTGCAGGTTAGGGTAGCAGGCGAGGGTGGAATGAGTGGTTGGCTGGGTAAGCGGGAATCTGCACACAAATAAGAGAAGACTTTGACGTTGAACGTTTCGGTGTCGCTCCTGCTCTTGTGGCGGTCCCTTGATGCCGGCTTGATTTTATAGCAGCGGCCCCCGGAACGGCGACCGCACTGTTCCGGAAGGTTGATATGCGCAGGTGCAGAGCCCGCACGTGCAACTAGCGATGATACGGCTTGCAGGTGAGGGTAGCTGGCGATAGTGGAAGGAGTGGTTGACTGCGTGAGCGGGAATCTGCACAAAAATAAGAGAAGACTTAGACGTTGCACGTTCCGGTGTCGCTCCTGCTCTTGTGGCGGTCTCTTGATGCCGGCTTGATTTTATAGCAGCGGCCGACGGAAAGGCGACCGCACTGTTCCGGAAGGTTGGTATGCGCAGGTGCAGAGCCCGCGCGTGTAACTGGCGATGATGCAGCTTGCAGGTGAGGGTAGCTGGCGAGGGTCGAACGAGTGGTTGGCTCGGTAAGCGGGAATCTGCACACAAATAAGAGAAGACTTAGACGTTGCACGTTTCGCTGTCGCTGCAGTTCTTGTGGCGGTTCCTTGATGCCGGCTTGATTTTATAGCAGCGGCCCCCGGAACGGCGACCGCACTGTTCCGGAAGGTTGGTATGAGCAGGTGCAGAGCCCGCACGTGTAACTGGCGATGATGCGGCTTGCAGGTGAGGGTAGCTGGCGAGGGTGGAAGGAGTGGTTGACTGTGTAAACGGGAATCTGCGCACAAATAAGAGAAGACTTAGACGTTGCACGTTCCGGTGTCGCTCCGGCTCTTGTGGCGGTCCCTTGATGCCGGTTTGATTTTATAACAGCGGCCACCGGAAGGGCGACCGCACTGTTCCGGAAGGTTGGTATGCGCAGGTGCATAGCCCGCATGTGCAACTAGCGATGATACGGCTTGCAGGTGAGGGTAGCTGGCGATAGTGGAAGGAGTGGTTGACTGCGTGAGCGGGAATCTGCACAAAAATAAGAGAAGACTTAGACGTTGCACGTTCCGGTGTCGCTCCTGCTCTTCTGGCGGTCTCTTGATGCCGGCTTGATTTTATAGCAGCGGCCGCCGGAAAGGCGACCGCACTGTTCCGGAAGGTTGGTATGCGCAGGAACAGAGCCCGCACGTGTAACTGGCGATGATGCGGCTTGCAGGTGAGGGTAGCAGTCGAGGGTGGAAGGAGTGGTTGGCTGGGAAAGCGGGAATCTGCGCACAAATAAGAGAAGACTTAGACGTTGCACGTTCCGGTGTCGCTCCTGCTCTTGTGGCGGTCCCTTGATGCCGGCTTGAATTTATAGCCAGTGGATACCGGAAGGACGACCGCACAGTTCCGGAAGGTTGGTATGCGCAGGTGCAGAGCCCGCGCGTGTAACTGGCGATGATGCAGCTTGCAGGTGAGGGTAGCAGGCGAGGGTGGAATGAGTGGTTGGGTGGGTAAGCGGTAATCTGCACACAAATAAGAGAAGACTTAGACGTTGCACGTTTCGGAGTCACTCCTGCTCTTGTGGCGGTCCCTTGATGCCGGCCTATTTTATAGCAGCGGCCACAGGAAGGGCGACCGCACTGTTAAGGAAGGTTGGTATGCGCAGGTGCAGAGCACGCACGTGTAACTGGCGATGATGCGGCTTGCAGGTGAGGGTAGCAGGCGAGGGTGGAAGGAGTGGTTGACTGCGTAAGCGGGAATCTGCCCACAAATAAGAGAAGACTTAGACGTTGAACGTTTCGATGTCGCTCCTGCTCTTGTGGCGGTCCCTTGATGCCGGCTTGATTTCATATCAGCGGCCACCGGAAAGGCGACCGCACTGTTCCGGAAGGTTGGTATGCGCAGGTGCAGAGCCCGCACGTGTAACTGGCGATGATGCGGCTTGCAGGTGAGGGTAGCAGTCGAGGGTGGAAGGAGGGGTTGGCTGGGTAAGCGGGAATCTGCACACAAATGAGAGAAGACTTAGACGTTGCACGTTTCGCTGTCGCTGCAGTTCTTGTGGCGGTCCCTTGATGCCGGCTTGATTTTATAGCAGCGGCCACGGGAAGGGCGACCGCACTGTTCCGGAAGGTTGGTATGCGCAGGTGCAGAGCCCGCAGGTGCAACTGGCGATGATGCTGCTTGCAGGTGAGGGTAGCTGGCGAGGGTCGAACGAGTGGTTGGCTCGGTAAGCGGTAATCTGCACACAAATAAGAGAAGACTTAGACGTTGCACGTTCCGGTGTCGCTCCTGCTCTTGTGGCGGTCCCTTGATGCCGGCTCCAATTTATAGCCAGTGGATACCGGAAGGACGACCGCACAGTTCCGGAAGGTTGGTATGCGCAGGTGCAGAGCCCGCGCGTGTAACTGGCGATGATGCAGCTTGCAGGTGAGGGTAGCAGGCGAGGGTGGAATGAGTGGTTGGGTGGGTAAGCGGTAATCTGCACACAAATAAGAGAAGACTTAGACGTTGCACGTTTCGGAGTCACTCCTGCTCTTGTGGCGGTCCCTTGATGCCGGCCTATTTTATAGCAGCGGCCACAGGAAGGGCGACCGCACTGTTAAGGAAGGTTGGTATGCGCAGGTGCAGAGCACGCACGTGTAACTGGCGATGATGCGGCTTGCAGGTGAGGGTAGCAGGCGAGGGTGGAAGGAGTGGTTGACTGCGTAAGCGGGAATCTGCCCACAAATAAGAGAAGACTTAGACGTTGCACGTTTCGCTGTCGCTGCAGTTCTTGTGGCGGTCCCTTGATGCCGGCTTGATTTTATAGCAGCGGCCACGGGAAGGGCGACCGCACTGTTCCGGAAGGTTGGTATGCGCAGGTGCAGAGCCCGCAGGTGCAACTGGCGATGATGCTGCTTGCAGGTGAGGGTAGCTGGCGAGGGTCGAACGAGTGGTTGGCTCGGTAAGCGGGAATCTGCACACAAATAAGAGAAGACTTAGACGTTGCACGTTTCGCTGTCGCTGCAGTTCTTGTGGCGGTTCCTTGATGCCGGATTGATTTTATAGCAGCGGCCCCCGGAACGGCGACCGCACTGTTCCGGAAGGTTGGTATGAGCAGGTGCAGAGCCCGCACGTGTAACTGGCGATGATGCGGCTTGCAGGTGAGGGTAGCTGGTGAGGGTGGAAGGAGTGGTTGACTGTGTAAACGGGAATCTGCGCACAAATAAGAGAAGACTTAGACGTTGCACGTTCCGGTGTCGCTCCGGCTCTTGTGGCGGTCCCTTGATGCCGGTTTGATTTTATAACAGCGGCCACCGGAAGGGCGACCGCACTGTTCCGGAAGGTTGGTATGCGCAGGTGCATAGCCCGCATGTGCAACTAGCGATGATACGGCTTGCAGGTGAGGGTAGCTGGCGATAGTGGAAGGAGTGGTTGACTGCGTGAGCGGGAATCTGCACAAAAATAAGAGAAGACTTAGACGTTGCACGTTCCGGTGTCGCTCCTGCTCTTGTGGCGGTCCCTTGATGCCGGCTTGAATTTATAGCCAGTGGATACCGGAAGGACGACCGCACAGTTCCGGAAGGTTGGTATGCGCAGGTGCAGAGCCCGCGCGTGTAACTGGCGATGATGCAGCTTGCAGGTGAGGGTAGCAGGCGAGGGTGGAATGAGTGGTTGGGTGGGTAAGCGGTAATCTGCACACAAATAAGAGAAGACTTAGACGTTGCACGTTTCGGAGTCACTCCTGCTCTTGTGGCGGTCCCTTGATGCCGGCCTATTTTATAGCAGCGGCCACAGGAAGGGCGACCGCACTGTTAAGGAAGGTTGGTATGCGCAGGTGCAGAGCACGCACGTGTAACTGGCGATGATGCGGCTTGCAGGTGAGGGTAGCAGGCGAGGGTGGAAGGAGTGGTTGACTGCGTAAGCGGGAATCTGCCCACAAATAAGAGAAGACTTAGACGTTGAACGTTTCGATGTCGCTCCTGCTCTTGTGGCGGTCCCTTGATGCCGGCTTGATTTCATATCAGCGGCCACCGGAAAGGCGACCGCACTGTTCCGGAAGGTTGGTATGCGCAGGTGCAGAGCCCGCACGTGTAACTGGCGATGATGCGGCTTGCAGGTGAGGGTAGCAGTCGAGGGTGGAAGGAGGGGTTGGCTGGGTAAGCGGGAATCTGCACACAAATGAGAGAAGACTTAGACGTTGCACGTTTCGCTGTCGCTGCAGTTCTTGTGGCGGTCCCTTGATGCCGGCTTGATTTTATAGCAGCGGCCACGGGAAGGGCGACCGCACTGTTCCGGAAGGTTGGTATGCGCAGGTGCAGAGCCCGCAGGTGCAACTGGCGATGATGCTGCTTGCAGGTGAGGGTAGCTGGCGAGGGTCGAACGAGTGGTTGGCTCGGTAAGCGGTAATCTGCACACAAATAAGAGAAGACTTAGACGTTGCACGTTCCGGTGTCGCTCCTGCTCTTGTGGCGGTCCCTTGATGCCGGCTCCAATTTATAGCCAGTGGATACCGGAAGGACGACCGCACAGTTCCGGAAGGTTGGTATGCGCAGGTGCAGAGCCCGCGCGTGTAACTGGCGATGATGCAGCTTGCAGGTGAGGGTAGCAGGCGAGGGTGGAATGAGTGGTTGGGTGGGTAAGCGGTAATCTGCACACAAATAAGAGAAGACTTAGACGTTGCACGTTTCGGAGTCACTCCTGCTCTTGTGGCGGTCCCTTGATGCCGGCCTATTTTATAGCAGCGGCCACAGGAAGGGCGACCGCACTGTTAAGGAAGGTTGGTATGCGCAGGTGCAGAGCACGCACGTGTAACTGGCGATGATGCGGCTTGCAGGTGAGGGTAGCAGGCGAGGGTGGAAGGAGTGGTTGACTGCGTAAGCGGGAATCTGCCCACAAATAAGAGAAGACTTAGACGTTGCACGTTTCGCTGTCGCTGCAGTTCTTGTGGCGGTCCCTTGATGCCGGCTTGATTTTATAGCAGCGGCCACGGGAAGGGCGACCGCACTGTTCCGGAAGGTTGGTATGCGCAGGTGCAGAGCCCGCAGGTGCAACTGGCGATGATGCTGCTTGCAGGTGAGGGTAGCTGGCGAGGGTCGAACGAGTGGTTGGCTCGGTAAGCGGGAATCTGCACACAAATAAGAGAAGACTTAGACGTTGCACGTTTCGCTGTCGCTGCAGTTCTTGTGGCGGTTCCTTGATGCCGGATTGATTTTATAGCAGCGGCCCCCGGAACGGCGACCGCACTGTTCCGGAAGGTTGGTATGAGCAGGTGCAGAGCCCGCACGTGTAACTGGCGATGATGCGGCTTGCAGGTGAGGGTAGCTGGTGAGGGTGGAAGGAGTGGTTGACTGTGTAAACGGGAATCTGCGCACAAATAAGAGAAGACTTAGACGTTGCACGTTCCGGTGTCGCTCCGGCTCTTGTGGCGGTCCCTTGATGCCGGTTTGATTTTATAACAGCGGCCACCGGAAGGGCGACCGCACTGTTCCGGAAGGTTGGTATGCGCAGGTGCATAGCCCGCATGTGCAACTAGCGATGATACGGCTTGCAGGTGAGGGTAGCTGGCGATAGTGGAAGGAGTGGTTGACTGCGTGAGCGGGAATCTGCACAAAAATAAGAGAAGACTTAGACGTTGCACGTTCCGGTGTCGCTCCTGCTCTTGTGGCGGTCTCTTGATGCCGGCTTGATTTTATAGCAGCGGCCACCGGAAGGGCGACCGCACTGTTCCGGAAGGTTGGTATGCGCAGGTGCAGAGCCCGCACGTGTAACTGGCGATGATGCGGCTTGCAGGTGAGGGTAGCTGGCGAGGGTGGAAGGAGTGGTTGACTGTGTAAACGGGAATCTGCGCACAAATAAGAGAAGACTTAGACGTTGCACGTTCCGGTGTCGCTCCGGCTCTTGTGGCGGTCTCTTGATGCCGGCGTGATTTTATAGCAGCGGCCACCGGAAGGGCGACCGCACTGTTCCGGAAGGTTGGTATGCGCAGGTGCATAGCCCGCATGTGCAACTAGCGATGATACGGCTTGCAGGTGAGGGTAGCTGGCGATAGTGGAAGGAGTGGTTGACTGCGTGAGCGGGAATCTGCACAAAAATAAGAGAAGACTTAGACGTTGCACGTTCCGGTGTCGCTCCTGCTCTTGTGGCGGTCCCTTGATGCCGGCTTGATTTTATAGCAGCGGCCACCGGAAGGGCGACCGCACTGTTCCGGAAGGTTGGTATGCGCAGGTGCAGAGCCCGCACGTGTAACTGGCGATGATGCTGCTTGCAGGTGAGGGTAGCTGGCGAGGGTGGAAGGAGTGGTTGACTGTGTAAACGGGAATCTGCGCACAAATAAGAGAAGACTTAGACGTTGCACGTTCCGGTGTCGCTCCGGCTCTTGTGGCGGTCCCTTGATGCCGGTTTGATTTTATAACAGCGGCCACCGGAAGGGCGACCGCACTGTTCCGGAAGGTTGGTATGCGCAGGTGCATAGCCCGCATGTGCAACTAGCGATGATACGGCTTGCAGGTGAGGGTAGCTGTCGATAGTGGAAGGAGTGGTTGACTGCGTGAGCGGGAATCTGCGCACAAATAAGAGAAGACTTAGACGTTGCACGTTCCGGTGTCGCTCCGGCTCTTGTGGCGGTCCCTTGATGCCGGTTTGATTTTATAACAGCGGCCACCGGAAGGGCGACCGCACTGTTCCGGAAGGTTGGTATGCGCAGGTGCATAGCCCGCATGTGCAACTAGCGATGATACGGCTAGAAGGTGAGGGTAGCTGGCGATAGTGGAAGGAGTGGTTGACTGCGTGAGCGGGAATCTGCACAAAAATAAGAGAAGACTTAGACGTTGCACGTTCCGGTGTCGCTCCTGCTCTTGTGGCGGTCCCTTGATGCCGGCCTATTTTATAGCAGCGGCCACAGGAAGGGCGACCGCACTGTTAAGGAAGGTTGGTATGCGCAGGTGCAGAGCACGCACGTGTAACTGGCGATGATGCGGCTTGCAGGTGAGGGTAGCAGGCGAGGGTGGAAGGAGTGGTTGACTGCGTAAGCGGGAATCTGCCCACAAATAAGAGAAGACTTAGACGTTGCACGTTTCGATGTCGCTCCTGCTCTTGTGGCGGTCCCTTGATGCCGGCTTGATTTCATAGCAGCGGCCACCGGAAAGGCGACCGCACTGTTACGGAAGGTTGGTATGCGCAGGTGCAGAGCCCGCACGTGTAACTGGCGATGATGCGGCTTGCAGGTGAGGGTAGCAGTCGAGGGTGGAAGGAGGGGTTGGCTGGGTAAGCGGGAATCTGCACACAAATGAGAGAAGACTTAGACGTTGCACGTTTCGCTGTCGCTGCAGTTCTTGTGGCGGTCCCTTGATGCCGGCTTGATTTTATTGCAGCGGCCACGGGAAGGGCGACCGCACTGTTCCGGAAGGTTGGTATGCGCAGGTGCAGAGCCCGCAGGTGCAACTGGCGATGATGCTGCTTGCAGGTGAGGGTAGCTGGCGAGGGTCGAACGAGTGGTTGGCTCGGTAAGCGGGAATCTGCACACAAATAAGAGAAGACTTAGACGTTGCACGTTTCGCTGTCGCTGCAGTTCTTGTGGCGGTTCCTTGATGCCGGCTTGATTTTATAGCAGCGGCCCCCGGAACGGCGACCGCACTGTTCCGGAAGGTTGTTATGAGCAGGTGCAGAGCCGGCACGTGTAACTGGCGATGATGCGGCTTGCAGGTGAGGGTAGCAGGCGAGGGTGTAATGAGTGGTTGGCTGGGTAAGCGGTAATCTGCAGACAAATAAGAGAAGACTTAGACGTTGGACGTTTAGGTGTCGCTCCTGCTCTTGTGGCGGTCCCTTGATGCCGGCTTGATTTTATAGCAGCGGCCACCGGAAGGGGGACCGCACTGTTTCGGATGGTTGGTATGCGCAGGTGCAGAGCCCGCACGTTCAACTGGCGATGATGCGGCTTGCAGTTGAGGGTAGCTGGCGAGGGTGCAAGGAGTGGTTGACTGCGTAAGCGGGAATCTGCACACAAATAAGAGAAGACTTAGACGTTCCACGTTTCGCTGTCGCTGCAGTTCTTGTGGCGGTCCCTTGATGCCGGCTTGATTTTATAGCAGCGGCCCCCGGAACGGTGGCCGCACTGTTCCGGAAGGTGTGTATGCGCAGGTGCAGAGCCCGCACGTGTAACTGGCGATGATGCGGCTTGCAGGCGAGGGTGGAATGAGTGGTTGGCTGGGTAAGCGGTAATCTGCAGACAAATAACAGAATACTTAGACGTTGCACGTTTCGGTGTCGCTCCTGCTCTTGTGGCGGTCCCTTGATGCCGGCTTGAGTTTATAGCAGCGGATACCGGTAGGGCGACCGCACTGTTCCGGAAGGTTGGTATGCGCAGGTGCAGAGACCGCACGTGTAACTGGCGATGATGCGGCTTGGCAGTGAGGGTAGCAGGCGAGCGTGGAATGAGTGGTTGGCTGGGTAAGCGGGAATCTGCACACAAATATGACAAGACTTAGACGTTGCACGTTCCGGTGTCGCCCCTGCTCTTGTGGCGGTCCCTTGATGCCGGCTTGAATTTATAGCAGCGGCCACCGGAAGGGCGACCGCACTGTTCCGGAAGGTTGGTATGCTCAGGTGCAGAGCTCGCACGTGTAACTGGCGTTGATGCGGCTTGCAGCTTAGGGTAGCAGGCGAGGGTGGAATGAGTGGTTGGCTGGGTAAGCGGGAATCTGCACACAAATAAGAGAAGACTTAGACGTTGCACGTTTCGCTGTCGCTGCAGTTCTTGTGGCGGTTCCTTGATGCCGGCTTGATTTTATAGCAGCGGCCCCCGGAACGGCGACCGCACTGTTCCGGAAGGTTGGTATGAGCAGGTGCAGAGCCCGCACGTGTAACTGGCGATGATGCGGCTTGCAGGTGAGGGTAGCAGGCGAGGGTGTAATGAGTGGTTGGCTGGGTAAGCGGTAATCTGCAGACAAATAAGAGAAGACTTAGACGTTGGACGTTTAGGTGTCGCTCCTGCTCTTGTGGCGGTCCCTTGATGCCGGCTTGATTTTATAGCAGCGGCCACCGGAAGGGGGACCGCACTGTTTCGGATGGTTGGTATGCGCAGGTGCAGAGCCCGCACGTTCAACTGGCGATGATGCGGCTTGCAGTTGAGGGTAGCTGGCGAGGGTGCAAGGAGTGGTTGACTGCGTAAGCGGGAATGTGCGCACAAATAAGAGTAGACTTAGACGTTGCACGTTCCGGTGTTGCTCCTGCTCTTGTGGCGGTCCCTTGATGCCAGCTTGATTTTATAGCAGCGGCCACCGGAAGGGCGATCGCACTGTTCCGGAAGATTGGTATGCGCAGGTGCAGATCCCGCACGTGTAACTGGCGATGATGCGGCTTGCAGGTGAGGGTAGCAGGTGAGGGTAGAATGAGTGGGTGGCTGGGTAAGCGGGAATCTGCACACAAATAAGAGAAGACTTAGACGTTGCACGTTCCGGTGGCGCTCCTGCTCTTGTGTCGATCCCTTGATGCCGGCTTTATTTTATCTCAGCGGCCACCGGAAGGGCGACCGCACTGTTCCGGATGGTTTGTATGCGCAGAGCCAGAGCCCGCACGTGCAACTGGCGATGATGCAGCTTGCAGGTGAGGGTACCTGGCGAGGGTGGTTGAGTGGTTGACTGTGTAAGCGAGAATCTGCGCACAAATAAGAGAAGAATTAGACGCTGCACGCTCCGGTGCCGCTCCTGCTGTTTTGACGGTCCCTTGATGCCGGCTTGATTTTATAGCAGCGGCCACCGGAAGGGTGACCGCACTGTTCCGGAAGGTTGGTATGCGCAGGTGCAGAGCCCGCACGTGTAACTGGAGATGATGCGGCTTGCAGGTGAGGGTAGCAGTCGAGGGTGGAAGGAGTGGTTGTCTGGGAAAGCGGGAATCTGCGCACAAATAAGAGAACTTAGACGTTGCACGTTCCGGTGTCGCTCCTGCTCTTGTGGCGGTCTCTTGATGCCGGCTTGATTTTATAGCAGCGGCCACCGGAAAGGCGACCGCACTGTTCCGGAAGGTTGGTATGCGCAGGAACAGAGCCCGCACGTGTAACTGGCGATGATGCGGCTTGCAGGTGAGGGTAGCAGTCGAGGGTGGAAGGAGTGGTTGGCTGGGAAAGCGGGAATCTGCGCACAAATAAGAGAAGACTTAGACGTTGTACGTTCCGGTGTCGCTCCTGCTCTTGTGGCGGTCCCTTGATGCCGGCTTGAATTTATAGCCAGTGGATACCGGAAGGACGACCGCACAGTTCCGGAAGGTTGGTATGCGCAGGTGCAGAGCCCGCGCGTGTAACTGGCGATGATTCAGCTTGCAGGTGAGGGTAGCAGGCGAGGGTGGAATGAGTGGTTGGCTGGGTAAGCGGTAATCTGCACACAAATAAGAGAAGACTTAGACGTTGCACGTTTCGGAGTCACTCCTGCTCTTGTGGCGGTCCCTTGATGCCGGCCTATTTTATAGCAGTGGCCACAGGAAGGGCGACCGCACTGTTAAGGAAGGTTGGTATGCGCAGGTGCAGAGCACGCACGTGTAACTGGCGATGATGCGGCTTGCAGGTGAGGGTAGCAGGCGAGGGTGGAAGGAGTGGTTGACAGCGTAAGCGGGAATCTGCCCACAAATAAGAGAAGACTTAGACGTTGCACGTTTCGATGTCGCTCCTGCTCTTGTGGCGGTCCCTTGATGCCGGCTTGATTTCATAGCAGCGGCCACCGGAAAGGCGACCGCACTGTTCCGGAAGGTTGGTATGCGCAGGTGCAGAGCCCGCACGTGTAACTGGCGATGATGCGGCTTGCAGGTGAGGGTAGCAGGTGAGGGTGGAATGATGGTTGGCAGGGTAAGCGGGAATCTGCACAAAAATAAGAGAAAACTTTGACGTTGCACGTTTCGGTGTCGCTGCTGCTCTTGTGGCGGTCCCTTGATGCCGGCTTGATTTTATAGCAGCGGCCACCGGAAGAGCGACCGCACTGCTCCGGAAGGTTGGTATGCGCAGGTGCAGAGCCCGCAAGTGTAACCAGCGATAAAGCGGCTTGCAGGTGAGGGCAGCAGTCGAGGGTGGAAGGAGTGGTTGGCTGGGAAAGCGGGAATCTGCGCACAAATAAGAGAAGACCTAGACGTTGCACGTTCCGGTGTCGCTCCTACTCTTGTGGCGGTCCCTTGATGGCGGCTTGATTTTATAGCAGGGGCCACCGGAAGGGCGACCGCACTGTTCCGGAAGGTTGGTATGCGCAGGTGCAGAGCCCGCATGTGCAACTAGCTATGTTACGGCTTGCAGGTGAGGGTAGCTGGCGATAGTGGAGGTGTGGTTGACTGCGTAAGCGGGAATCTGCACACAAATAAGAGAAGACTTAGACGTTGCACGTTTCGGTGTCGCTCCTGCTCTTGTGGCGGTCCCTTGATGCCGGCTTGATTTTATAGCAGCGGCCACCGGAAAGGCGACCGCACTTTACCGGAAGGTTGGTACGCGCAGGTGCAGAGCCCGCACGTGTAACTGGCGATGATGCGGCTTGCAGGGGAGGGAAGCAGTCGAGAGTTAAAGGAGCGGTTGGCTGGGAAAGCGGGAATCTGCACACAAATAAGAGAAGACTTAGACGTTGCACGTTTCGCTGTCGCTGCGCTTCTTGTGGCGGTTCCTTGATGCCGGATTGATTTTATAGCAGCGGCCCCCGGAACGGCGACCGCACTGTTCCGGAAGGTTGGTATGCGCAGGTGCAGAGCCCGCACGTGTAACTGGTGATGATGCGGCTTGCAGGTGAGGGTGGCAGGCGAGGTTGGAATGAGTGGTTGGGTGGGTAAGCGGTAATCTGCACAAATAATTGAAGACTTAGACGTTGCACGTTTCGGTGTCGCTCCTGCTCTTGTGGCGGTCCCTTGATGCCGGCTTGATTTTATAGCAGCGGCCACCGGAAGAGCGACTGCACTGTTCCGGAAGGTTGGTATGCGCAGGTGCAGAGCCCGCACGTGCAACTGGCGATGATGCGGCTTGCAGGTGAGGGTAGCAGGTGAGGTTGGAATGATGGTTGGCAGGGTAAGCGGGAATTTGCACACAAATAAGAGTGCAGCGATGGCGTAGAAGTGCAGCGATGGCGTAGAGGTAGAACATCCGCCTCGCGTGCAAGAGGACCGGGGTTCAAATCCTAGTGCCGCGCAATTCTCCACCGGGTAAAAAAAAAAAATCCGCGTGTCGATGGAATTGCATAACCAGGCCTGGAGTGCGGCCTTATCTCGGTGACCAGAACCGACAACGCACTCTCTCACCAGAGCAGGATTTGGCCACCCTGGTGTAGTACTTGGCCACAACCTTCTATGATCAAACCAATTAACCCTCGGCCCTCTGTCCCCAGCGGCTGCAGAGCAACTGACCACGGCGGCGGTCAGACCTGTGACGCAGCGGAGGGTGCTACGAATCTCTGGCTCCGGACAGGCCGCCATTGGAATCTGAACCTGGCAACGTTTAACGCTAGAACTTTAGCTAGTGAGGCTAGCCTAGCAGTGCTGTTCGAGGAACTAGCGGGAATTAAATGGGATGTGATAGGGCTTAGCGAAGTTAGGAGGACAGGTGAGGCGTATACAGTACTAAAGGACGGACACATACTGTGCTATCGCGGGTTAGAGGGTAGACGAGAACTAGGTGTGGGTTTCCTCATTAATAAGGATATAGCTGGCAACGTAGAGGAGTTCTACAGTATTAACGAGAGGGTAGCAGCTATAGTAATTAGGCTGAATAGGAGGTACAAGCTGAAAGTGGTGCAGGCCTACGCACCCACATCCTGCCATGATGACCAGACCGTTGAAAGCTTCTATGAGGACGTAGAATCAGCAATGAATAGACTAAAATCGCAGTACACTGTACTGATGGGTGACTTCAATGCGAAGGTGGGCAAGAAGCAGGCTGACGACCACGCGGTAGGTGACTATGGGGTAGGCTCTAGAAAAAGCAGGGGAGAGTTATTAGTCGAATTCGCGGATAGAAATAATTTACGGATCATGAATACCTTCTTCCGCAAACGAGAAAACAGGAAGTGGACCTGGAAGAGCCCCAATGGTGAGATTAAAAATGAAATAGACTTCATACTATGCGCTAAACCTGGCATCATTCAGGATGTGGCCGTCCTCGGAAGGGTGCGTTGCAGCGACCATAGAATGGTAAGGTCTAGAATTAGCCTAGACTTGAAGAGGGAACGGAAGAAGCTAGCGAAGAAGACCATTAACGAGTTAGCCGTAAGAGGGAAAGCACAGGCGTTTAGGATAGCGCTGCAAAACAGATACTCGGCTTTAACTGAGGAAGATGATCTTGACGTTCATTCAATGCACGATAACCTGACATCCATAATTACGGAGTGCGCAGTAGAAGTAGGCGGTAGGACAGTTCGTAAAGATACCGGGAAGCTATCTCAGGTGACGAAAGATTTGAATAAGAAGCGCCAAAACATGAAGGCATCTAACACTACCGATAGAATAGAACTAACGGAGCTATCAAAGTTAATAAATAAGCGCAAGGTAGCCGACATAAGGAAGTTTAATATGGAGAGAATCGAGCATGCTCTAAAAAACGGAGGTAGCCTAAAAACAGTGAAGAGGAAACTAGGCATAGGTAAAAACCAGATGTATGCATTAAGAGACAAGCAGGGCAATGTCATTAGCAATACGGATAAGATAGTTAACGTAGCCGAAGAGTTCTACACAGACCTGTACAGTAGCCAATGTAATCAGAACGCTAATGAGAAAGACAGCAGTGCACAGCAATGCGTCATCCCGCCAGTAACGAAAGATGAAGTAAAGAAAGCCTTAGAAGCAATGAAAAGGGGAAAAGCAGCTGGGGAGGATCAGGTAACAGCAGATCTGTTGAAGGATGGAGGGGACATCGTGCTAGAAAAACTAGCCACCCTGTATACGCAATGCCTTATGACCTCGACTGTACCAGAAGCTTGGAAGAATGCAAACATTATCTTAATTCATAAGAAGGGAGACGCCAAGGACTTGAAAAATTACAGGCCGATCAGCTTACTATCAGTTGCCTACAAAGTATTTACTAAGGTAATCGCTAATAGAGTCAGGGCAACGTTAGACTTTAATCAACCAAATGATCAGGCAGGCTTTCGTAAAGGATATTCTACAATAGATCATATTCACACCATCAATCAGGTGATAGAGAAATGCGCAGAATATAACCAACCTCTATATATAGCTTTCATTGATTACGAGAAAGCATTCGACTCAGTGGAAACCTCAGCAGTCATACAGGCATTGCGTAATCAGGGGGCAGAAGAGCCTTATGTCAAAATACTGGAAGATATATATAGCAACTGCACAGCTACTATAGTCCTCCATAAAGTCAGCAATAAAATTCCAATAAGGAATTGCGTCAGGCAAGGAGACACGATCTCGCCAATGCTGTTCACCGCATGTTTGCAGGAGGTATTTCGAGGCCTGAATTGGGAACAGTTGGGAATAAGAATAAATAGAGAATACCTAAATAATCTGAGATTTGCTGATGACATTGCCTTGCTGAGTCACTCAGGAGGTGAACTGCAAATCTTGATCAACGAGTTAGACAGGCAGAGCAGATCGATGGGTCTAAAAATTAACATGCAGAAAACCAAGGTAATGTTCAACAGCCTAGCAAGGGAACAACAGTTCACAATTGGCAGCGAGAGCCTAGAAATTGTGCCGGAATACGTCTACTTAGGGCAGGTAGTGACAGCTGATCCGGATCATGAGAGGGAGATAACTAGAAGGATAAGAATGGGGTGGAGCGCATATGGCAAATTCTCGCAGATCATGAGTGGCAATTTACCAATTTCCCTCAAGAGGAAAGTGTACAACAGCATAATCTTACCGGTACTCACCTATGGGGCAGAAACGTGGAGGCTAAAGAAGAGAGTTCAGCTTAAGTTAAGGACAACGCAGCGAGCCATGGAAAGAAAAATGATAGGTGTAACGTTAAGAGATCGGAAGCGGGCAGAGTGGGTGAGGGAACAAACACGGGTTAATGACATCCTAGTCGAAATCAAGAGAAAGAAATGGGCTTGGGCAGGGCATGTAATGCGAAGGCAAGATAACCGCTGGTCTTTAAGGGTAACGGAGTGGGTTCCAAGAGAAAGTAAGCGTAGCAGGGGGTGGCAGAAGGTTAGATGGGCGGATGAGATTAAGAAGTTTGCAGGCAAAGGGTGGATGCAGCTGGCAAAGGATAGGGTTAATTGGAGAGACATGGGAGAGGCCTTTGCCCTGCAGTGGGTGTAGTAGGGCTGTTGATGATGATGATGATGAAGAGAAAACTTAGACGTTGCACGTTTCGGTGTCGCTCCGGCTCTTGTGGCGGTCCCTTGATGCCGGTTTGATTTTATAACAGCGGCCACCGGAAGGGCGACCGCACTGTTCCGGAAGGTTGGTATGCGCAGGTGCATAGCCCGCATGTGCAACTAGCGATGATACGGCTTGCAGGTGAGGGTAGCTGTCGATAGTGGAAGGAGTGGTTGACTGCGTGAGCGGGAATCTGCGCACAAATAAGAGAAGACTTAGACGTTGCACGTTCCGGTGTCGCTCCGGCTCTTGTGGCGGTCCCTTGATGCCGGTTTGATTTTATAACAGCGGCCACCGGAAGGGCGACCGCACTGTTCCGGAAGGTTGGTATGCGCAGGTGCATAGCCCGCATGTGCAACTAGCGATGATACGGCTAGCAGGTGAGGGTAGCTGGCGATAGTGGAAGGAGTGGTTGACTGCGTGAGCGGGAATCTGCACAAAAATAAGAGAAGACTTAGACGTTGCACGTTCCGGTGTCGCTCCTGCTCTTGTGGCGGTCCCTTGATGCCGGCCTATTTTATAGCAGCGGCCACAGGAAGGGCGACCGCACTGTTAAGGAAGGTTGGTATGCGCAGGTGCAGAGCACGCACGTGTAACTGGCGATGATGCGGCTTGCAGGTGAGGGTAGCAGGCGAGGGTGGAAGGAGTGGTTGACTGCGTAAGCGGGAATCTGCCCACAAATAAGAGAAGACTTAGACGTTGCACGTTTCGATGTCGCTCCTGCTCTTGTGGCGGTCCCTTGATGCCGGCTTGATTTCATAGCAGCGGCCACCGGAAAGGCGACCGCACTGTTACGGAAGGTTGGTATGCGCAGGTGCAGAGCCCGCACGTGTAACTGGCGATGATGCGGCTTGCAGGTGAGGGTAGCAGTCGAGGGTGGAAGGAGGGGTTGGCTGGGTAAGCGGGAATCTGCACACAAATGAGAGAAGACTTAGACGTTGCACGTTTCGCTGTCGCTGCAGTTCTTGTGGCGGTCCCTTGATGCCGGCTTGATTTTATTGCAGCGGCCACGGGAAGGGCGACCGCACTGTTCCGGAAGGTTGGTATGCGCAGGTGCAGAGCCCGCAGGTGCAACTGGCGATGATGCTGCTTGCAGGTGAGGGTAGCTGGCGAGGGTCGAACGAGTGGTTGGCTCGGTAAGCGGGAATCTGCACACAAATAAGAGAAGACTTAGACGTTGCACGTTTCGCTGTCGCTGCAGTTCTTGTGGCGGTTCCTTGATGCCGGCTTGATTTTATAGCAGCGGCCCCCGGAACGGCGACCGCACTGTTCCGGAAGGTTGTTATGAGCAGGTGCAGAGCCGGCACGTGTAACTGGCGATGATGCGGCTTGCAGGTGAGGGTAGCAGGCGAGGGTGTAATGAGTGGTTGGCTGGGTAAGCGGTAATCTGCAGACAAATAAGAGAAGACTTAGACGTTGGACGTTTAGGTGTCGCTCCTGCTCTTGTGGCGGTCCCTTGATGCCGGCTTGATTTTATAGCAGCGGCCACCGGAAGGGGGACCGCACTGTTTCGGATGGTTGGTATGCGCAGGTGCAGAGCCCGCACGTTCAACTGGCGATGATGCGGCTTGCAGTTGAGGGTAGCTGGCGAGGGTGCAAGGAGTGGTTGACTGCGTAAGCGGGAATCTGCACACAAATAAGAGAAGACTTAGACGTTCCACGTTTCGCTGTCGCTGCAGTTCTTGTGGCGGTCCCTTGATGCCGGCTTGATTTTATAGCAGCGGCCCCCGGAACGGTGGCCGCACTGTTCCGGAAGGTGTGTATGCGCAGGTGCAGAGCCCGCACGTGTAACTGGCGATGATGCGGCTTGCAGGCGAGGGTGGAATGAGTGGTTGGCTGGGTAAGCGGTAATCTGCAGACAAATAACAGAATACTTAGACGTTGCACGTTTCGGTGTCGCTCCTGCTCTTGTGGCGGTCCCTTGATGCCGGCTTGAGTTTATAGCAGCGGATACCGGTAGGGCGACCGCACTGTTCCGGAAGGTTGGTATGCGCAGGTGCAGAGACCGCACGTGTAACTGGCGATGATGCGGCTTGGCAGTGAGGGTAGCAGGCGAGCGTGGAATGAGTGGTTGGCTGGGTAAGCGGGAATCTGCACACAAATATGACAAGACTTAGACGTTGCACGTTCCGGTGTCGCCCCTGCTCTTGTGGCGGTCCCTTGATGCCGGCTTGAATTTATAGCAGCGGCCACCGGAAGGGCGACCGCACTGTTCCGGAAGGTTGGTATGCTCAGGTGCAGAGCTCGCACGTGTAACTGGCGTTGATGCGGCTTGCAGCTTAGGGTAGCAGGCGAGGGTGGAATGAGTGGTTGGCTGGGTAAGCGGGAATCTGCACACAAATGAGAGAAGACTTAGACGTTGCACGTTTCGCTGTCGCTGCAGTTCTTGTGGCGGTCCCTTGATGCCGGCTTGATTTTATTGCAGCGGCCACGGGAAGGGCGACCGCACTGTTCCGGAAGGTTGGTATGCGCAGGTGCAGAGCCCGCAGGTGCAACTGGCGATGATGCTGCTTGCAGGTGAGGGTAGCTGGCGAGGGTCGAACGAGTGGTTGGCTCGGTAAGCGGGAATCTGCACACAAATAAGAGAAGACTTAGACGTTGCACGTTTCGCTGTCGCTGCAGTTCTTGTGGCGGTTCCTTGATGCCGGCTTGATTTTATAGCAGCGGCCCCCGGAACGGCGACCGCACTGTTCCGGAAGGTTGGTATGAGCAGGTGCAGAGCCCGCACGTGTAACTGGCGATGATGCGGCTTGCAGGTGAGGGTAGCAGGCGAGGGTGTAATGAGTGGTTGGCTGGGTAAGCGGTAATCTGCAGACAAATAAGAGAAGACTTAGACGTTGGACGTTTAGGTGTCGCTCCTGCTCTTGTGGCGGTCCCTTGATGCCGGCTTGATTTTATAGCAGCGGCCACCGGAAGGGGGACCGCACTGTTTCGGATGGTTGGTATGCGCAGGTGCAGAGCCCGCACGTTCAACTGGCGATGATGCGGCTTGCAGTTGAGGGTAGCTGGCGAGGGTGCAAGGAGTGGTTGACTGCGTAAGCGGGAATGTGCGCACAAATAAGAGTAGACTTAGACGTTGCACGTTCCGGTGTTGCTCCTGCTCTTGTGGCGGTCCCTTGATGCCAGCTTGATTTTATAGCAGCGGCCACCGGAAGGGCGATCGCACTGTTCCGGAAGATTGGTATGCGCAGGTGCAGATCCCGCACGTGTAACTGGCGATGATGCGGCTTGCAGGTGAGGGTAGCAGGTGAGGGTAGAATGAGTGGGTGGCTGGGTAAGCGGGAATCTGCACACAAATAAGAGAAGACTTAGACGTTGCACGTTCCGGTGGCGCTCCTGCTCTTGTGTCGATCCCTTGATGCCGGCTTTATTTTATCTCAGCGGCCACCGGAAGGGCGACCGCACTGTTCCGGATGGTTTGTATGCGCAGAGCCAGAGCCCGCACGTGCAACTGGCGATGATGCAGCTTGCAGGTGAGGGTACCTGGCGAGGGTGGTTGAGTGGTTGACTGTGTAAGCGAGAATCTGCGCACAAATAAGAGAAGAATTAGACGCTGCACGCTCCGGTGCCGCTCCTGCTGTTTTGACGGTCCCTTGATGCCGGCTTGATTTTATAGCAGCGGCCACCGGAAGGGTGACCGCACTGTTCCGGAAGGTTGGTATGCGCAGGTGCAGAGCCCGCACGTGTAACTGGCGATGATGCGGCTTGCAGGAGAGGGTAGCTGGCGAGGGTGGAAGTAGTGGTGGGCTCGGTAAGCGGGAATCTGCACACAAAGAAGAGAAGACTTAGACCTTGCCCGTTTCGCTGTCGCTGCAGTTCTTGTGGCGGTCCCTTGATGCCGGCTTGATTTTATAGCAGCGACCTCCGGAACGGCGACCGCACTGTTCCGGAAGGTTCGTATGCGCAGGTGCAGAGCCCGCACGTGTAACTGGCAATGATGCGGCTTGCAGGTAAGGGTAGCAGGCGAGGGTGGAATGAGTGGTTGGCTGGGTAAGCGGTAATCTGCACAAATAAGAGAATACTTAGACGTTGCACGTTTCGATGTCGCTCCTGCTCTTGAGGCGGTCCCTTGATGCAGGCTTGATTTTATAGCAGCGGCCACCCGAAGTGCGATCGCACTGTTCCTGAAGGTTGGTATGCGCAGGTGCAGAGCCCGCACGTGTAACTGGAGATGATGCGGCTTGCAGGTGAGGGTAGCAGTCGAGGGTGGAAGGAGTGGTTGTCTGGGAAAGCGGGAATCTGCGCACAAATAAGAGAACTTAGACGTTGCACGTTCCGGTGTCGCTCCTGCTCTTGTGGCGGTCTCTTGATGCCGGCTTGATTTTATAGCAGCGGCCACCGGAAAGGCGACCGCACTGTTCCGGAAGGTTGGTATGCGCAGGAACAGAGCCCGCACGTGTAACTGGCGATGATGCGGCTTGCAGGTGAGGGTAGCAGTCGAGGGTGGAAGGAGTGGTTGGCTGGGAAAGCGGGAATCTGCGCACAAATAAGAGAAGACTTAGACGTTGTACGTTCCGGTGTCGCTCCTGCTCTTGTGGCGGTCCCTTGATGCCGGCTTGAATTTATAGCCAGTGGATACCGGAAGGACGACCGCACAGTTCCGGAAGGTTGGTATGCGCAGGTGCAGAGCCCGCGCGTGTAACTGGCGATGATTCAGCTTGCAGGTGAGGGTAGCAGGCGAGGGTGGAATGAGTGGTTGGCTGGGTAAGCGGTAATCTGCACACAAATAAGAGAAGACTTAGACGTTGCACGTTTCGGAGTCACTCCTGCTCTTGTGGCGGTCCCTTGATGCCGGCCTATTTTATAGCAGTGGCCACAGGAAGGGCGACCGCACTGTTAAGGAAGGTTGGTATGCGCAGGTGCAGAGCACGCACGTGTAACTGGCGATGATGCGGCTTGCAGGTGAGGGTAGCAGGCGAGGGTGGAAGGAGTGGTTGACAGCGTAAGCGGGAATCTGCCCACAAATAAGAGAAGACTTAGACGTTGCACGTTTCGATGTCGCTCCTGCTCTTGTGGCGGTCCCTTGATGCCGGCTTGATTTCATAGCAGCGGCCACCGGAAAGGCGACCGCACTGTTCCGGAAGGTTGGTATGCGCAGGTGCAGAGCCCGCACGTGTAACTGGCGATGATGCGGCTTGCAGGTGAGGGTAGCAGGTGAGGGTGGAATGATGGTTGGCAGGGTAAGCGGGAATCTGCACAAAAATAAGAGAAAACTTTGACGTTGCACGTTTCGGTGTCGCTGCTGCTCTTGTGGCGGTCCCTTGATGCCGGCTTGATTTTATAGCAGCGGCCACCGGAAGAGCGACCGCACTGCTCCGGAAGGTTGGTATGCGCAGGTGCAGAGCCCGCAAGTGTAACCAGCGATAAAGCGGCTTGCAGGTGAGGGCAGCAGTCGAGGGTGGAAGGAGTGGTTGGCTGGGAAAGCGGGAATCTGCGCACAAATAAGAGAAGACCTAGACGTTGCACGTTCCGGTGTCGCTCCTACTCTTGTGGCGGTCCCTTGATGGCGGCTTGATTTTATAGCAGGGGCCACCGGAAGGGCGACCGCACTGTTCCGGAAGGTTGGTATGCGCAGGTGCAGAGCCCGCATGTGCAACTAGCTATGTTACGGCTTGCAGGTGAGGGTAGCTGGCGATAGTGGAGGAGTGGTTGACTGCGTAAGCGGGAATCTGCACACAAATAAGAGAAGACTTAGACGTTGCACGTTTCGGTGTCGCTCCTGCTCTTGTGGCGGTCCCTTGATGCCGGCTTGATTTTATAGCAGCGGCCACCGGAAAGGCGACCGCACTTTACCGGAAGGTTGGTACGCGCAGGTGCAGAGCCCGCACGTGTAACTGGCGATGATGCGGCTTGCAGGGGAGGGAAGCAGTCGAGAGTTAAAGGAGCGGTTGGCTGGGAAAGCGGGAATCTGCACACAAATAAGAGAAGACTTAGACGTTGCACGTTTCGCTGTCGCTGCGCTTCTTGTGGCGGTTCCTTGATGCCGGATTGATTTTATAGCAGCGGCCCCCGGAACGGCGACCGCACTGTTCCGGAAGGTTGGTATGCGCAGGTGCAGAGCCCGCACGTGTAACTGGTGATGATGCGGCTTGCAGGTGAGGGTGGCAGGCGAGGTTGGAATGAGTGGTTGGGTGGGTAAGCGGTAATCTGCACAAATAATTGAAGACTTAGACGTTGCACGTTTCGGTGTCGCTCCTGCTCTTGTGGCGGTCCCTTGATGCCGGCTTGATTTTATAGCAGCGGCCACCGGAAGAGCGACTGCACTGTTCCGGAAGGTTGGTATGCGCAGGTGCAGAGCCCGCACGTGCAACTGGCGATGATGCGGCTTGCAGGTGAGGGTAGCAGGTGAGGTTGGAATGATGGTTGGCAGGGTAAGCGGGAATTTGCACACAAATAAGAGTGCAGCGATGGCGTAGAAGTGCAGCGATGGCGTAGAGGTAGAACATCCGCCTCGCGTGCAAGAGGACCGGGGTTCAAATCCTAGTGCCGCGCAATTCTCCACCGGGTAAAAAAAAAAATCCGCGTGTCGATGGAATTGCATAACCAGGCCTGGAGTGCGGCCTTATCTCGGTGACCAGAACCGACAACGCACTCTCTCACCAGAGCAGGATTTGGCCACCCTGGTGTAGTACTTGGCCACAACCTTCTATGATCAAACCAATTAACCCTCGGCCCTCTGTCCCCAGCGGCTGCAGAGCAACTGACCACGGCGGCGGTCAGACCTGTGACGCAGCGGAGGGTGCTACGAATCTCTGGCTCCGGACAGGCCGCCATTGGAATCTGAACCTGGCAACGTTTAACGCTAGAACTTTAGCTAGTGAGGCTAGCCTAGCAGTGCTGTTCGAGGAACTAGCGGGAATTAAATGGGATGTGATAGGGCTTAGCGAAGTTAGGAGGACAGGTGAGGCGTATACAGTACTAAAGGACGGACACATACTGTGCTATCGCGGGTTAGAGGGTAGACGAGAACTAGGTGTGGGTTTCCTCATTAATAAGGATATAGCTGGCAACGTAGAGGAGTTCTACAGTATTAACGAGAGGGTAGCAGCTATAGTAATTAGGCTGAATAGGAGGTACAAGCTGAAAGTGGTGCAGGCCTACGCACCCACATCCTGCCATGATGACCAGACCGTTGAAAGCTTCTATGAGGACGTAGAATCAGCAATGAATAGACTAAAATCGCAGTACACTGTACTGATGGGTGACTTCAATGCGAAGGTGGGCAAGAAGCAGGCTGACGACCACGCGGTAGGTGACTATGGGGTAGGCTCTAGAAAAAGCAGGGGAGAGTTATTAGTCGAATTCGCGGATAGAAATAATTTACGGATCATGAATACCTTCTTCCGCAAACGAGAAAACAGGAAGTGGACCTGGAAGAGCCCCAATGGTGAGATTAAAAATGAAATAGACTTCATACTATGCGCTAAACCTGGCATCATTCAGGATGTGGCCGTCCTCGGAAGGGTGCGTTGCAGCGACCATAGAATGGTAAGGTCTAGAATTAGCCTAGACTTGAAGAGGGAACGGAAGAAGCTAGCGAAGAAGACCATTAACGAGTTAGCCGTAAGAGGGAAAGCACAGGCGTTTAGGATAGCGCTGCAAAACAGATACTCGGCTTTAACTGAGGAAGATGATCTTGACGTTCATTCAATGCACGATAACCTGACATCCATAATTACGGAGTGCGCAGTAGAAGTAGGCGGTAGGACAGTTCGTAAAGATACCGGGAAGCTATCTCAGGTGACGAAAGATTTGAATAAGAAGCGCCAAAACATGAAGGCATCTAACACTACCGATAGAATAGAACTAACGGAGCTATCAAAGTTAATAAATAAGCGCAAGGTAGCCGACATAAGGAAGTTTAATATGGAGAGAATCGAGCATGCTCTAAAAAACGGAGGTAGCCTAAAAACAGTGAAGAGGAAACTAGGCATAGGTAAAAACCAGATGTATGCATTAAGAGACAAGCAGGGCAATGTCATTAGCAATACGGATAAGATAGTTAACGTAGCCGAAGAGTTCTACACAGACCTGTACAGTAGCCAATGTAATCAGAACGCTAATGAGAAAGACAGCAGTGCACAGCAATGCGTCATCCCGCCAGTAACGAAAGATGAAGTAAAGAAAGCCTTAGAAGCAATGAAAAGGGGAAAAGCAGCTGGGGAGGATCAGGTAACAGCAGATCTGTTGAAGGATGGAGGGGACATCGTGCTAGAAAAACTAGCCACCCTGTATACGCAATGCCTTATGACCTCGACTGTACCAGAAGCTTGGAAGAATGCAAACATTATCTTAATTCATAAGAAGGGAGACGCCAAGGACTTGAAAAATTACAGGCCGATCAGCTTACTATCAGTTGCCTACAAAGTATTTACTAAGGTAATCGCTAATAGAGTCAGGGCAACGTTAGACTTTAATCAACCAAATGATCAGGCAGGCTTTCGTAAAGGATATTCTACAATAGATCATATTCACACCATCAATCAGGTGATAGAGAAATGCGCAGAATATAACCAACCTCTATATATAGCTTTCATTGATTACGAGAAAGCATTCGACTCAGTGGAAACCTCAGCAGTCATACAGGCATTGCGTAATCAGGGGGCAGAAGAGCCTTATGTCAAAATACTGGAAGATATATATAGCAACTGCACAGCTACTATAGTCCTCCATAAAGTCAGCAATAAAATTCCAATAAGGAATTGCGTCAGGCAAGGAGACACGATCTCGCCAATGCTGTTCACCGCATGTTTGCAGGAGGTATTTCGAGGCCTGAATTGGGAACAGTTGGGAATAAGAATAAATAGAGAATACCTAAATAATCTGAGATTTGCTGATGACATTGCCTTGCTGAGTCACTCAGGAGGTGAACTGCAAATCTTGATCAACGAGTTAGACAGGCAGAGCAGATCGATGGGTCTAAAAATTAACATGCAGAAAACCAAGGTAATGTTCAACAGCCTAGCAAGGGAACAACAGTTCACAATTGGCAGCGAGAGCCTAGAAATTGTGCCGGAATACGTCTACTTAGGGCAGGTAGTGACAGCTGATCCGGATCATGAGAGGGAGATAACTAGAAGGATAAGAATGGGGTGGAGCGCATATGGCAAATTCTCGCAGATCATGAGTGGCAATTTACCAATTTCCCTCAAGAGGAAAGTGTACAACAGCATAATCTTACCGGTACTCACCTATGGGGCAGAAACGTGGAGGCTAAAGAAGAGAGTTCAGCTTAAGTTAAGGACAACGCAGCGAGCCATGGAAAGAAAAATGATAGGTGTAACGTTAAGAGATCGGAAGCGGGCAGAGTGGGTGAGGGAACAAACACGGGTTAATGACATCCTAGTCGAAATCAAGAGAAAGAAATGGGCTTGGGCAGGGCATGTAATGCGAAGGCAAGATAACCGCTGGTCTTTAAGGGTAACGGAGTGGGTTCCAAGAGAAAGTAAGCGTAGCAGGGGGTGGCAGAAGGTTAGATGGGCGGATGAGATTAAGAAGTTTGCAGGCAAAGGGTGGATGCAGCTGGCAAAGGATAGGGTTAATTGGAGAGACATGGGAGAGGCCTTTGCCCTGCAGTGGGTGTAGTAGGGCTGTTGATGATGATGATGATGAAGAGAAAACTTAGACGTTGCACGTTTCGGTGTCGCTCCTGCTCTTGTGGCGGTCTCTTGATGCCGGCTTGATTTTATAGCAGCGGCCACCGGAAGGCCAACGGACTGTTCCGGAAGGTTGGTATGCGCAGGTGCAGAGCCCACACGTGTAACTGGCGATGATACGGCTTTCAGGTGAGGGTAGCAGTCGAGGGTGGAAGGATTGGTTGGCTGGGTAAGCGGGAATCTGCACACAACTAAGAGAAGACTTAGACGTTGCACGTTTCGCTGTCGCTGCAGTTCTTGTGGCGGTCCCTTGATGCCGGCTAGATTTTATAGCAGCGGCCACCCGAAGGGCGACCGCACTGTTCCGGAAGGTTGGTATGCGCAGGTGAAGAGCCCGCGCGTGCAACTGGCTATGATGCGGCTTGCAGGTGAGGGTAGCTGGCGAGGGTGGAAGGAGTGGTTGGCTGGGTGAGCGGGAATCTGCAGACAAATAATAGAAGACTTAGACGTTGCACGTTTCGCTGTCGCTGCAGTTCTTGTGGTGGTCCCTTGATGCCGGCTTGATTTTATAGCAGCGGCCCCCGAAACGGCGACCGCACTGTTCCGGAAGGTTGGTATGCGCAGGTTGTGGAAATATGGGGGAACAAAGCCTTTCGCCCCGCCCGCACTCCCACTCCGCGGATGCAGCGTTTCCGCTCGCTAACCGCGGAGGGGTTCGTGCTCGAGGGACAAAGGGACGACACAGCGTTAACACTCATATGCTATTTATTACACTTGCAATTAATACACAGAGTGGGCCAGCTAGCTACAAAACATCAACGAGGCATTCCTCGGAAATAGAAGGCTACGTAAGAAGGACTTCCGACTTACCGGCTGGGGCAGGGGCGCGACTTCGGAGGTATCGGCGGCGAACGTTTGTATGCGCCGATAATGGCGGCCGGGTTTTCCCGTGCGCGCTGCATTCTTGGGCCAAAGCCATTCCCTAGCATTTGCCGGGGAAGGCGACCAGAGCGCGCGTTTGCTGCGCTCGTTTCGTTGCCTGGAACCAGAAGTCCAGCGGCAAGGCACAACGGATCCCCGTGCGCCTGCCGCGGAAGGTGACGGGAGCGTGCGGCTCCAACCGCTCACCACGCTGGCCGGATCCCGAAGGGCCTCTCTCCGGTTCCGCAGAATTCCGCGTAACCTACGAGGTGGCGCTCCCGTCGCCGTTCTCTTTCCCCCATGAGGGAGACTTCCCTCCTCGCCCAGCCGGGGGCTGTCCGTCCCGGCGGCCGACGATGAAGATGGGCCGCATCGAAACGGAGGGTGGAAACAGGTTCTCCACATCCCTCCCTCCTTAAATGTCGGCCTACGGTTGAACCCGTCCATGGATGCCATCGACGAAGGGGCCACGAGCGTTGCGATGATGACTGCAAGACAGCTCGTACAGGCGGGGTGCCGGGGTCATCCGATGAGCAGCAAGGTCACCAGGCACCCGTCCTTGTCCCGCGGCAGGCATCCAAAATTAGCGTGTCGGGAGGGTGTTGTTCGCGCCGACGCGCCTTTGTTGGAAGGTAGAGGGGCTGGCCCCCCTCTCGTAGCCGCTGCAAACTGCTCGCCGGAGACTCTGCAGCTCGATGACTCATGGCCGCAAGGCAGCAGGCAGAGACCCATACAATGGACAGCAGGCCGGGGCAGCTTCTCTTGAACTCTGCATATCGCTCCTAGGATCTCCAAAAGTTTGCATCAAAAACAATGGAGACCGCGTAAACTCACCATTTGGTAAAGTGCGGAGCAATGCAAGTGCCAAACAATCCTATCCGGCACCGCCCAAACGCTCGGTTCATTTGAACTTAGCTGGCTCACTTCGGACGAAGCACATTCGCGGTTCGCTTTCCGGCATGGTGATGTTAAGCTCACTTGAGCTGCGTTAGCGTCTCTGGTTCCGCGAAATTATAAATTCGCTTCGCAGCCCAAAAAATAAGTTCGTTCGAACAAAGTCAGCTTTCTGTTGTTGAGCGAGACCTCTCGGCTCTAGCGAGGTTAAATATAAAACAAGCAAACCCGTTTGCGCGTGCTTGTGCCACGGTACGACTATGTCCTCCCAAAAGCGACAGGCAGCTCCCGAAGAGCCTTAGGCCTACTCGCTCTTACACTTCCGGGTGCCAACAAAGGGCCAAGGACAATAGCTAGAACACAACGCCACGAGGAGATACGTCTCTGCCAAGGTGACCCTAACGCGAACGGCGCCTACCGCTTCTCGCGGTGTCGCAGCGCCCCGGTGCTTTTCCTGTAATCACGACTGCAATCCAAAACAGCTGACTACGGCACCCGGCTCCCAGAGCCAAAGAGACAGAACAGGGAATATTTACAACTATGTACAAGAAAAATCGGGCCACCCTCCAGGCTTCCGCATTCACTCGTTTCTGGCTTGCTGTTCTCCGTGGACGTCTCGGTCCCGCTCTCCATGAGCGGACCTCGTAGGTTCACCTTCCACAGGTGTACCGATGAAGTGCTCATCAAAAGCGTAGCATGCACGGCAATCCTCCCATGCTGCTATTACGCTCATCTCGCTGTCAAGAAAGCATCTTCGCCTTGTTAGCAACTCCGAATTCGGTTCAGGCCTAACGCTGTTCCAAATCCGGGCGGGCATTCCACGAACCGAACTGACTGCCGTCCCTCGTCCCAAGAGCTTGCCACACGTTGGGACGCCATTGTGGAAATACGGGGGAAACAAAGCCTTTCGCCCCGCCCGCACTCCCACTCCGCGGATGCAGCGTTCCCGCTCGCTAACCGCGGAGGGGTTCGTGCTCGGGGGACAAAGGGACGACACAGCGTTAACACTCATATGCTATTTATTACACTTGCAATTAATACACAGAGTGGGCCAGCTAGCTACAAAACATCAACGAGGCATTCCTCGGAAATAGAAGGCTACGTAAGAAGGACTTCCGACTTACCGGCTGGGGCAGGGGCGCGACTTCGGAGGTATCGGCGGCGAACGTTTGTATGCGCCGATAATGGCGGGCGGGTTTTCCCGTGCGCGCTGCATTCTTGGGGCAAAGCCATTCCCTAGCATTTGCCGGGGAAGGCGACCAGAGCGCGCGTTTGCTGCGCTCGTTTCGTTGCCTGGAACCAGAAGTCCAGCGGCAAGGCACAACGGATCCCCGTGCGCCTGCCGCGGAAGGTGACGGGAGCGTGCGGCTCCAACCGCTCACCACGCTGGCCGGATCCCGAAGGGCCTCTCTCCGGTTCCGCAGAATTCCGCGTAACCTACGAGGTGGCGCTCCCGTCGCCGTTCTCTTTCCCCCATGAGGGAGACTTCCCTCCTCGCCCAGCCGGGGGCTGTCCGTCCCGGCGGCCGTCGATGAAGATGGGCCGCATCGAAACGGAGGGTGGAAACAGGTTCTCCACAAGGTGCAGAGCCCGCACGTGTAACTAGCGATGATGCGGCTTGCAGGTGAGGGTAGCAGTCGACGGTGGAAGGATTGGTTGGCTGGGTAAGCGGGAATATGCACACAAATATGAGAAGACTTTGACGTTGCACGTTTCGCTGTCGCTGCAGTTCTTGTGGTGGTCCCTTGATGCCGTCTTGATTTTATAGCAGCGGCCACCGGAAGGGCGACCGCACTGTTCCGGATGGTTGGTATGCGCAGGTGCAGATCCCGCACGTGTAACTGGCGATGATGCGGCTTGCAGGTGAGGGTAGCAGGCGAGGGTGGAATGAGTGGTTGGCTGGGTAAGCGGGAACCTGCACACAAATAAGAGAAGACAGACGTTGCACGTTCCGGTGGCGCTCCTGCTCTTGTGGCGATCCCTTGATGCCGGCTTGATTTTATAGCAGCGGCCACCGGAAGGGCGACCGCACTGTTCCGGATGGTTGGTATGCGCAGGTGCAGAGCCCGCATGTGCAACTAGCGATGATACGGCTTGCAGGTGAGGGTAGCTGGCGATAGTGGAAGGAGTGGTTGGCTGGGAAAGCGGTAATCTGCACACAAATAAGAGACGACTTAGACGTTGCACGTTCCGGTGTCGCTCCTGCTCTTTTGGCGGTCCCTTGATGCCGGCTTGAATTTATAGCAGCGGCCACCAGAAGGGCGACCGCACTATTCCGGAAGGTTGGTATGCGCAGGTGCAGAGCCCGCACGTGCAACTGGCGATGATGCGGCTTGCAGGTGAGGGTAGCTGGCGAGGGTGGAAGGAGTGGTGGGCTGGGAAAGCGGGAATCTGCACACAAATAAGAGACGACTTAGACGTTGCACGTTCCGGTGTCGTTCCTGCTCTTTTGGCGGTCCCTTGATGCCGGCTTGAATTTATAGCAGCGGCCACCAGAAGGGCGACCGCACTGTTCCGGAAGTTTGGTATGCGCAGGTGCAGAGCCCGCACGTGCAACTGGCGATGATGCGGCTTACAGGTGAGGGTACCTGGCGAGGGTGGTTGAGTGGTTGACTGTGTTAGCGGGAATCTGCGCACAGATAAGAGAAGACTTAGACGTTGCACGTTCCAGTGTCGCTCCTGCTGTTGTGACGGTCCCTTGATGCCGGCTTTATTTTATAGCAGCGGCCCCCGGAACGGCGACCGCACTGTTCCGGAAGGTTGGTATGCGCAGGTGCAGAGCCCGCATGTGCAACTAGCGATGATAGGGCTTGCAGGTGAGGGTAGCTGGCGATAGTGGAAGGAGTGGTTGGCTGGGAAAGCGGGAATCTGCACACAAATAAGAGACGACCCTTCTATATGTAAAAGATCAAATAATAGATAACTTTGAGCATAAATTGTACACAGTAGGATTGTTTCTTGATTTCAAAAAAGCATTCGACTCTATCAAACAAGAATTCTTACTGCAAAAGTTACCCAACTACGGAATTAGAGGCGTTGCTCTCGACTTAATTAAGAGTTACCTGTCAAACAGATTTCAGTACACAGCGGTAGGCAAAGCGCAGTCAGATATTGGTGTTATCGCATATCGGATACCACAAGGGTCTATACTTGGTCCATTATTGTTTCTGTTATATATCAATGATATTGTAAATATTCCACTAACCCCGCAAATTATCGTGTATGCTGATGACACTAACGCCTTTTTTTCTGGTGCGAATATTGTAGATATTGAGAGGCAGGCGAATGTCTGGCTGTGTAACCTATCGGTATGGCTCGACGTAAATAAACTAGCCCTAAACACGAAGAAAACAAAATATATTGTATTTCGACCAAAAAATAAATGTATGTCAGACATTCTTCTGTGCTTCGGCAATGAACAGATCGAACGCGTTGCATCACATAAATTTCTAGGTGTAATATTTCAGGAACACCTAAACTGGTCTGCACATGTCGCAAAAGTTCGAACAGATATCTCAAGAACGATTGGGCTCACCTATAAACTAAAGGATTTGCTACCACCATGGTTAAAAAAGCAATTGTATTATGCTCTAGTACACTCCCGTCTGCACTACTGTTTTCTTGTATGGGGTACGACCACAAAAACAAATTTAGAAAACCTACATGTACTACAAAAACATTTTCTGCGCCAAATAGAAAATGTCCCACGCCGAACTAATACAGCACCGTTATTCCAAAAACACCGAATCCTGACTATCACAAACATCCTATGTAAAAAACTAGCAGTAGCTATATACACTCAAATCAAACAGAATGCATCATCGTTCACAGAGAAATATCTTCATAAAGAACACATGTACAATCTCCGGCATACCATTTATAACAGAGACAAGATTCGTACAAACTACGGAACACAAAAGTTAACATATCAGATTCCTGACTTCTTGAATAAGCACGCCATGGTTATGAATATTATTACTGACAGTTCTTCAGCTCTAGCCTTTAACAGAAACATTAACACATTTTTTCTTAGCACACAATTTTGACTATTTCCTTTTTTTTCTGGGTTCCAAGTAGACACCAGATGGTTTTTGTTGTGAATGTTTTATTGTTCCCGCCTGTTTATTTTCTCTGCCTATTACTGCATGCGATTTATATTGGCTGTTTGTTTCCTCGCAGTATGACTTAGCCCTGTATGTATTAATGTGTTCGTTTTATGTTGATCGAAACTTTGTTCAACGATGTGACTGTACCTGCTGTTGAGTGATGTGTTTGGGAAGGGGGGAAGGGGGCCGACACTGAGTCAGGCATTAATTTGCCTTTATGTCTGCCTCCTAGGCACCTATTACTGCTGCCTGAATAAAATGACTTTGACTATGACTTTGACTTAGACGTTGCTCGTTCCGGTGTCGCTCCTGCTCTTTTGGCGGTCCCTTGATGCCGGCTTGAATTTATAGCAGCGGCCACCAGAAGTGCGACCGCACTCTTCCGAAAGGTTGGTATGCGCAGGTGCAGAGCCCGCACGTGCAACTGGCGATGATGCGGCTTGCAGGTGAGGGTAGCTGGCGAGGGTGGAAGGAGTGGTGGGCTCGGTGAGCGGGAATCTGCACACAAAGAAGAGAAGACTTATACGTTGCCCGTTTCGCTGTCGCTGCAGCTCTTGTGGCGGTCCCTTGATGCCGGCTTGATTTTATAGCAGCGGCCACCCGAAGGGCGACCGCACTGTTCCTGAAGGTTGGTATGCGCAGGTGCAGAGCCCGCACGTGTAACTGGAGATGATGCGGCTTGCAGGTGAGGGTAGCAGTCGAGGGTGGAAGGAGTGGTTGGCTGGGAAAGCGGGAATGTGCGCACAAATAAGAGAAGACTTAGACGTTGCACGTTCCGGGTTCGCTCCTACTCTTGTGGCGGTCCCTTGATGCCGGCTTGATTTTATAGCAGCGGCCACCGGAAGGGCGACCGCACTATTCCGGAAGGTTGGTATGCGCAGGTGCAGAGCCCGCACGTGCAACTGGCGATGATGCGGCTTGCAGGTGAGGGTAGCTGGCGAGGGTGGAAGGAGTGGTGGGCTCGGTGAGCGGGAATCTGCGCACAAATAAGAGAAGACTTAGACGTTGCACGTTTCGCTGTCGCTGCAGCTCTTGTGGCGGTCCCTTGATGCCGGATTGATTTTATAGCAGCGGCCCCCGGAACGGCGACCGCACTGTTCCGGAAGGTTGGTATGCGCAGGTGCAGAGCCCGCACGTGTAACTGGTGATGATGCGGCTTGCAGGTGAGGGTAGCAGGCGAGGGTGGAATGAGTGGTTGGCTGGGTAAAAGGTAATCTGCACAAATAATTGAAGACTTAGACGTTGCACGTTTCGGTGTCGCTCCTGCTCTTGTGGCGGTCCCTTGAGGCCGGCTTGATTTTATAGCAGCGGCCACCCGAAGGGCGACCGCACTGTTCCGGAAGGTTGGTATGCGCAGGTGCAGAGCCCGCACGTGTAACTGGCGATGATGCGGCTTGCAGGTGAGGGTAGCAGGTGAGGGTGGAATGATGGTTGGCTCGGTAAGCGGGAATCTGCACACAAATAAGAGAAGACTTAAACGTTGCACGTTTCGGTGTCGCTGCTGCTCTTGTGGAGGTCCCTTGATGCCGGCTTGATTTTATAGCAGCGGCCACCGGAAGAGCGACCGCACTGTTCCGGAAGGTTGGTATGCGCAGGTGCAGAGCCCGCACGTGTAACTGCCGATGATGCGGCTTGCAGGTGAGGGTAGCAGTCGAGGGTGGAAGGAGTGGTTGGCTGGGTAAGCGGGAATCTGCACACAAATAAAAGAAAACTTAGACGTTGCATGTTTCGCTGTCGCTGCAGCTCTTGTGGCGGTCCCTTGATGCCGGCTTGAATTCATAGCAGCGGCCACCGGAAGGGCGACCGCACTGTTCCGGAAGGTTGGTATGCGCAGGTCCAGAGCCCGCACGTACAACTGGCGATGATGCGGCTTGCAGTTGAGGGTAGCTGGCGAGGGTGGAAGGAGTGGTTGGCTCGGTAAGCGGGAATCTGCACACAAATAAGAGAAGACTTTGACGTTGCACGTTTCGCTGTCGCTGCAGCTCTTGTGGCGGTCCCTTGATGCCGGATTGATTTTATAGCAGCGGCCCCCGGAACGGCGACCGCACTGTTCCGGAAGGTTGGTATGCGCAGGTGCAGAGCCCGCACGTGTAACTGGTGATGATGCGGCTTGCAGGTGAGGGTAGCAGGCGAGGGTGTAATGAGTGGTTGGCTGGGTAAGCGGTAATCTGCACAAATAAGAGAAGACTTAGACGTTGCACGTTTCGCTGCCGCTCCTGCTCTTGTGGCGGTCCCTTGATGCCGGCTTGTTTTTATAGCAGCGGCCACCCGAAGGGCGACCGCACTGTTCCGGAAGGTTGGTATGGGCAGGTGCAGAGCCCGCACGTGTAACTGGCGATGATGCGGCTTGCAGGTGAGGGTAGCAGGTGAGGGAGGAATGATGGTTGGCAGGGTAAGCGGGAATCTGCACACAAATAATAGAACTCAGACGTGGCACGTTTCGGTGTCGCTGCAGCTCTTTTGGCGGTCCCTTGATGCCGGATTGATTTTATAGCAGCGGCCACCGGAAGAGCGACCGCACTGTTCTGGAAGGTTGGTATGCGCAGGTGCAGAGCCCACACGTGTAACTGGCGATGATGCGGCTTGCAGGTGAGGGTAGCAGTCGAGGGTGGAAGGAGTGGTTGGCTGGGAAAGCGGGAATTTGCACACAAATAAGAGAAGACTTAGACGTTGCACGTTCCGGTGTCGCCCCTGCTCTTGTGGCGGTCCCTTGATGCCGGCTTGAATTTATAGCAGCGGCCATCGGAAGGGCGACCGCACTGTTCCGGAAGGTTGGTATGCTCAGGTGCAGAGCTCGCACGTGTAACTAGCGTTGATGCGGCTTGCAGGATGGGGTAGCAGGCGAGGGTGGAATGAGTGGTTGGCTGGGTAAGCGGGAATCTGCACACAAATAAAAGAAGACTTAGACGTTGCATGTTTGGCTGTCGCTGCAGCTCTTGTGGCGGTCCCTTGATGCCGGCTTGATTTTATAGCAGCGGCCACCAGAAGAGCGACCGCACTGTTCCGGAAGGTTGGTATGCGCAGGTGCAGAGCCCGCACGTGCAACTGGCGATGATGCTGCTTGCAGGTGAGGGTAGCAGTCAAGGGTGGAAGGAGTGGTTGGCTGGGAAAGCGGGATTCTGCACACAAATAAGAGAAGACTTAGACGTTGCACATTCCGATGTCGCCCCTGCTCTTGTGGCGGTCCCTTGATGCCGGCTTGTTTTTATAGCAGCGGCCACCCGAAGGGCGACCGCACTGTTCCGGAAGGTTGGTATGCGCAGGTGCAGAGCCCGCACGTGCAACTGGCGATGATGCGGCTTGCAGGTGAGGGTAGCTGGCGAGGGTGGAAGGAGTGGTTCACTGCGTAAGCGGGAATCTGCACACAAATAAGAGAACACTTAGACGTTGCACGTTTCGGTGTTGCTCCTGCTCTTGTGGCGGTCCCTTGATGCCGGCTTGATTTTATAGCAGTGGCCCCCGGAACGGCGACCGCACTGTTCCGGAAGGTTGGTATGCGCAGGTGCAGATCCCGCACGTGTAACTGGCAATGATGCGGATTGCAGGTGAGGGTAGCAGGCGAGGGTGGAATGAGCGGTTGACTGCGTAAGCGGGAATCTGCGCACAAATAAGAGAAGACTTAGACGTTGAATGTTTCGGTGTCGCTCCTGCTCTTGTGGCGGTCCCTTGATGCCGGCTTGATTTTATAGCAGCGGCCCCCGGAACGGCGACCGCACTGTTCCGGAAGGTTGGTATGCGCAGGTGCAGAGCCCGCACGTGTAACTGGCGATGATGCGGCTTGCAGGTGAGGTTAGCAGGCGAGGGTGGAATGAGCGGTTGACTGCGTAAGCGGGAATCTGCGCACAAATAAGAGAGGACTTAGACGTTGAATGTTTCGGTGTCGCTCCTGCTCTTGTGGCGGTCCCTTGATGCCGGCTTGATTTTATAGCAGCGGCCCCCGGAACGGCGACCGCACTGTTCCGGAAGGTCCGTATGCGCAGGTGCAGAGCCCGCATGTGCAACTAGCGATGATACGGCTTGCAGGTGAGGGTAGCTGGCGATAGTGGAAGGAGTGGTTGACTGCGTAAGCGGGAATCTGCACACAAAAGAGAAGACTTAGACGTTGCACGTTTCGGTGTCGCTCCTGCTCTTGTGGCGGTCCCTTGATGCCGGCTTGATTTTATAGCAGCGGATACCGGAAAGGCGACCGCACTGTACCGGAAGGTTGGTATGCGCAAGTGCAGAGCCCGCACGTGTAACTGGCGATGATGCGGCTTGCAGGGGAGGTTAGCAGTCGAGGGTGGAAGGAGTGGTTATCTGGGAAAGCGGGAATCTGCACACAAATAAGAGACGACTTAGACGTTGCACGTTCCGGTGTCGCTCCTGCTCTTGTGGCGGTCCCTTGATGCCGGCTTGTTTTTAGAGCAGCGGCCACCCGAAGGGCGACCGCACTGTTCCGGAAGGTTGGTATGGGCAGGTGCAGAGCCCGCACGTGTAACTGGCAATGATGCGGCTTGCAGGTGAGGGTAGAAGGTGAGGGTGGAATGATGGTTGGCAGGGTAAGCGGGAATCTGCACACAAATAATAGAAAACTTAGACGTGGCACGTTTCGGTGTCGCTGCTGCTCTTGTGGCGGTCCCTTGATGCCGGATTGATTTTATAGCAGCGGCCACCGGAAGAGCGACCGCACTGTTCCGGAAGGTTGGTATGCTCAGGTGCAGAGCCCGCACGTGAAACTAGCGTTGATGCGGCTTGCAGGTTGGGGTAGCAGGCGAGGGTGGAATGAGTGGTTGGCTGGGTAAGCGGGAATCTGCACACAAATAAAAGAAGACTTAGACGTTGCATGTTTGGCTGTCACTGCAGCTCTTGTGGCGGGCCCTTGATGCCGGCTTCATTTTATAGCAGCGGCCACCGGAAGGGCGACCGCACTGTTCCGGAAGGTCGGTATGAGCAGGTGCAGTGCCCGCACGTGCAACTGGCGATGATGCGGCTTGCAGGTGAGGGTAGCAGGCGAGGGTGGAATGAGTGGTTGGCTCGGTAAGCGGGAATCTGCACACAAATAAGAGAAGACTTAGACGTTGCACATTCCGGTGTCGCCCATGCTCTTGTGGCGGTCCCTTGATGCCGGCTAAATTTTATAGCAGCGGCCAACGGAAGGGCGACCGCACTGTTCCGGAAGGTTGGAATGCGCAGGTGCAGAGCCCGCACGTGCAACTGGCGATGATGCGGCTTGCAGGTGAGGGCAGCTGGCGAGGGTGGAAGGAGTGGTTGACTGCGTAAGCGGGAATCTGCACACAAATAAGAGAACACTTAGACGTTGCACGTTTCGGTGTCGCTGCTGCTCTTGTGGCGGTCCCTTGATGCCGGCTTGATTTTATAGCAGCGGCCACCGGAAGAGCGACCGCACAGTTCCGGAAGGTTGCTATGCGCAGGTGCAGAGACCGCACATGTAATTGGCGATGATGCGGCTTGCAGGTGAGGGTAGCAGTCGAGGGTGGAAGGAGTGGTTGGCTGGGAAAGCGGGAATCTGCACACAAATAGGAGAAGACTTAGACGTTGAATGTATCGGTGTCGCTCCTGCTCTTGTGGCGGTCCCTTGATGCCGGCTTGATTTTATAGCAGTGGCCCCCGGAACGGCGACCGCACTGTTCCGCAAGGTTGGTATGCGCAGGTGCAGTTCCCGCACGTGTAACTGGCAATGATGCGGATTGCCGGTGAGGGTAGCAGGCGAGGGTGGAATGAGCGGTTGACTGCGTAAGCGGGAATCTGCGCACAAATAAGAGAAGACTTAGACGTTGAATGTATCGGTGTCGCTCCTGCTCTTTTGGCGGTCCCTTGATGCCGGCTTGATTTTATAGCAGCGGCCCCCGGAACGGCGACCGCACTGTTCCGAAAGATTGGTATGCGCAGGTGCACAGCCCGCACGTGTAACTGGCGATGATGCGGCTTGCAGGTGAGGGTAGCTGGCGAGGGTGGAAGGAGTGGTTGACTGCGTAAGCGGGAATCTGCGCACAAATAACAGAAGACTTAGACGTTGCACGTTTCGGTGTCGCTCCTACTCTTGTGGCGGTCCCTTGATGCCGGCTTGATTTTATAGCAGCGGCCACCGGAAGGGCGACCGCACTGTTCCGGAAGGTTGGTATGCGCCGGTGCAGAGCCCGCATGTGCAACTAGCTATGATACGGCTTGCAGGTGAGGGTAGCTGGCGATATTGGAAGGAGTGGTTGACTGCGTAAGCGGGAATCTGCACACAAATAAGAGAAGACTTAGACGTTGCACGTTTCGGTGTCGCTCCTGTTCTTGTGGCGGTCCCTTGATGCCGGCTTTATTTTTAGCAGCGGCCGCCGGAAGGGCGGCCGCACTGTTCCGGAAGGTTGGTATGCGCAGGTGCAGAGCCCGCATGTGCAACTAGCTATGATACGGCTTGCAGGTGAGGGTAGCTGGCGATAGTGGAAGGAGTGGTTGACTGCGTAAACGGGAATCTGCGCACAAATAAGAGAAGACTTAGACGTTGCGCGCTTCGGTGTCGCTCCTGCTCTTGTGGCGGTCTTTGATGCCGGCTTGATTTTATAGCAGCGGCCGCCGGAAAGGCGACCACACTGTTCCGGAAGGTTGGTATGCGCAGGTGCAGAGCCCTCACGTGCTACTGGCGATGATGCGGCTTGCAGGTGAGGGTAGCTGGCGAGGGTGGAAGGAGTGGTTGGCTCGGTAAGCGGGAATGTGCACACAAATAAGAGAAAACTTAGACGTTGCACGTTTCGGTGTCGCTGCTGCTCCTGTGGCGGTCCCTTGATGCCGGCTTGATTTTATAGCAGCGGCCACCGGAAGGGCGACCGCACTGTTCCGGAAGGTTGTTATGCGCAGGTGCAGAGCCCGCACGTGCAACTGGCGATGATGCGGCTTGCAGGTGAGGGTAGCTGGCGAGGGTGGAATGAGTGGTTGGCTGGGTAAGCGGGAATCTGCACACAAATAAAAGAAGACTTAGACGTTGCATGTTTGGCTGTCACTGCAGCTCTTGTGGCGGTCCCTTGATGCCGGCTTCATTTTATAGCAGCGGCCACCGGAAGGGCGACCGCACTGTTCCGGAAGGTCGGTATGAGCAGGTGCAGAGCCCGCACGTGCAACTGGCGATGATGCGGCTTGCAGGTGAGGGTAGCAGGCGAGGGTGGAATGAGTGGTTGGCTCGGTAAGCGGGAATCTGCACACAAATAAGAGAAGACTTAGACGTTGCACATTCCGGTGTCGCCCATGCTCTTGTGGCGGTCCCTTGATGCCGGCTAAATTTTATAGCAGCGGCCAACGGAAGGGCGACCGCACTGTTCCGGAAGGTTGGAATGCGCAGGTGCAGAGCCCGCACGTGCAACTGGCGATGATGCGGCTTGCAGGTGAGGGCAGCTGGCGAGGGTGGAAGGAGTGGTTGATTGCGTAAGCGGGAATCTGCACACAAATAAGAGAACACTTAGACGTTGCACGTTTCGGTGTCGCTGCTGCTCTTGTGGCGGTCCCTTGATGCCGGCTTGATTTTATAGCAGCGGCCACCGGAAGAGCGACCGCACAGTTCCGGAAGGTTGCTATGCGCAGGTGCAGAGCCCGCACATGTAATTGGCGATGATGCGGCTTGCAGGTGAGGGTAGCAGTCGAGGGTGGAAGGAGTGGTTGGCTGGGAAAGCGGGAATCTGCACACAAATAAGAGAAGACTTAGACGTTGAACGTTTCGGTGTCGCTCCTGCTCTTGTGGCGGTCCCTTGATGCCGGCTTTATTTTATAGCAGTGGCCCCCGGAACGGCGACCGCACTGTTCCGCAAGGTTGGTATGCGCAGGTGCAGTTCCCGCACGTGTAACTGGCAATGATGCGGATTGCCGGTGAGGGTAGCAGGCGAGGGTGGAATGAGCGGTTGACTGCGTAAGCGGGAATCTGCGCACAAATAAGAGAAGACTTAGACGTTGAATGTATCGGTGTCGCTCCTGCTCTTTTGGCGGTCCCTTGATGCCGGCTTGATTTTATAGCAGCGGCCCCCGGAACGGCGACCGCACTGTTCCGAAAGATTGGTATGCGCAGGTGCACAGCCCGCACGTGTAACTGGCGATGATGCGGCTTGCAGGTGAGGGTAGCTGGCGAGGGTGGAAGGAGTGGTTGACTGCGTAAGCGGGAATCTGCGCACAAATAACAGAAGACTTAGACGTTGCACGTTTCGGTGTCGCTCCTACTCTTGTGGCGGTCCCTTGATGCCGGCTTGATTTTATAGCAGCGGCCACCGGAAGGGCGACCGCACTGTTCCGGAAGGTTGGTATGCGCCGGTGCAGAGCCCGCATGTGCAACTAGCTATGATACGGCTTGCAGGTGAGGGTAGCTGGCGATATTGGAAGGAGTGGTTGACTGCGTAAGCGGGAATCTGCACACAAATAAGAGAAGACTTAGACGTTGCACGTTTCGGTGTCGCTCCTGTTCTTGTGGCGGTCCCTTGATGCCGGCTTTATTTTTAGCAGCGGCCGCCGGAAGGGCGGCCGCACTGTTCCGGAAGGTTGGTATGCGCAGGTGCAGAGCCCGCATGTGCAACTATCTATGATACGGCTTGCAGGTGAGGGTAGCTGGCGATAGTGGGAGTGGTTGACTGCGTAAGCGGGAATCTGCGCACAAATAAGAGAAGACTTAGACGTTGCGCGCTTCGGTGTCGCTCCTGCTCCTGTGGCGGTCTTTGATGCCGGCTTGATTTTATAGCAGCGGCCGCCGGAAAGGCGACCACACTGTTCCGGAAGGTTGGTATGCGCAGGTGCAGAGCCCGCACGTGCTACTGGCGATGATGCGGCTTGCAGGTGAGGGTAGCTGGCGAGGGTGGAAGGAGTGGTTGGCTCGGTAAGCGGGAATGTGCACACAAATAAGAGAAAACTTAGACGTTGCACGTTTCGGTGTCGCTGCTGCTCCTGTGGCGGTCCCTTGATGCCGGCTTGATTTTATAGCAGCGGCCACCGGAAGAGCGACCGCACAGTTCCGGAAGGTTGCTATGCGCAGGTGCAGAGACCGCACATGTAATTGGCGATGATGCGGCTTGCAGGTGAGGGTAGCAGTCGAGGGTGGAAGGAGTGGTTGGCTGGGAAAGCGGGAATCTGCACACAAATAGGAGAAGACTTAGACGTTGAATGTATCGGTGTCGCTCCTGCTCTTGTGGCGGTCCCTTGATGCCGGCTTGATTTTATAGCAGTGGCCCCCGGAACGGCGACCGCACTGTTCCGCAAGGTTGGTATGCGCAGGTGCAGTTCCCGCACGTGTAACTGGCAATGATGCGGATTGCCGGTGAGGGTAGCAGGCGAGGGTGGAATGAGCGGTTGACTGCGTAAGCGGGAATCTGCGCACAAATAAGAGAAGACTTAGACGTTGAATGTATCGGTGTCGCTCCTGCTCTTTTGGCTGTCCCTTGATGCCGGCTTGATTTTATAGCAGCGGCCCCCGGAACGGCGACCGCACTGTTCCGAAAGATTGGTATGCGCAGGTGCACAGCCCGCACGTGTAACTGGCGATGATGCGGCTTGCAGGTGAGGGTAGCTGGCGAGGGTGGAAGGAGTGGTTGACTGCGTAAGCGGGAATCTGCGCACAAATAACAGAAGACTTAGACGTTGCACGTTTCGGTGTCGCTCCTACTCTTGTGGCGGTCCCTTGATGCCGGCTTGATTTTATAGCAGCGGCCACCGGAAGGGCGACCGCACTGTTCCGGAAGGTTGGTATGCGCCGGTGCAGAGCCCGCATGTGCAACTAGCTATGATACGGCTTGCAGGTGAGGGTAGCTGGCGATATTGGAAGGAGTGGTTGACTGCGTAAGCGGGAATCTGCACACAAATAAGAGAAGACTTAGACGTTGCACGTTTCGGTGTCGCTCCTGTTCTTGTGGCGGTCCCTTGATGCCGGCTTTATTTTTAGCAGCGGCCGCCGGAAGGGCGGCCGCACTGTTCCGGAAGGTTGGTATGCGCAGGTGCAGAGCCCGCATGTGCAACTAGCTATGATACGGCTTGCAGGTGAGGGTAGCTGGCGATAGTGGAAGGAGTGGTTGACTGCGTAAACGGGAATCTGCGCACAAATAAGAGAAGACTTAGACGTTGCGCGCTTCGGTGTCGCTCCTGCTCTTGTGGCGGTCTTTGATGCCGGCTTGATTTTATAGCAGCGGCCGCCGGAAAGGCGACCACACTGTTCCGGAAGGTTGGTATGCGCAGGTGCAGAGCCCTCACGTGCTACTGGCGATGATGCGGCTTGCAGGTGAGGGTAGCTGGCGAGGGTGGAAGGAGTGGTTGGCTCGGTAAGCGGGAATGTGCACACAAATAAGAGAAAACTTAGACGTTGCACGTTTCGGTGTCGCTGCTGCTCCTGTGGCGGTCCCTTGATGCCGGCTTGATTTTATAGCAGCGGCCACCGGAAGGGCGACCGCACTGTTCCGGAAGGTTGTTATGCGCAGGTGCAGAGCCCGCACGTGCAACTGGCGATGATGCGGCTTGCAGGTGAGGGTAGCTGGCGAGGGTGGAATGAGTGGTTGGCTGGGTAAGCGGGAATCTGCACACAAATAAAAGAAGACTTAGACGTTGCATGTTTGGCTGTCACTGCAGCTCTTGTGGCGGTCCCTTGATGCCGGCTTCATTTTATAGCAGCGGCCACCGGAAGGGCGACCGCACTGTTCCGGAAGGTCGGTATGAGCAGGTGCAGAGCCCGCACGTGCAACTGGCGATGATGCGGCTTGCAGGTGAGGGTAGCAGGCGAGGGTGGAATGAGTGGTTGGCTCGGTAAGCGGGAATCTGCACACAAATAAGAGAAGACTTAGACGTTGCACATTCCGGTGTCGCCCATGCTCTTGTGGCGGTCCCTTGATGCCGGCTAAATTTTATAGCAGCGGCCAACGGAAGGGCGACCGCACTGTTCCGGAAGGTTGGAATGCGCAGGTGCAGAGCCCGCACGTGCAACTGGCGATGATGCGGCTTGCAGGTGAGGGCAGCTGGCGAGGGTGGAAGGAGTGGTTGACTGCGTAAGCGGGAATCTGCACACAAATAAGAGAACACTTAGACGTTGCACGTTTCGGTGTCGCTGCTGCTCTTGTGGCGGTCCCTTGATGCCGGCTTGATTTTATAGCAGCGGCCACCGGAAGAGCGACCGCACAGTTCCGGAAGGTTGCTATGCGCAGGTGCAGAGCCCGCACATGTAATTGGCGATGATGCGGCTTGCAGGTGAGGGTAGCAGTCGAGGGTGGAAGGAGTGGTTGGCTGGGAAAGCGGGAATCTGCACACAAATAAGAGAAGACTTAGACGTTGAACGTTTCGGTGTCGCTCCTGCTCTTGTGGCGGTCCCTTGATGCCGGCTTTATTTTATAGCAGTGGCCCCCGGAACGGCGACCGCACTGTTCCGCAAGGTTGGTATGCGCAGGTGCAGTTCCCGCACGTGTAACTGGCAATGATGCGGATTGCCGGTGAGGGTAGCAGGCGAGGGTGGAATGAGCGGTTGACTGCGTAAGCGGGAATCTGCGCACAAATAAGAGAAGACTTAGACGTTGAATGTATCGGTGTCGCTCCTGCTCTTTTGGCGGTCCCTTGATGCCGGCTTGATTTTATAGCAGCGGCCCCCGGAACGGCGACCGCACTGTTCCGAAAGATTGGTATGCGCAGGTGCACAGCCCGCACGTGTAACTGGCGATGATGCGGCTTGCAGGTGAGGGTAGCTGGCGAGGGTGGAAGGAGTGGTTGACTGCGTAAGCGGGAATCTGCGCACAAATAACAGAAGACTTAGACGTTGCACGTTTCGGTGTCGCTCCTACTCTTGTGGCGGTCCCTTGATGCCGGCTTGATTTTATAGCAGCGGCCACCGGAAGGGCGACCGCACTGTTCCGGAAGGTTGGTATGCGCCGGTGCAGAGCCCGCATGTGCAACTAGCTATGATACGGCTTGCAGGTGAGGGTAGCTGGCGATATTGGAAGGAGTGGTTGACTGCGTAAGCGGGAATCTGCACACAAATAAGAAAAGACTTAGACGTTGCACGTTTCGGTGTCGCTCCTGTTCTTGTGGCGGTCCCTTGATGCCGGCTTTATTTTTAGCAGCGGCCGCCGGAAGGGCGGCCGCACTGTTCCGGAAGGTTGGTATGCGCAGGTGCAGAGCCCGCATGTGCAACTAGCTATGATACGGCTTGCAGGTGAGGGTAGCTGGCGATAGTGGGAGTGGTTGACTGCGTAAGCGGGAATCTGCGCACAAATAAGAGAAGACTTAGACGTTGCGCGCTTCGGTGTCGCTCCTGCTCCTGTGGCGGTCTTTGATGCCGGCTTGATTTTATAGCAGCGGCCGCCGGAAAGGCGACCACACTGTTCCGGAAGGTTGGTATGCGCAGGTGCAGAGCCCGCACGTGCTACTGGCGATGATGCGGCTTGCAGGTGAGGGTAGCTGGCGAGGGTGGAAGGAGTGGTTGGCTCGGTAAGCGGGAATGTGCACACAAATAAGAGAAAACTTAGACGTTGCACGTTTCGGTGTCGCTGCTGCTCCTGTGGCGGTCCCTTGATGCCGGCTTGATTTTATAGCAGCGGCCACCGGAAGGGCGACCGCACTGTTCCGGAAGGTTGTTATGCGCAGGTGCAGAGCCCGCACGTGCAACTGGCGATGATGCGGCTTGCAGGTGAGGGTAGCTGGCGAGGGTGGAAGGAGTGGTTGACTGCGTAAGCGGGAATCTGCACACAAATAAGAGAACACTTAGACGTTGCACATTTCGGTGTCACTGCTGCTCTTGTGGCGGTCCCTTGATGCCGGCTTCATTCTAAAGCAGCGGCCACCGGAAAAGCGACCGCACAGTTACGGAAGGTTGCTATGCGCAGGTGCAGAGCCCGCACGTGTAATTGGTGATGATGCGGCTTGCAGGTGAGGGTAGCAGTTGAGGGTGGACGGAGTGGTTGGCTGGGAAAGCGGGAATCTGCACACAAATAAGAGAAGACTTAGACGTAGCAGGTTCCGGTGTCGCCCCTGCTCTTGTGGCGGTCCCTTGATGCCGGCTTGTATTTATAGCAGCGGCCGCCGGAAAGGCGACCGCACTGTTTCGGAAGGTTGGTAAGCGCAGGTGCAGAGCCCGCACGTGTAACTGGCGATGATGTGGCTTGCAGGGGAGGGTAGCAGTCGAAGGTGGAAGGAGTGGTTGGCTGGGAAAGCGGGAATCTGCGCACAAATAAGAGAAGACTTAGACGTTGCACGTTCCGGTGTCGCTCCTGCTCTTGTGGCGGTCCCTTGATGCCGGCTTGATTTTATAGCAGCGGCCCCCGGAACGGCGACCGCACTGTTCCGGAAGGTTGGTATGCGCAGGTGCAGAGCCCGCACGTGTAACTGGCGATGATGCGGCTTGCAGGTGAGGTTAGCAGGCGAGGGTGGAATGAGCGGTTGACTGCGTAAGCGGGAATCTGCGCACAAATAAGAGAAGACTTAGACGTTGAATGTTTCGGTGTCGCTCCTGCTCTTGTGGCGGTCCCTTGATGCCGGCTTGATTTTATAGCAGCGGCCCCCGGAACGGCGACCGCACTGTTCCGGAAGGTCCGTATGCGCAGGTGCAGAGCCCGCATGTGCAACTAGCGATGATACGGCTTGCAGGTGAGGGTAGCTGGCGATAGTGGAAGGAGTGGTTGACTGCGTAAGCGGGAATCTGCACACAAAAGAGAAGACTTAGACGTTGCACGTTCCGGTGTCGCTCCTGCTCTTGTGGCGGTCCCTTGATGCCGGCTTGTTTTTAGAGCAGCGGCCACCCGAAGGGCGACCGCACTGTTCCGGAAGGTTGGTATGGGCAGGTGCAGAGCCCGCACGTGTAACTGGCAATGATGCGGCTTGCAGGTGAGGGTAGAAGGTGAGGGTGGAATGATGGTTGGCAGGGTAAGCGGGAATCTGCACACAAATAATAGAAAACTTAGACGTGGCACGTTTCGGTGTCGCTGCTGCTCTTGTGGCGGTCCCTTGATGCCGGATTGATTTTATAGCAGCGGCCACCGGAAGAGCGACCGCACTGTTCCGGAAGGTTGGTATGCTCAGGTGCAGAGCCCGCACGTGAAACTAGCGTTGATGCGGCTTGCAGGTTGGGGTAGCAGGCGAGGGTGGAATGAGTGGTGGGCTGGGTAAGCGGGAATCTGCACACAAATAAAAGAAGACTTAGACGTTGCATGTTTGGCTGTCACTGCAGCTCTTGTGGCGGTCCCTTGATGCCGGCTTCATTTTATAGCAGCGGCCACCGGAAGGGCGACCGCACTGTTCCGGAAGGTTGGTATGAGCAGGTGCAGAGCCCGCACGTGCAACTGGCGATGATGCGGCTTGCAGGTGAGGGTAGCAGGCGAGGGTGGAATGAGTGGTTGGCTCGGTAAGCGGGAATCTGCACACAAATAAGAGAAGACTTATACGTTGCACATTCCGGTGTCGCCCATGCTCTTGTGGCGGTCCCTTGATGCCGGCTAAATTTTATAGCAGCGGCCAACGGAAGGGCGACCGCACTGTTCCGGAAGGTTGGAATGCGCAGGTGCAGAGCCCGCACGTGCAACTGGCGATGATGCGGCTTGCAGGTGAGGGCAGCTGGCGAGGGTGGAAGGAGTGGTTGACTGCGTAAGCGATAATCTGCACACAAATAAGAGAACACTTAGACGTTGCACGTTTCGGTGTCGCTGCTGCTCTTGTGGCGGTCCCTTGATGCCGGCTTGATTTTATAGCAGCGGCCACCGGAAGAGCGACCGCACAGTTCCGGAAGGTTGCTATGCGCAGGTGCAGAGCCCGCACATGTAATTGGCGATGATGCGGCTTGCAGGTGAGGGTAGCAGTCGAGGGTGGAAGGAGTGGTTGGCTGGGAAAGCGGGAATCTGCACACAAATAAGAGAAGACTTAGACGTTGAACGTTTCGGTGTCGCTCCTGCTCTTGTGGCGGTCCCTTGATGCCGGCTTGATTTTATAGCAGTGGCCCCCGGAACGGCGACCGCACTGTTCCGCAAGGTTGGTATGCGCAGGTGCAGTTCCCGCACGTGTAACTGGCAATGATGCGGATTGCCGGTGAGGGTAGCAGGCGAGGGTGGAATGAGCGGTTGACTGCGTAAGCGGGAATCTGCGCACAAATAAGAGAAGACTTAGACGTTGAATGTATCGGTGTCGCTCCTGCTCTTTTGGCGGTCCCTTGATGCCGGCTTGATTTTATAGCAGCGGCCCCCTGAACGGTGACCGCATTGTTCCGAAAGATTGGTATGCGCAGGTGCAGAGCCCGCACGTGTAACTGGCGATGATGCGGCTTGCAGGTGAGGGTAGCTGGCGAGGGTGGAAGGAGTGGTTGACTGCGTAAGCGGGAATCTGCGCACAAATAACAGAAGACTTAGACGTTGCACGTTTCGGTGTCGCTCCTGCTCTTGTGGCGGTCTTTGATGCCGGCTTGAATTTATTGCAGCGGCCGCCGGAAAGGCGACCTCACTGTTCCGGAAGGTTGGTATGCGCAGGTGCAGAGCCTGCACGTGTAACTTGCGATAAAGCGGCTTGCAGGTGAGGGTAGCAGTCGAGGGTGGAAGGAGTGGTTGGCTGGGAAAGCGGGAATCTGCGCACAAATAAGAGAAGACTTAGACGTTGCACGTTCCGGTGTCGCTCCTACTCTTGTGGCGGTCCCTTGATGCCGGCTTGATTTTATAGCAGCGGCCACCGGAAGGGCGACCGCACTGTTCCGGAAGGTTGGTATGCGCCGGTGCAGAGCCCGCATGTGCAACTAGCTATGATACGGCTTGCAGGTGAGGGTAGCTGGCGATATTGGAAGGAGTGGTTGACTGCGTAAGCGGGAATCTGCACACAAATAAGAGAAGACTTAGACGTTGCACGTTTCGGTGTCGCTCCTGCTCTTGTGGCGGTCCCTTGATGCCGGCTTTAATTTTTAGCAGCGGCCGCCGGAAGGGCGGCCGCACTGTTCCGGAAGGTTGGTATGCGCAGGTGCAGAGCCCGCATGTGCAACTAGCTATGATACGGCTTGCAGGTGAGGGTAGCTGGCGATAGTGGAAGGAGTGGTTGACTGCGTAAGCGGGAATCTGCGCACAAATAAGAGAAGACTTAGACGTTGCGCGCTTCAGTGTCGCTCCTGCTCTTGTGGCGGTCTTTGATGCCGGCTTGATTTTATAGCAGCGGCCGCCGGAAAGGCGACCACACTGTTCCGGAAGGTTGGTATGCGCAGGTGCAGAGCCCGCACGTGCTACTGGCGATGATGCGGCTTGCAGGTGAGGGTAGCTGGTGAGGGTGGAAGGAGTGGTTGGCTCGGTAAGCGGGAATGTGCACACAAATAAGAGAAAACTTAGACGTTGCACGTTTCGGTGTCGCTGCTGCTCTTGTGGCGGTCCCTTGATGCCGGCTTGATTTTATAGCAGCGGCCACCGGAAGGGCGACCGCACTGTTCCGGAAGGTTGTTATGCGCAGGTGCAGAGCCCGCACGTGCAACTGGCGATGATGCGGCTTGCAGGTGAGGGTAGCTGGCGAGGGTGGAAGGAGTGGTTGACTGCGTAAGCGGGAATCTGCACACAAATAAGAGAACACTTAGACGTTGCACATTTCGGTGTCACTGCTGCTCTTGTGGCGGTCCCTTGATGCCGGCTTCATTCTAAAGCAGCGGCCACCGGAAAAGCGACCGCACAGTTCCGGAAGGTTGCTATGCGCAGGTGCAGAGCCCGCACGTGTAATTGGTGATGATGCGGCTTGCAGGTGAGGGTAGCAGTTGAGGGTGGACGGAGTGGTTGGCTGGGAAAGCGGGAATCTGCACACAAATAAGAGAAGACTTAGACGTAGCAGGTTCCGGTGTCGCCCCTGCTCTTGTGGCGGTCCCTTGATGCCGGCTTGTATTTATAGCAGCGGCCGCCGGAAAGGCGACCGCACTGTTTCGGAAGGTTGGTAAGCGCAGGTGCAGAGCCCGCACGTGTAACTGGCGATGATGTGGCTTGCAGGGGAGGGTAGCAGTCGAAGGTGGAAGGAGTGGTTGGCTGGGAAAGCGGGAATCTGCGCACAAATAAGAGAAGACTTAGACGTTGCACGTTCCGGTGTCGCTCCTGCTCTTGTGGCGGTCCCTTGATGCCTCCTTGATTTTATAGCAGCAGCCACCGGAAAGGCGACCGCACTGTTCCGGAAGTTTGGTATGCGCAGGTGGAGAGCCGGCACGTGTAACTGGCGATGATGCGGCTTGCAGGTGAGGGTAGCAGGCGAGGGTGGAATGAGTGGTTGGCTGGATAAGCGGGAATCTGCACACAAATAAGAGAAGATTAGACTTTGAATGTTTCGGTGTCGCTCCTGCCTTTGTGACGGTCCCTTGATGCCGGCTTGATTTTATAGCAGCGGCCCCCGGAACGGCGACCGCACTGTTCCGGAAGGTCGGTATTGATACGGGAATAAAAGAAGAGGCGGAGAGCGAGCGCGAGCGGCGAGCGCGCGGCTCTAGCGCGAGGGATATAGAACGAAAAAGCTTGGCCGCCGCCGGTCGTGCTTCGCCGGCTCTCCTCCGTACTGCTGCTATATTTCTCTGGGCGGGCCCGTGGCCACCCCGTGGCATCCCACACCGTAACATTTTGGTGGCAGCGGTGGGATCATGCCGCTCACCCGCTCCCAGAATCAAGCACCCGACGTGCCAGACGACAGGAGTCCACCACCAGCCGATAGCGCCGACGACGCGGCGGCCGGCGCCGCTAGACCTAGGCGCTCGGAGAGGCTCGGCTCTTCGCAGCAGCCGGACGCCGGTGTTGAGCGCCTCCTGGATACAGTCACCCAACGGATGGACGCATGGGAGGCCCGTCTGACTGCCCAGGCTGGGGAGATGGAAGCTCTCCGGCGCGAACTCCGTCGCCTGGTGCCAGCCGAGCCGAGCACAGGTCAGGTGCCTTTGGGCGTCCCCGCCGCCGCTGTTTACGGCCCTGCCGTCGCTGGGCCTGCGGTCGTGGCCGCCAGTGGCGTGCTCGGCGCGGGTGCGTCCTCGCCGCAGTGTTCGTTGGACGTTGTGGAATTGCCCACATTTGACGGCACCATCTCGTGGGATGCTTACCGCATCCAGCTGGACGGTATTGCGGCGGCGAGAGGCTGGGACGAGCAAATGAAGGCATGGATGCTCGTTGCAAAACTGAGGGGCCGCGCCACCAAGCTGCTGCAGAACGGGCCGCCCGACCAGCTGGGCTCTTACACTGTTCTGGCGGGCCTCCTCGCCGACCACTATGGTGCCTCAGGTCAACCCCGTGTGCAGTACCACCGCCTGCGAGCCCGCCGTCAAGAGCCCGGGGATACGTACCAGGACCTCGCCGCCGCCATTGAGCGCCTGGCTCTGCAGTCGCTGCCGGGAGCGCCTCAGAACGCCGTGGCCCTGGTCGGCACCGAGGCGTTTGTCGACGCCATCCGACTCCCCGAGGTGCAGCGCTTGGTCCGCTCTGGCCGTCCTGATTCCGTCCGCGCCGCCATGGCGCTCGCCATCGAGGCGGAATTGACTTTGCTGGCCACGCGGGGGTCGCCACCGTCTGCCGAGCGCAGCGTCCGGGTGCAGGCTCCTCGGTCCGCAGCCCCAACTGCGGCCTCTATCCGACGCCTGCGTAACGACGTCCGCATGACCTGCTTCCGCTGTGGCCTGCGGGGACACTACGCGAGGGACTGTCCCGGCCCTCCAACGTCGGGAAACGATTTGGCGGAACTCCGGGGGCGGAACTCCGGGCAGCGAATACAGTCCGTCCCCACACTCCTTCGTTCTCCGCGTCCCCTCCTTTCGTCGGCTCCGATTACCACTGATGCTCCTTACGTGCTCGTCGACGTCGCCCTGCTTGACCGGCACGTAAAGGCCTTGGTTGACACTGGAGCGGCTGTAAATGTACTGCACAAATCGTTTGTTGCTAACGCTCCCCACCTGCTTCTGCCAGCCGCCAAAACACGGCTCTTAGCTTTTAACGGCACCCCTGTGGAGCAAGTCGGACGTGTCGTCGTCAACCTGACAGCACTCAGATATACCATCTCCACCGAGTTTGTTGTCGCAGACAGCCCTATTTGGCCAGTGGTCCTCGGGTGCGGGTGGTGCCAGCAAGCCGGAGTCGTCCTTAATTTTACTAGAACCAAACCACGGGCGAGCCGAACTCTCTGTGGGCCGGGCTGGCTTAGCCGGGTTTCTAGCCTCGGTGTCGCCCTGTGGCAGCCCCTGGTGTCGGCGACCAAGCGTGCCTCAGCATCTCTGCGTGACCTCGCGACGAAGTGGCCGTGTCGAGTCAAGCCGTTCGACGTCACTACCGTGACTGTGGCGTCCGCCGTGACCCTGCCACCGGGTGCGGCAACGTGGGTGTATGCCAAGCTTGACAGTCCGGTCACAGCAGACGTGCTGTTCGAACCCATCCGGTGTTCAGCTCCAGCCCGTCAGATGACCTCCCCTCGAAGCCTTCTGCCTGTGCTCAAAGGAGAGGCCCACGTATTTATACTCAACATCAGCAGCGTACCTCTCGCGCTGACTCCCGGCACGCAATTGGGTACAGCCTCAGTTTTGGACCCCGGGTCACCAGTGGCGTCTCTGCAACCTGAAGCCCCGCCTCGCCACCCTCCAGCGCCGGCGATCCTATCATGGGAAGAATTTAACTTTGGACCCAGCCTGACCTGCGCGGAGCTCGCCTCTCTGAGGACCTTGCTGCTCGAGCATCGCAGTTGCCTTGCTCTCAGCGCCGGTGAACTCGGGTGCACTTCCTGGGCTCAACACCGGATCAACACCGAAAACCGCGGGCCCGTTCATCACCAACCTCGCCGTGTAGCGCCAGCCGAACGGAGAGTCATCCAGCAGCACGTGTGCGACATGCTTGACCAGGGAATCATTGCCCCTTCTTGTAGCCCTTGGTCCTCCCCTGTCGTCCTTGTGCGCAAGAAGGATGGAACAATCCGCTTCTGCGTTGACCATCGGAAGCTAAATGCTATTACTAATTGCGACGTGTACCCGCTGCCTAGCCTCGACGATGCGCTTGACCGCCTGAAGGGGGCCCGTTATTTTTCCACGCTAGATCTGCTCTCGGGCTACTGGCAGGTGCCTGTTCACCCCGATGATGCGGAAAAGACGGCTTTCGTGACTCCCGACGGCCTTTACCAGTTCAACCGTATGCCCTTCGGTCTCTCGAACGCTCCAGCCACCTTCCAGCGTCTCATGGACCGAGTCTTAGGCCATTTGAAGTGGACTATGGCGTTGGTCTACCTGGATGACGTAATTGTCTACGCGGCTACATTTGAAGAACACCAGAGACGCCTCAAACTCGTCCTCGAAGCCCTTACCTCTGCTGGGCTTCGCTTAAAACCAAAAAAAATGTTTCTTCGGTTTCGCGGAGGTGACGTACTTGGGTCACGTTGTCAGCCGGCATGGCATCCGTCCCGAGCCTGAAAAGCTAAAAGCGCTTACAGCTTACGAAGCTCCCACCACCGCCAAGGAGCTCAAAAGTTTCCTTGGATTTGCTTCGTATTTCCGTCGTTTCATTCCGGACTTTGCCAAGCGCAGCGCTCCATTGACCGCCCTGCTGAAGAAGAATGCACCGTGGAGTTGGACGCAGGCCCAAGAGCTCGCGTTTCTTGACGTCAAGCATGCCCTCCTCGAGCCTCCTACATTGGCCCATTACGACGAATCGGCCCCCATCGTCCTCCACACGGATGCCAGCCAAGATGGGCTCGGCGCTGTCCTCCTGCAAGAAGACGAGTCTGGTGACCACAAAGTCCTAGCTTATGCCAGCCGCCAGCTTTCCGACGTTGAGCGCCGCCGCCACTCTTCAGAACTCGAGTGCCTCGCCGTTGTCTGGGCCGTCGAGAAGTTCCGTCCCTACCTGTACGGCCGTCACTTCACCATAGTCACGGACAATAGCGCTCTCACTTGGCTGCAGTCCGCCAAACATTTGAATGCCAAGATTGCACGCTGGTCCATGCAACTTCAGGAGTACAATTTCACAATAGTGCATCGGCGCGGCTCTGCCCATCAAGATGCCGATTTCCTTTCTCGCCACCCTTGTTTCGTGACGGCTTTGACGGACCTGAGGACTGCACAAACGCAAGATCCCGCCATTGCTGCCATAATCCAATCCCTTGGCACCGCCGCCGGCGCAGGCCTCCGCCAACTACGCCGGGTCTATCGAATGAAGGACGACCTCTTGTGTCATGTGAAGCGGCTCCGTGGTCGACCACCCGTCTGGTTGCCAGTTGTGCCGGCAACACTGCGGTCGCAAATCTTGCGCGGCTTACACGACGCTCCCACGGCTGGTCACCTTGGTCGCGGCAAGACCTACGCACGAGTGTCGGAGCGGTTTTGGTGGCCTAATATGTCCAGAGATGTCAAGGAACACGTGGCGTCCTGCCAGACATGCCAGTACAGAAAACCGTCCACAGGTGTAACCAAGCCACCCCGCAGGCTTTTTCGCCACCAAGTTCACCTTTCGAGCTGGTTGGACTGGATCATTTGGGCCCGTTTCCGAAGACGCGTGCCGGCAACCGGTATGTTCTGGTTGCGATCGACTACTTCTCCAAGTGGGTCGAAGCACTGCCCGTTCCAGACACGTCGTCCGCTCATGCCGTCGCGTTTGTGGAACAGCACCTCGTTCTTCGGCACGGTGTTCCCCGGCGCCTCATCACGGACCGTGGGAGCTGCTTTATGTCCCATGAATTCGAGCGAGCCCTCCGCTCCTTCGGCATTGCGCATTCCACTACATCCGTCAATCATCCGCAGTGCAATGGCCTCGTGGAGCGTGTTAACCGTACCCTCACGGATATACTCGCATCCTACGTCGCTCCGTCCCACACAAACTGGGATCGTTTTGTTTCTGCTGCAGCTTTTGCAGTCAGCACTGCAGCGCAAGAAACAACGCATGTGACGCCGTTCTCAGTCGTCTATGGCAGAACGCCCTCCATCCCTCTCGACGCGCAGTTGGGCCTTCCCCATCCTACTGCGTCACCAACTGAATATGCTCAACGACTTCATTCCGCCCGCCTCGACGCCCAGCGCAACCTCCTCACGGCTCACGCGCGTGTGCAAGCGGCCAACGCGGCAGCACCACCACATCCCCCCTTCCGGCCCGGTGACTTGGTCCTCGTTCGCCGCACCATCCGTGTGACTGGCCGTGCCGCAAAGCTCTTGCCCCGATACCGCGGCCCTTACCGTGTCGTTGCCCGACTCGGCCCCGTGACATACCGCCTCGAAGACCTGCCATAGCATCGACCATGCGGTGTGCACCACATTTTCCCAGAGCATGTTACAAACATGAAGCGATATGTCTACGGCGCCTGCGGTGACTCAGACTTAGCTACCGGGTCCTCATCAGTGCCGTCGTCGCCTGCTGGCTCCATGCCTTCCCCACGCAATGCAGTCCCATAAACGGATCGCCGCTCAATATGCATAAAACTCCCTGAAGTTAGCCTAACCGGTGTGGGACCTTCTTCGGCGACTGCAGACACCTTCGCCCAGCTCACACACTTCGAATTCAACGAAGAGTGTGACCGTTTCCTATCTGCGAGCCCACATTGCATCGCCCCAGAAAACCCTGCATCAAAGCACGGCCTGACTTCTCCGCCTCCCCCCCCCCCCCGGTGGAAATGTGATACGGGAATAAAAGAAGAGGCGGAGAGCGAGCGCGAGCGGCGAGCGCGCGGCTCTAGCGCGAGGGATATAGAACGAAAAAGCTTGGCCGCCAACGGTCGTGCTTCGCCGGCTCTCCTCCGTACTGCTGCTATATTTCTCTGGGCGGGCCCGTGGCCACCCCGTGGCATCCCACACCGTAACAGTATGCGCAGGTGCAGAGCCCGCGTGTGCAACTAGCGATGATGCGGCTTGCAGGTGAGGGTAGCAGGCGAGGGTGGAATGAGTGGTTGGCTGGGTAAGCGGTAATCTGCACACAAATAAGAGAAGACTTAGACGTTGCACGTTTCGGAGTCGCTCCTGCTCTTGTGGCGGTCCCTTGATGCCGGGTTATTTTATAGCAGCGGCCCCCGGAACGGCGACCGCACTGTTCCGGAAGGTCGGTATGCGCAGGTGCAGAGCCCGCGTGTGCAACTAGCGATGATGCGGCTTGCAGGTGAGGGTAGCAGGCGAGGGTGGAATGAGTGGTTGGCTGGGTAAGCGGTAATCTGCACACAAATAAGAGAAGACTAGACGTTGCACGTTTCGGAGTCGCTCCTGCTCTTGTGGCGGTCCCTTGATGCCGGGGTATTTTATAGCAGCGGCCACCGGAAGGGCGACCGCACTGTTCCGGAAGGTTGGTATGCGCAGGTGCAGAGCCCGCACGTGTAACTGGCGATGATGCGGCTTGCAGGTGAGGGTAGCAGTCGAGGGTGGAAGGAGTGGTTGGCTGGGTAAGCGGGAATCTGCTCACAAATAAGAGAAGACTTAGAGGTTGCACGTTCCGGTGTCGGTTCTGCTCTTGTGGCGGTCCCTTGATGCCGGCTTGATTTTATAGCAGTGGCCACCGGAAAGGCAAGCGCACTGTTCCGGAAGGCTGGTATGCGCAGGTGCATAGCCTGCACGAGTAACTGGCGGTGATACGGCTTGCAGGTGAGGGTAGCAGTCGAGGGTGGAAGGAGTGGTTGGCTGGTAGGCGGGAACCTGCACACAAATAAGAGAAGACTTAGACGTTGCACGTTTCGCTGTCGCTGCAGTTCTTGTGGCGGTCCCTTGATACCGGCTTGATTTTATAGCAGCGGCCACCGGAAGGGCGACCGCAATGTTCCGGAAGGTTGGTATGCGCAGGTGCAGATCCCGCATGTGCAACTAGCGATGATACGGCTTGCAAGTGAGGGTAGCTGGCGATAGTGGAAGGAGTGGTTGGCTGGGAAAGCGGGAATCTGCACAGCAATAAGAGACGACTTAGACGTTGCACGTTCCGGTGTCGCTCCTGCTCTTTTGGCGGTCCCTTGATGCCTCCTTGATTTTATAGCAGCCGCCACCGGAAAGGCGACAGCACTGTTCCGGAAGTTTGGTATGCGCAGGTGCAGAGCCCGCACGTGTAACTGGCGATGATGCGGCTTGCAGGTGAGGGTAGCAGGCGAGGGTGGAAGGAGTGGTTGGCTCGGTAAGCGGGAATGGAATCTGCACACAAATAAGAGAAGACTTAGACGTTGCGCGCTTCAGTGTCGCTCCTGCTCTTGTGGCGGTCTTTGATGCCGGCTTGATTTTATAGCAGCGGCCGCCGGAAAGGCGACCACACTGTTCCGGAAGGTTGGTATGCGCAGGTGCAGAGCCCGCACGTGCTACTGGCGATGATGCGGCTTGCAGGTGAGGGTAGCTGGTGAGGGTGGAAGGAGTGGTTGGCTCGGTAAGCGGGAATGTGCACACAAATAAGAGAAAACTTAGACGTTGCACGTTTCGGTGTCGCTGCTGCTCTTGTGGCGGTCCCTTGATGCCGGCTTGATTTTATAGCAGCGGCCACCGGAAGGGCGACCGCACTGTTCCGGAAGGTTGTTATGCGCAGGTGCAGAGCCCGCACGTGCAACTGGCGATGATGCGGCTTGCAGGTGAGGGTAGCTGGCGAGGGTGGAAGGAGTGGTTGACTGCGTAAGCGGGAATCTGCACACAAATAAGAGAACACTTAGACGTTGCACATTTCGGTGTCACTGCTGCTCTTGTGGCGGTCCCTTGATGCCGGCTTCATTCTAAAGCAGCGGCCACCGGAAAAGCGACCGCACAGTTCCGGAAGGTTGCTATGCGCAGGTGCAGAGCCCGCACGTGTAATTGGTGATGATGCGGCTTGCAGGTGAGGGTAGCAGTTGAGGGTGGACGGAGTGGTTGGCTGGGAAAGCGGGAATCTGCACACAAATAAGAGAAGACTTAGACGTAGCAGGTTCCGGTGTCGCCCCTGCTCTTGTGGCGGTCCCTTGATGCCGGCTTGTATTTATAGCAGCGGCCGCCGGAAAGGCGACCGCACTGTTTCGGAAGGTTGGTAAGCGCAGGTGCAGAGCCCGCACGTGTAACTGGCGATGATGTGGCTTGCAGGTGAGGGTAGCAGGCGAGGGTGGAATGAGTGGTTGGCTGGGTAAGCGGTAATCTGCACACAAATAAGAGAAGACTTAGACGTTGCACGTTTCGGAGTCGCTCCTGCTCTTGTGGCGGTCCCTTGATGCCGGGTTATTTTATAGCAGCGGCCCCCGGAACGGCGACCGCACTGTTCCGGAAGGTCGGTATGCGCAGGTGCAGAGCCCGCGTGTGCAACTAGCGATGATGCGGCTTGCAGGTGAGGGTAGCAGGCGAGGGTGGAATGAGTGGTTGGCTGGGTAAGCGGTAATCTGCACACAAATAAGAGAAGACTAGACGTTGCACGTTTCGGAGTCGCTCCTGCTCTTGTGGCGGTCCCTTGATGCCGGGGTATTTTATAGCAGCGGCCACCGGAAGGGCGACCGCACTGTTCCGGAAGGTTGGTATGCGCAGGTGCAGAGCCCGCACGTGTAACTGGCGATGATGCGGCTTGCAGGTGAGGGTAGCAGTCGAGGGTGGAAGGAGTGGTTGGCTGGGTAAGCGGGAATCTGCTCACAAATAAGAGAAGACTTAGAGGTTGCACGTTCCGGTGTCGGTTCTGCTCTTGTGGCGGTCCCTTGATGCCGGCTTGATTTTATAGCAGTGGCCACCGGAAAGGCAAGCGCACTGTTCCGGAAGGCTGGTATGCGCAGGTGCATAGCCTGCACGAGTAACTGGCGGTGATACGGCTTGCAGGTGAGGGTAGCAGTCGAGGGTGGAAGGAGTGGTTGGCTGGTAGGCGGGAACCTGCACACAAATAAGAGAAGACTTAGACGTTGCACGTTTCGCTGTCGCTGCAGTTCTTGTGGCGGTCCCTTGATACCGGCTTGATTTTATAGCAGCGGCCACCGGAAGGGCGACCGCAATGTTCCGGAAGGTTGGTATGCGCAGGTGCAGATCCCGCATGTGCAACTAGCGATGATACGGCTTGCAAGTGAGGGTAGCTGGCGATAGTGGAAGGAGTGGTTGGCTGGGAAAGCGGGAATCTGCACAGCAATAAGAGACGACTTAGACGTTGCACGTTCCGGTGTCGCTCCTGCTCTTTTGGCGGTCCCTTGATGCCTCCTTGATTTTATAGCAGCCGCCACCGGAAAGGCGACAGCACTGTTCCGGAAGTTTGGTATGCGCAGGTGCAGAGCCCGCACGTGTAACTGGCGATGATGCGGCTTGCAGGTGAGGGTAGCAGGCGAGGGTGGAAGGAGTGGTTGGCTCGGTAAGCGGGAATGGAATCTGCACACAAATAAGAGAAGACTTAGACGTTGCGCGCTTCAGTGTCGCTCCTGCTCTTGTGGCGGTCTTTGATGCCGGCTTGATTTTATAGCAGCGGCCGCCGGAAAGGCGACCACACTGTTCCGGAAGGTTGGTATGCGCAGGTGCAGAGCCCGCACGTGCTACTGGCGATGATGCGGCTTGCAGGTGAGGGTAGCTGGTGAGGGTGGAAGGAGTGGTTGGCTCGGTAAGCGGGAATGTGCACACAAATAAGAGAAAACTTAGACGTTGCACGTTTCGGTGTCGCTGCTGCTCTTGTGGCGGTCCCTTGATGCCGGCTTGATTTTATAGCAGCGGCCACCGGAAGGGCGACCGCACTGTTCCGGAAGGTTGTTATGCGCAGGTGCAGAGCCCGCACGTGCAACTGGCGATGATGCGGCTTGCAGGTGAGGGTAGCTGGCGAGGGTGGAAGGAGTGGTTGACTGCGTAAGCGGGAATCTGCACACAAATAAGAGAACACTTAGACGTTGCACATTTCGGTGTCACTGCTGCTCTTGTGGCGGTCCCTTGATGCCGGCTTCATTCTAAAGCAGCGGCCACCGGAAAAGCGACCGCACAGTTCCGGAAGGTTGCTATGCGCAGGTGCAGAGCCCGCACGTGTAATTGGTGATGATGCGGCTTGCAGGTGAGGGTAGCAGTTGAGGGTGGACGGAGTGGTTGGCTGGGAAAGCGGGAATCTGCACACAAATAAGAGAAGACTTAGACGTAGCAGGTTCCGGTGTCGCCCCTGCTCTTGTGGCGGTCCCTTGATGCCGGCTTGTATTTATAGCAGCGGCCGCCGGAAAGGCGACCGCACTGTTTCGGAAGGTTGGTAAGCGCAGGTGCAGAGCCCGCACGTGTAACTGGCGATGATGTGGCTTGCAGGGGAGGGTAGCAGTCGAAGGTGGAAGGAGTGGTTGGCTGGGAAAGCGGGAATCTGCGCACAAATAAGAGAAGACTTAGACGTTGCACGTTCCGGTGTCGCTCCTGCTCTTGTGGCGGTCCCTTGATGCCTCCTTGATTTTATAGCAGCAGCCACCGGAAAGGCGACCGCACTGTTCCGGAAGTTTGGTATGCGCAGGTGGAGAGCCGGCACGTGTAACTGGCGATGATGCGGCTTGCAGGTGAGGGTAGCAGGCGAGGGTGGAATGAGTGGTTGGCTGGATAAGCGGGAATCTGCACACAAATAAGAGAAGATTAGACTTTGAATGTTTCGGTGTCGCTCCTGCCTTTGTGACGGTCCCTTGATGCCGGCTTGATTTTATAGCAGCGGCCCCCGGAACGGCGACCGCACTGTTCCGGAAGGTCGGTATTGATACGGGAATAAAAGAAGAGGCGGAGAGCGAGCGCGAGCGGCGAGCGCGCGGCTCTAGCGCGAGGGATATAGAACGAAAAAGCTTGGCCGCCGCCGGTCGTGCTTCGCCGGCTCTCCTCCGTACTGCTGCTATATTTCTCTGGGCGGGCCCGTGGCCACCCCGTGGCATCCCACACCGTAACATTTTGGTGGCAGCGGTGGGATCATGCCGCTCACCCGCTCCCAGAATCAAGCACCCGACGTGCCAGACGACAGGAGTCCACCACCAGCCGATAGCGCCGACGACGCGGCGGCCGGCGCCGCTAGACCTAGGCGCTCGGAGAGGCTCGGCTCTTCGCAGCAGCCGGACGCCGGTGTTGAGCGCCTCCTGGATACAGTCACCCAACGGATGGACGCATGGGAGGCCCGTCTGACTGCCCAGGCTGGGGAGATGGAAGCTCTCCGGCGCGAACTCCGTCGCCTGGTGCCAGCCGAGCCGAGCACAGGTCAGGTGCCTTTGGGCGTCCCCGCCGCCGCTGTTTACGGCCCTGCCGTCGCTGGGCCTGCGGTCGTGGCCGCCAGTGGCGTGCTCGGCGCGGGTGCGTCCTCGCCGCAGTGTTCGTTGGACGTTGTGGAATTGCCCACATTTGACGGCACCATCTCGTGGGATGCTTACCGCATCCAGCTGGACGGTATTGCGGCGGCGAGAGGCTGGGACGAGCAAATGAAGGCATGGATGCTCGTTGCAAAACTGAGGGGCCGCGCCACCAAGCTGCTGCAGAACGGGCCGCCCGACCAGCTGGGCTCTTACACTGTTCTGGCGGGCCTCCTCGCCGACCACTATGGTGCCTCAGGTCAACCCCGTGTGCAGTACCACCGCCTGCGAGCCCGCCGTCAAGAGCCCGGGGATACGTACCAGGACCTCGCCGCCGCCATTGAGCGCCTGGCTCTGCAGTCGCTGCCGGGAGCGCCTCAGAACGCCGTGGCCCTGGTCGGCACCGAGGCGTTTGTCGACGCCATCCGACTCCCCGAGGTGCAGCGCTTGGTCCGCTCTGGCCGTCCTGATTCCGTCCGCGCCGCCATGGCGCTCGCCATCGAGGCGGAATTGACTTTGCTGGCCACGCGGGGGTCGCCACCGTCTGCCGAGCGCAGCGTCCGGGTGCAGGCTCCTCGGTCCGCAGCCCCAACTGCGGCCTCTATCCGACGCCTGCGTAACGACGTCCGCATGACCTGCTTCCGCTGTGGCCTGCGGGGACACTACGCGAGGGACTGTCCCGGCCCTCCAACGTCGGGAAACGATTTGGCGGAACTCCGGGGGCGGAACTCCGGGCAGCGAATACAGTCCGTCCCCACACTCCTTCGTTCTCCGCGTCCCCTCCTTTCGTCGGCTCCGATTACCACTGATGCTCCTTACGTGCTCGTCGACGTCGCCCTGCTTGACCGGCACGTAAAGGCCTTGGTTGACACTGGAGCGGCTGTAAATGTACTGCACAAATCGTTTGTTGCTAACGCTCCCCACCTGCTTCTGCCAGCCGCCAAAACACGGCTCTTAGCTTTTAACGGCACCCCTGTGGAGCAAGTCGGACGTGTCGTCGTCAACCTGACAGCACTCAGATATACCATCTCCACCGAGTTTGTTGTCGCAGACAGCCCTATTTGGCCAGTGGTCCTCGGGTGCGGGTGGTGCCAGCAAGCCGGAGTCGTCCTTAATTTTACTAGAACCAAACCACGGGCGAGCCGAACTCTCTGTGGGCCGGGCTGGCTTAGCCGGGTTTCTAGCCTCGGTGTCGCCCTGTGGCAGCCCCTGGTGTCGGCGACCAAGCGTGCCTCAGCATCTCTGCGTGACCTCGCGACGAAGTGGCCGTGTCGAGTCAAGCCGTTCGACGTCACTACCGTGACTGTGGCGTCCGCCGTGACCCTGCCACCGGGTGCGGCAACGTGGGTGTATGCCAAGCTTGACAGTCCGGTCACAGCAGACGTGCTGTTCGAACCCATCCGGTGTTCAGCTCCAGCCCGTCAGATGACCTCCCCTCGAAGCCTTCTGCCTGTGCTCAAAGGAGAGGCCCACGTATTTATACTCAACATCAGCAGCGTACCTCTCGCGCTGACTCCCGGCACGCAATTGGGTACAGCCTCAGTTTTGGACCCCGGGTCACCAGTGGCGTCTCTGCAACCTGAAGCCCCGCCTCGCCACCCTCCAGCGCCGGCGATCCTATCATGGGAAGAATTTAACTTTGGACCCAGCCTGACCTGCGCGGAGCTCGCCTCTCTGAGGACCTTGCTGCTCGAGCATCGCAGTTGCCTTGCTCTCAGCGCCGGTGAACTCGGGTGCACTTCCTGGGCTCAACACCGGATCAACACCGAAAACCGCGGGCCCGTTCATCACCAACCTCGCCGTGTAGCGCCAGCCGAACGGAGAGTCATCCAGCAGCACGTGTGCGACATGCTTGACCAGGGAATCATTGCCCCTTCTTGTAGCCCTTGGTCCTCCCCTGTCGTCCTTGTGCGCAAGAAGGATGGAACAATCCGCTTCTGCGTTGACCATCGGAAGCTAAATGCTATTACTAATTGCGACGTGTACCCGCTGCCTAGCCTCGACGATGCGCTTGACCGCCTGAAGGGGGCCCGTTATTTTTCCACGCTAGATCTGCTCTCGGGCTACTGGCAGGTGCCTGTTCACCCCGATGATGCGGAAAAGACGGCTTTCGTGACTCCCGACGGCCTTTACCAGTTCAACCGTATGCCCTTCGGTCTCTCGAACGCTCCAGCCACCTTCCAGCGTCTCATGGACCGAGTCTTAGGCCATTTGAAGTGGACTATGGCGTTGGTCTACCTGGATGACGTAATTGTCTACGCGGCTACATTTGAAGAACACCAGAGACGCCTCAAACTCGTCCTCGAAGCCCTTACCTCTGCTGGGCTTCGCTTAAAACCAAAAAAAATGTTTCTTCGGTTTCGCGGAGGTGACGTACTTGGGTCACGTTGTCAGCCGGCATGGCATCCGTCCCGAGCCTGAAAAGCTAAAAGCGCTTACAGCTTACGAAGCTCCCACCACCGCCAAGGAGCTCAAAAGTTTCCTTGGATTTGCTTCGTATTTCCGTCGTTTCATTCCGGACTTTGCCAAGCGCAGCGCTCCATTGACCGCCCTGCTGAAGAAGAATGCACCGTGGAGTTGGACGCAGGCCCAAGAGCTCGCGTTTCTTGACGTCAAGCATGCCCTCCTCGAGCCTCCTACATTGGCCCATTACGACGAATCGGCCCCCATCGTCCTCCACACGGATGCCAGCCAAGATGGGCTCGGCGCTGTCCTCCTGCAAGAAGACGAGTCTGGTGACCACAAAGTCCTAGCTTATGCCAGCCGCCAGCTTTCCGACGTTGAGCGCCGCCGCCACTCTTCAGAACTCGAGTGCCTCGCCGTTGTCTGGGCCGTCGAGAAGTTCCGTCCCTACCTGTACGGCCATCACTTCACCATAGTCACGGACAATAGCGCTCTCACTTGGCTGCAGTCCGCCAAACATTTGAATGCCAAGATTGCACGCTGGTCCATGCAACTTCAGGAGTACAATTTCACAATAGTGCATCGGCGCGGCTCTGCCCATCAAGATGCCGATTTCCTTTCTCGCCACCCTTGTTTCGTGACGGCTTTGACGGACCTGAGGACTGCACAAACGCAAGATCCCGCCATTGCTGCCATAATCCAATCCCTTGGCACCGCCGCCGGCGCAGGCCTCCGCCAACTACGCCGGGTCTATCGAATGAAGGACGACCTCTTGTGTCATGTGAAGCGGCTCCGTGGTCGACCACCCGTCTGGTTGCCAGTTGTGCCGGCAACACTGCGGTCGCAAATCTTGCGCGGCTTACACGACGCTCCCACGGCTGGTCACCTTGGTCGCGGCAAGACCTACGCACGAGTGTCGGAGCGGTTTTGGTGGCCTAATATGTCCAGAGATGTCAAGGAACACGTGGCGTCCTGCCAGACATGCCAGTACAGAAAACCGTCCACAGGTGTAACCAAGCCACCCCGCAGGCTTTTTCGCCACCAAGTTCACCTTTCGAGCTGGTTGGACTGGATCATTTGGGCCCGTTTCCGAAGACGCGTGCCGGCAACCGGTATGTTCTGGTTGCGATCGACTACTTCTCCAAGTGGGTCGAAGCACTGCCCGTTCCAGACACGTCGTCCGCTCATGCCGTCGCGTTTGTGGAACAGCACCTCGTTCTTCGGCACGGTGTTCCCCGGCGCCTCATCACGGACCGTGGGAGCTGCTTTATGTCCCATGAATTCGAGCGAGCCCTCCGCTCCTTCGGCATTGCGCATTCCACTACATCCGTCAATCATCCGCAGTGCAATGGCCTCGTGGAGCGTGTTAACCGTACCCTCACGGATATACTCGCATCCTACGTCGCTCCGTCCCACACAAACTGGGATCGTTTTGTTTCTGCTGCAGCTTTTGCAGTCAGCACTGCAGCGCAAGAAACAACGCATGTGACGCCGTTCTCAGTCGTCTATGGCAGAACGCCCTCCATCCCTCTCGACGCGCAGTTGGGCCTTCCCCATCCTACTGCGTCACCAACTGAATATGCTCAACGACTTCATTCCGCCCGCCTCGACGCCCAGCGCAACCTCCTCACGGCTCACGCGCGTGTGCAAGCGGCCAACGCGGCAGCACCACCACATCCCCCCTTCCGGCCCGGTGACTTGGTCCTCGTTCGCCGCACCATCCGTGTGACTGGCCGTGCCGCAAAGCTCTTGCCCCGATACCGCGGCCCTTACCGTGTCGTTGCCCGACTCGGCCCCGTGACATACCGCCTCGAAGACCTGCCATAGCATCGACCATGCGGTGTGCACCACATTTTCCCAGAGCATGTTACAAACATGAAGCGATATGTCTACGGCGCCTGCGGTGACTCAGACTTAGCTACCGGGTCCTCATCAGTGCCGTCGTCGCCTGCTGGCTCCATGCCTTCCCCACGCAATGCAGTCCCATAAACGGATCGCCGCTCAATATGCATAAAACTCCCTGAAGTTAGCCTAACCGGTGTGGGACCTTCTTCGGCGACTGCAGACACCTTCGCCCAGCTCACACACTTCGAATTCAACGAAGAGTGTGACCGTTTCCTATCTGCGAGCCCACATTGCATCGCCCCAGAAAACCCTGCATCAAAGCACGGCCTGACTTCTCCGCCTCCCCCCCCCCCCGGTGGAAATGTGATACGGGAATAAAAGAAGAGGCGGAGAGCGAGCGCGAGCGGCGAGCGCGCGGCTCTAGCGCGAGGGATATAGAACGAAAAAGCTTGGCCGCCAACGGTCGTGCTTCGCCGGCTCTCCTCCGTACTGCTGCTATATTTCTCTGGGCGGGCCCGTGGCCACCCCGTGGCATCCCACACCGTAACAGTATGCGCAGGTGCAGAGCCCGCGTGTGCAACTAGCGATGATGCGGCTTGCAGGTGAGGGTAGCAGGCGAGGGTGGAATGAGTGGTTGGCTGGGTAAGCGGTAATCTGCACACAAATAAGAGAAGACTTAGACGTTGCACGTTTCGGAGTCGCTCCTGCTCTTGTGGCGGTCCCTTGATGCCGGGTTATTTTATAGCAGCGGCCCCCGGAACGGCGACCGCACTGTTCCGGAAGGTCGGTATGCGCAGGTGCAGAGCCCGCGTGTGCAACTAGCGATGATGCGGCTTGCAGGTGAGGGTAGCAGGCGAGGGTGGAATGAGTGGTTGGCTGGGTAAGCGGTAATCTGCACACAAATAAGAGAAGACTAGACGTTGCACGTTTCGGAGTCGCTCCTGCTCTTGTGGCGGTCCCTTGATGCCGGGGTATTTTATAGCAGCGGCCACCGGAAGGGCGACCGCACTGTTCCGGAAGGTTGGTATGCGCAGGTGCAGAGCCCGCACGTGTAACTGGCGATGATGCGGCTTGCAGGTGAGGGTAGCAGTCGAGGGTGGAAGGAGTGGTTGGCTGGGTAAGCGGGAATCTGCTCACAAATAAGAGAAGACTTAGAGGTTGCACGTTCCGGTGTCGGTTCTGCTCTTGTGGCGGTCCCTTGATGCCGGCTTGATTTTATAGCAGTGGCCACCGGAAAGGCAAGCGCACTGTTCCGGAAGGCTGGTATGCGCAGGTGCATAGCCTGCACGAGTAACTGGCGGTGATACGGCTTGCAGGTGAGGGTAGCAGTCGAGGGTGGAAGGAGTGGTTGGCTGGTAGGCGGGAACCTGCACACAAATAAGAGAAGACTTAGACGTTGCACGTTTCGCTGTCGCTGCAGTTCTTGTGGCGGTCCCTTGATACCGGCTTGATTTTATAGCAGCGGCCACCGGAAGGGCGACCGCAATGTTCCGGAAGGTTGGTATGCGCAGGTGCAGATCCCGCATGTGCAACTAGCGATGATACGGCTTGCAAGTGAGGGTAGCTGGCGATAGTGGAAGGAGTGGTTGGCTGGGAAAGCGGGAATCTGCACAGCAATAAGAGACGACTTAGACGTTGCACGTTCCGGTGTCGCTCCTGCTCTTTTGGCGGTCCCTTGATGCCTCCTTGATTTTATAGCAGCCGCCACCGGAAAGGCGACAGCACTGTTCCGGAAGTTTGGTATGCGCAGGTGCAGAGCCCGCACGTGTAACTGGTGATGATGCGGCTTGCAGGTGAGGGTAGCAGGCGAGGGTGGAATGAGTGGTTGGCTGGGTAAGCGGGAATGTGCACACAAATACGAGAAGACTTAAACGTTGCAAGTTTCGCTTTCGCTGCAGCTCTTGTGGCGGTCCCTTGATGCCGGATTGATTTTATAGCAGCGGACCCCGGAACGGTGACCACACTGTTCCGGAAGGTTAGTATGCGCAGGTGCAGAGCCCGCACGTGTAACTGGCGATGATGCGGCTTGCAGGTGAGGGTAGCAGGTGAGGGTGGAATGATGGTTGGCAGGGTAAGCGGGAATGTGCACACAAATAAGAGAAAACTTAGACGTTGCACGTTTCGGTGTCGCTGCTGCTCTTGTGGCGGTCCCTTGATGCCGGCTTGATTTTATAGCAGCGGCCACCGGAAGGGCGACCGCACTGTTCCGGAAGGTTGTCATGCGCAGGTGCAGAGCCCGCACGTGCAACTGGCGATGATGCGGATTGCAGGTGAGGGTAGCTGGCGAGGGTGGAAGGAGTGGTTGACTGCGTAAGCGGGAATCTGCACAAAAAGAAGAGAAGACTTTGACGTTGCACGTTTGGCTGTCGCTGCAGCTCTTGTGGCGGTCCCTTGATGCCGGCTTGATTTTATAGCAGCGGCCCCCGGAACGGCGACCGCACTTTTCCGGAACGTTGGTATGCGCAGGTGCAGAGCCCGCACGTGTAACTGGCGATGATGCGGATTGCAGGTGAGGGTAGCAGTCGAGGGTGGAAGGAGTGGTTGGCTGGGAAAGCGGGAATCTGCACACAAATATGAGAAGACTTAGACGTTGCACGTTCCGGTGTCGCCCCTGCTCTTGTGGCGGTCCCTTGATGCCGGCTTGAATTCATAGCAGCGGCCACCGGAAGGGCGACCGCACTGTTACAGAAGGTTGGTATGCTCAGGTGCAGAGCTCGCACGTGTAACTGGCGTTGATGCGGCTTGCAGCTTAGGGTAGCAGGCGGGGATGGAATGAGTGGTTGGCTGCGTAAGCGGGAATCTGCACACAAATAAGAGAACACATAGACGTTGCACATTTCGGTGTCGCTGCTGCTCTTGCGGCGGTCCCTTGATGCCGGCTTCATTTTATAGCAGCGGCCACCGGAAGAGCGACCGCACAGTTCCGGACGGTTGCTATGCGCAGGTGCAGAGCCCGCACGTGTAATTGGCGATGATGCGGCTTGCAGGTGAGGGTAGCAGTCGAGGGTGGAAGGAGTGGTTGGCTGGGAAAGCGGGAATCTGCACTCAAATAACAGAAGACTTAGACGTAGAAGGTTCCGGTGTCGCCCCTGTTCTTGTGGCGGTCCCTTGATGCCGGCTTGTATTTATAGCAGTGGCGACCGGAAGGGCGACCGCACTGTTCCGGAAGGTTAGTATCCTCAGATGAAGAGATCGCACGTGTAACTGGCGTTGATGCGGCTTGCAGATTATGTTAGCAGGCGAGGGTTGTATGAGTGGTTGGCTGGGTAAGCGGGAATCTGCACACAAATAAGAGAAGACTTAGACGTTGAACGTTTTGGTGTCGCTCCTGCTCTTGTGGCGGTCCCTTGATGCCGGCTTGATTTTATAGCAGCGGCCCCCGGAACGGCGACCGCACTGTTCCGGAAGGTTGGTATGCGCAGGTGCAGAGCCCGCACGTGTAACTGGCGATGATACGGCTTGCAGGTGAGGGTAGCTGGCGATAGTGGAAGGAGTGGTTGACTGCGTAAGCGGGAATCTGCACACAAATAAGAGAAGACTTAGACGTTGCACGTTCCGGTGTCGCTCCTGCTCTTGTGGCGGTCCCTTGATGTCGGTTTGATTATAAGCAGCGGCCACCTGAAGGGCGACCGCACTGTTCCGGTAGGTTGGTATGCGCAGGTGCAGAGCCCGCATGTGCAACTAGCGATGATACGGCTTGCAGGTGAGGGTAGCTGGCGATAGTGGAAGGAGTGGTTGACTGCGTAAGCGGGAATCTGCACACAAATAAGAGAAGACTTAGACGTTGCACGTTCCGGTGTCGCTCCTGCTCTTGGCGGTCCCTTGATGCGTCCTTGATTTTATAGCAGCAGCCACCGGAAAGGCGACCGCACTGTTCCGGAAGTTTGGTATGCGCAGGAAGAGAGCCCGCACGTGTAACTGGCGATGATGCGGCTTGCAGGTGAGGGTAGTAGGCGAGGGTGGAATGAGTGGTTGTCTGGGTAAGCGGGAATCTGCACACAAATAAGAGAAAACTTAGACGTTGCACGTTTCGCTGTCGCAGCAGTTCTTGTGGCGGTCCCTTGATGCCGGCTTGATTTTATAGCAGTGGCCACCGGAAGAGCGACCGCACTGTTCCGGAAGGTTGGTATGCGCAGGTGCAGAGCCCGCACGTGCAACTGGCGATAATTCGGCTTGCAGGTGAGGGCAGCAGGCGAGGGTGGAATGAGTGGTTGGCTGGGTAAGCGGGAATCTGCACACAAATAAGAGAAAACTTGACGTTGCACGTTTCGGTGTCGCTGCTGCTCTTGTGGCGGTCCCTTGATGCCGGCTTGATTTTATAGCAGCGGCCACCGGAAGAGCGACCGCACTGTTCCGGAAGGGGTGTATGCGCAGGTGCAGAGCCCGCACTTGTACCTGGCGATGATGCGGCTTGCAGGTGAGGGTAGCAGTCGAGGGTGGAAGGAGTGGTTGGCTGGGCAAGCGGGAATCTGCTCACAAATAAGAAAAGACTTAGACGTTGCACGTTCCGGTGTCGGTTCTGCTCTTGTGGCGGTCCCTTGATGCCGGCTTGATTTTATAGCAGTGGCCACCGGAAAGGCGAGCGCACTGTTCCGGAAGGTTGGTATGCGCAGGTGCAGAGCCTGCACGAGTAACTGGCGATGGTGCGGCTTGCAGGTAAGGGTAGCAGTCGAGGGAGGAAGGAGTGGTTGGCTGGGTAAGCGGGAATCTGCACACCAATAAGAGACGACTTAGACGTTGCACGTTCCGGTGTCGCTCCTGCTCTTGTGGCGGTCCCTTGATGCAGGCTTGATTTTATAGTAGCGGTCTCGCGAAGGGCGACCGCTCTGCTCCGGAAGGTTGGTATGAGCAGGTGCAGAGCCCGCACGTGTAACTGGCGATGATGCGGCTAGCAGGTGAGGGTGGAATGAGTGGTTGGCTGGGTAAGCGGGAATTTGCACACAAATAAGAGAAAACTTAGACGTTGCACGTCTCGGTGTCGCTGCTGCTCTTGTGGCGGTCGCTTGATGAAGCTTTATTTTATAGCAGCGCCCACCGGAAGAGCGACCGCACTGTTCAGGAAGGTTGGTATGCGCAGGTGCAGAGCACGCACGTGTAACTGGCGATGATGCGGCTTGCAGGTGAGGGTAGCAGTCGAGGGTGGAAGGAGTGGTTGGCTGGGAAAGCGGGAATCTGCACACAAATATGACAAGACTTAGACGTTGCACGTTCCGGTGTCGCCCCTGCTCTTGTGGCGGTCCCTTGATGCCGGCTTGAATTTATAGCAGCGGCCACCGGAAGGGCGACCGCACTGTTCCGGAAGGTTGGTATGCTCAGGTGCAGAGCTCGCACGTGTAACTGGCGTTGATGCGGCTTGCAGCTTAGGGTAGCAGGCGAGGGTGGAATGAGTGGTTGGCTGGGTAAGCGGGAATCTGCACACAAATAAGAGAAGACTTAGTCGTTGAACGTTTTGGTGTCGCTCCTGCTCTTGTGGCGGTCCCTTGATGCCGGCTTGATTTTATAGCAGCGGCCCCCGGAACGGCGACCGCACTGTTCCGGAAGGTTGGTATGCGCAGGTGCAGAGCCCGCACGTGTAACTGGCGATGATGCGGCTTGCAGCTGAGGGTAGCTGGCGAGGGTGGAAGGCGTGGTTGGCTGGGAAAGCGGGAATCTGCGCACAAATAAGAGAAGACTTAGACGTTGCACGTTTCGGTGTCGCTCCTGCTCTTGTGGCGGTCCCTTGATGCCGGCTTGATTTTATAGCAGCGGCCGCCGGAAAGGCGACCGCACTGTTTCGGAAGGTTGGTATGCGCAGGTGCAGAGTCCGCACGTGTCACTGGCGATGATGCGGCTTGCAGGTGAGGGTAGCAGTCGAAGGTGGAAGGAGTGATTGGCTGGGAAAGCGGGAATCTGCGCACAAATAAGAGAAGACAGACGTTGCACGTTCCGGTGTCGCTCCTGCTCTTGTGGCGGTCCCTTGATGCCTCTTTGATTTTATAGCAGCAGCCAGCGGAAAGGCGACCGCACTGTTCAGGAAGTTTGGTATGCGCAGGTTTAGAGCCCGCACGTGTAACTGGCGATGATGCGGCTTGCAGGTGAGGGTAGCAGGGGAGGGTGGAATGAGTGGTTGGCTGGGTAAGCGGGAATCTGCGCACAAATAAGAGAAAACTTAGACTTTGCACGTTTCGCTCTCGCAGCAGTTCTTGTGGCGGTCCCTTGATGCCGGCTTGATTTTATAGCAGTGGCCACCGGAAGAGCGACCGCACTGTTCCGGAAGGTTGGTATGCGCAGGTGCAGAGCCCGCATGTGCAACTAGCGATGATACGGCTTGCAGGTGAGTGTAGCTGGCGATAGTGGAAGGAGTGGTTGACTGCGTAAGCGGGAATCTGCTCACAAATAAGAGAAGACTTAGACGTTGCACGTTCCGGTGTCGCTGCTGCTCTTGTGGCGGTCCTTTGATGCCGGCTTGATTTTATAGCAGCGGCCACCGGAAGAGCGACCGCACTGTTCCGGAAGGTTGTCATGCGCAGGTGCAGAGCCCGCAAGTGCAACTGGCGATGATGCGGCTTGCAGGTGAGGGTAGCTGGCGAGGGTGGAAGGAGTGGTTGACTGCGTAAGCGGGAATCTGCACAAAAAGAAGAGAAGACTTTGACGTTGCACGTTTGGCTGTCGCTGCAGCTCTTGTGGCGGTCCCTTGATGCCGGCTTGATTTTATAGCAGCGGCCCCCGGAACGGCGACCGCACTTTTCCGGAACGTTGGTATGCGCAGGTGCAGAGCCCGCACGTGTAACTGGCGATGATGCGGCTTGCAGGTGAGGGTAGCAGGCGGGGATGGAATGAGTGGTTGGCTGCGTAAGCGGGAATCTGCACACAAATAAGAGAACACTTAGACGTTGCACATTTCGGTGTCGCTGCTGCTCTTGTGGCGGTCCCTTGATGCCGGCTTCATTCTATAGCAGCGGCCACCGGAAGAGCGACCGCACAGTTCCGGACGGTTGCTATGCGCAGGTGCAGAGCCCGCACGTGTAATTGGCGATGATGCGGCGTGCAGGTGAGGGTAGCAGTCGAGGATGGAAGGAGTGGTTGGCTGGGAAAGCGGGAATCTGCACTCAAATAAGAGAAGACTTAGACGTAGAAGGTTCCGGTGTCGCCCCTGTTCTTGTGGCGGTCCCTTGATGCCGGCTTGTATTTATAGCAGTGGCGACCGGAAGGGCGACCGCACTGTTCCGGAAGGTTAGTATCCTCAGATGAAGAGATCGCACGTGTAACTGGCGTTGATGCGGCTTGCAGATTAGGTTAGCAGGCGAGGGTTGTATGAGTGGTTGGCTGGGTAAGCGGGAATCTGCACACAAATAAGAGAAGACTTAGACGTTGAACGTTTTGGTGTCGCTCCTGCTCATGTGGCGGTCCCTTGATGCCGGCTTGATTTTATAGCAGCGGCCCCCGGAACGGCGACCGCACTGTTCCGGAAGGTTGGTATGCGCAGGTGCAGAGCCCGCACGTGTAACTGGCGATGATGCGGCTTGCAGCTGAGGGTAGCTGGCGAGGGTGGAAGGAGGGGTTGACTGCGTAAGCGGGAATCTGCGCACAAATAAGAGAAGACTTAGACGCTGCACGTTCCGGTGTCGCTCCTGCTCTTGTGGCGGTCCCTTGATGTCGGTTTGATTATAAGCAGCGGCCACCGGAAGGGCGACCGCACTGTTCCGGTAGGTTGGTATGCGCAGGTGCAGAGCCCGCATGTGCAACTAGCGATGATACGGCTTGCAAGTGAGGGTAGCTGGCGATAGTGGAAGGAGTAGTTGACTGCGTAAGCGGGAATCTGCACACAAATAAGAGAAGACTTCGACGTTGCACGTTTCGGTGTCGCTCCTGCTCTTGTGGCGGTCCCTTGATGCCGGCTTGATTTTATAGCAGCGGCCGCCGGAAAGGCGACCGCACTGTTTCGGAACGTTGATATGCGCAGGTGCAGAGCCCGCACGTGTAACTGGCGATGATGCGGCTTGCAGGTGAGGGTAGCAGGCGAGGGTGGAATGAGTGGTTGGCTGGGTAAGCGGGAATCTGCGCACAAATAAGAGAAAACTTAGACGTTGCACGTTTCGCTGTCGCAGCAGTTCTTGTGGCGGTCCCTTGATGCCGGCTTGATTTTATAGCAGTGGCCACCGGAAGAGCGACCGCACTGTTCCGGAAGGTTAGTATGCGCAGGTGCAGAGCCCGCATGTGCAACTATCGATGATACGGCTTGCAGGTGAGGGTAGCTGGCGATAGTGGAAGGAGTGGTTGACTGCGTAAGCGGGAATCTGCGCACAAATAAGAGAAGACTTAGACGTTGCACGTTCCGGTGTCGCTCCTACTCTTGTGGCGGTCCCTTGATGCCGGCTTGATTTTATAGCAGCAGCCACCGGAAAGGCGACCGCACTGTTCCGGAAGTTTGGTATGCGCAGGTAGAGAGCCCGCACGTGTAACTGGCGATGATGCGGCTTGCAGGTGAGGGTAGCAGGCGAGGGTGGAATGAGTGGTTGTCTGGGTAAGCGGGAATCTGCACACAAATAAGAGAAAACTTAGACGTTGCACGTTTCGCTGTCGCAGCAGTTCTTGTGGCGGTCCCTTGATGCCGGCTTGATTTTATAGCAGTGGCCACCGGAAGAGCGACCGCACTGTTCCGGAAGGTTGGTATGCGCAGTTGCAGAGCCCGCACGTGCAACTGGCGATAATTCGGCTTGCAGGTGAGGGCAGCAGGCGAGGGTGGAATGAGTGGTTGGCTGGGTAAGCGGGAATCTGCACACAAATAAGAGAAAACTTGACGTTGCACGTTTCGGTGTCGCTGCTGCTCTTGTGGCGGTCCCTTGATGCCGGCTTGATTTTATAGCAGCGGCCACCGGAAGAGCGACCGCACTGTTCCGGAAGGGGTGTATGCGCAGGTGCAGAGCCCGCACTTGTACCTGGCGATGATGCGGCTTGCAGGTGAGGGTAGCAGTCGAGGGTGGAAGGAGTGGTTGGCTGGGCAAGCGGGAATCTGCTCACAAATAAGAAAAGACTTAGACGTTGCACGTTCCGGTGTCGGTTCTGCTCTTGTGGCGGTCCCTTGATGCCGGCTTGATTTTATAGCAGTGGCCACCGGAAAGGCGAGCGCACTGTTCCGGAAGGTTGGTATGCGCAGGTGCAGAGCCTGCACGAGTAACTGGCGATGGTGCGGCTTGCAGGTAAGGGTAGCAGTCGAGGGAGGAAGGAGTGGTTGGCTGGGTAAGCGGGAATCTGCACACCAATAAGAGACGACTTAGACGTTGCACGTTCCGGTGTCGCTCCTGCTCTTGTGGCGGTCCCTTGATGCAGGCTTGATTTTATAGTAGCGGTCTCGCGAAGGGCGACCGCTCTGCTCCGGAAGGTTGGTATGAGCAGGTGCAGAGCCCGCACGTGTAACTGGCGATGATGCGGCTAGCAGGTGAGGGTGGAATGAGTGGTTGGCTGGGTAAGCGGGAATTTGCACACAAATAAGAGAAAACTTAGACGTTGCACGTCTCGGTGTCGCTGCTGCTCTTGTGGCGGTCGCTTGATGAAGCTTTATTTTATAGCAGCGCCCACCGGAAGAGCGACCGCACTGTTCAGGAAGGTTGGTATGCGCAGGTGCAGAGCACGCACGTGTAACTGGCGATGATGCGGCTTGCAGGTGAGGGTAGCAGTCGAGGGTGGAAGGAGTGGTTGGCTGGGAAAGCGGGAATCTGCACACAAATATGACAAGACTTAGACGTTGCACGTTCCGGTGTCGCCCCTGCTCTTGTGGCGGTCCCTTGATGCCGGCTTGAATTTATAGCAGCGGCCACCGGAAGGGCGACCGCACTGTTCCGGAAGGTTGGTATGCTCAGGTGCAGAGCTCGCACGTGTAACTGGCGTTGATGCGGCTTGCAGCTTAGGGTAGCAGGCGAGGGTGGAATGAGTGGTTGGCTGGGTAAGCGGGAATCTGCACACAAATAAGAGAAGACTTAGTCGTTGAACGTTTTGGTGTCGCTCCTGCTCTTGTGGCGGTCCCTTGATGCCGGCTTGATTTTATAGCAGCGGCCCCCGGAACGGCGACCGCACTGTTCCGGAAGGTTGGTATGCGCAGGTGCAGAGCCCGCACGTGTAACTGGCGATGATGCGGCTTGCAGCTGAGGGTAGCTGGCGAGGGTGGAAGGCGTGGTTGGCTGGGAAAGCGGGAATCTGCGCACAAATAAGAGAAGACTTAGACGTTGCACGTTTCGGTGTCGCTCCTGCTCTTGTGGCGGTCCCTTGATGCCGGCTTGATTTTATAGCAGCGGCCGCCGGAAAGGCGACCGCACTGTTTCGGAAGGTTGGTATGCGCAGGTGCAGAGTCCGCACGTGTCACTGGCGATGATGCGGCTTGCAGGTGAGGGTAGCAGTCGAAGGTGGAAGGAGTGATTGGCTGGGAAAGCGGGAATCTGCGCACAAATAAGAGAAGACAGACGTTGCACGTTCCGGTGTCGCTCCTGCTCTTGTGGCGGTCCCTTGATGCCTCTTTGATTTTATAGCAGCAGCCAGCGGAAAGGCGACCGCACTGTTCAGGAAGTTTGGTATGCGCAGGTTTAGAGCCCGCACGTGTAACTGGCGATGATGCGGCTTGCAGGTGAGGGTAGCAGGGGAGGGTGGAATGAGTGGTTGGCTGGGTAAGCGGGAATCTGCGCACAAATAAGAGAAAACTTAGACTTTGCACGTTTCGCTCTCGCAGCAGTTCTTGTGGCGGTCCCTTGATGCCGGCTTGATTTTATAGCAGTGGCCACCGGAAGAGCGACCGCACTGTTCCGGAAGGTTGGTATGCGCAGGTGCAGAGCCCGCATGTGCAACTAGCGATGATACGGCTTGCAGGTGAGTGTAGCTGGCGATAGTGGAAGGAGTGGTTGACTGCGTAAGCGGGAATCTGCTCACAAATAAGAGAAGACTTAGACGTTGCACGTTCCGGTGTCGCTGCTGCTCTTGTGGCGGTCCTTTGATGCCGGCTTGATTTTATAGCAGCGGCCACCGGAAGAGCGACCGCACTGTTCCGGAAGGTTGTCATGCGCAGGTGCAGAGCCCGCAAGTGCAACTGGCGATGATGCGGCTTGCAGGTGAGGGTAGCTGGCGAGGGTGGAAGGAGTGGTTGACTGCGTAAGCGGGAATCTGCACAAAAAGAAGAGAAGACTTTGACGTTGCACGTTTGGCTGTCGCTGCAGCTCTTGTGGCGGTCCCTTGATGCCGGCTTGATTTTATAGCAGCGGCCCCCGGAACGGCGACCGCACTTTTCCGGAACGTTGGTATGCGCAGGTGCAGAGCCCGCACGTGTAACTGGCGATGATGCGGCTTGCAGGTGAGGGTAGCAGGCGGGGATGGAATGAGTGGTTGGCTGCGTAAGCGGGAATCTGCACACAAATAAGAGAACACTTAGACGTTGCACATTTCGGTGTCGCTGCTGCTCTTGTGGCGGTCCCTTGATGCCGGCTTCATTCTATAGCAGCGGCCACCGGAAGAGCGACCGCACAGTTCCGGACGGTTGCTATGCGCAGGTGCAGAGCCCGCACGTGTAATTGGCGATGATGCGGCGTGCAGGTGAGGGTAGCAGTCGAGGATGGAAGGAGTGGTTGGCTGGGAAAGCGGGAATCTGCACTCAAATAAGAGAAGACTTAGACGTAGAAGGTTCCGGTGTCGCCCCTGTTCTTGTGGCGGTCCCTTGATGCCGGCTTGTATTTATAGCAGTGGCGACCGGAAGGGCGACCGCACTGTTCCGGAAGGTTAGTATCCTCAGATGAAGAGATCGCACGTGTAACTGGCGTTGATGCGGCTTGCAGATTAGGTTAGCAGGCGAGGGTTGTATGAGTGGTTGGCTGGGTAAGCGGGAATCTGCACACAAATAAGAGAAGACTTAGACGTTGAACGTTTTGGTGTCGCTCCTGCTCATGTGGCGGTCCCTTGATGCCGGCTTGATTTTATAGCAGCGGCCCCCGGAACGGCGACCGCACTGTTCCGGAAGGTTGGTATGCGCAGGTGCAGAGCCCGCACGTGTAACTGGCGATGATGCGGCTTGCAGCTGAGGGTAGCTGGCGAGGGTGGAAGGAGGGGTTGACTGCGTAAGCGGGAATCTGCGCACAAATAAGAGAAGACTTAGACGCTGCACGTTACGGTGTCGCTCCTGCTCTTGTGGCGGTCCCTTGATGTCGGTTTGATTATAAGCAGCGGCCACCGGAAGGGCGACCGCACTGTTCCGGTAGGTTGGTATGCGCAGGTGCAGAGCCCGCATGTGCAACTAGCGATGATACGGCTTGCAAGTGAGGGTAGCTGGCGATAGTGGAAGGAGTAGTTGACTGCGTAAGCGGGAATCTGCACACAAATAAGAGAAGACTTCGACGTTGCACGTTTCGGTGTCGCTCCTGCTCTTGTGGCGGTCCCTTGATGCCGGCTTGATTTTATAGCAGCGGCCGCCGGAAAGGCGACCGCACTGTTTCGGAACGTTGATATGCGCAGGTGCAGAGCCCGCACGTGTAACTGGCGATGATGCGGCTTGCAGGTGAGGGTAGCAGGCGAGGGTGGAATGAGTGGTTGGCTGGGTAAGCGGGAATCTGCGCACAAATAAGAGAAAACTTAGACGTTGCACGTTTCGCTGTCGCAGCAGTTCTTGTGGCGGTCCCTTGATGCCGGCTTGATTTTATAGCAGTGGCCACCGGAAGAGCGACCGCACTGTTCCGGAAGGTTAGTATGCGCAGGTGCAGAGCCCGCATGTGCAACTAGCGATGATACGGCTTGCAGGTGAGGGTAGCTGGCGATAGTGGAAGGAGTGGTTGACTGCGTAAGCGGGAATCTGCGCACAAATAAGAGAAGACTTAGACGTTGCACGTTCCGGTGTCGCTCCTACTCTTGTGGCGGTCCCTTGATGCCGGCTTGATTTTATAGCAGCAGCCACCGGAAAGGCGACCGCACTGTTCCGGAAGTTTGGTATGCGCAGGTAGAGAGCCCGCACGTGTAACTGGCGATGATGCGGCTTGCAGGTGAGGGTAGCAGGCGAGGGTGGAATGAGTGGTTGTCTGGGTAAGCGGGAATCTGCACACAAATAAGAGAAAACTTAGACGTTGCACGTTTCGGTGTCGCAGCAGTTCTTGTGGCGGTCCCTTGATGCCGGCTTGATTTTATAGCAGTGGCCACCGGAAGAGCGACCGCACTGTTCCGGAAGGTTGGTATGCGCAGGTGCAGAGCCCGCACGTGCAACTGGCGATAATTCGGCTTGCAGGTGAGGGCAGCAGGCGAGGGTGCAATGAGTGGTTGGCTGGGTAAGCGGGAATCTGCACACAAATAAGAGAAAACTTAGACGTTGCACGTTTCGGTGTCGCTGCTGCTCTTGTGGCGGTCCCTTGATGCCGGCTTGATTTTATAGCAGCGGCCACCGGAAGAGCGACCGCACTGTTCCGGAAGGGGTGTATGCGCAGGTGCAGAGCCCGTACGTGTACCTGGCGATGATGCGGCTTGCAGGTGAGGGTAGCAGTCGAGGGTGGAAGGAGTGGTTGGCTGGGCAAGCGGGAATCTGCTCACAAATAAGAAAAGACTTAGACGTTGCACGTTCCGGTGTCGGTTCTGCTCTTGTGGCGGTCCCTTGATGCCGGCTTGATTTTATAGCAGTGGCCACCGGAAAGGCGAGCGCACTGTTCCGGAAGGTTGGTATGCGCAGGTGCAGAGCCTGCACGAGTAACTGGCGATGGTGCAGCTTGCAGGTGAGGGTAGCAGTCGAGGGTGGAAGGAGTGGTTGGCTGGGTAAGCGGGAATCTGCACACAAATAAGAGAAGACTTAGACGTTGCACGTTTCGCTGTCGCTGCAGTTCTTGTGGCGGTCCCTTGATACCGGCTTGATTTTATAGCAGCGGCCACCGGAAGGGCGACCGCAATGTTCCGGAAGGTTGGTACGCGCAGGTGCAGATCCCGCACGTGTAACTGGCGATGATGCGGCTTGCAGGTGAGGGTAGCAGGCGAGGGTGGAATGAGTGGTTGGCTGGGTAAGCGGGAATCTGCACACAAATAAGAGAAGACTTAGACGTTGCACGTTCCGGTGTCGCTCCTGCTCTTGTGACGATCCCTTGAAGCAGGCTTCATTTTATAGCAGCGGCCACCGGAAGGGCGAGCGCACGGTTCCGGATGGTTGGTATGCGCAGGTGCAGAGCCCGCACGTGCAACTGGCGACGATGCGACTTGCAGGTGAGGGTAGCTGGCGAGGGTGGAACGAGTGGTTGGCTCGGTAAGCGGGAATCTGCACACAAATAAGAGAAGACTTAGACGTTGCACGTTTCGCTGTCGCTGCAGCTTTTGTGGCGGTCCCTTGATGCCGGCTTGATTTTATAGCAGCGGCCACTGGAAGGCCAACGAACTGTTCCGGAAGGTTGGTATGCGCATGTGCAGAGCCCGCACGTGTAACTGGCGATGATGCGGCTTGCAGGTGAGGGTAGCTGGCGAGGGTGGAAGGAGTGGTTGACTGCGTAAGCGGGAATGTGCGCACAAATAAGAAAAGACTTATACGTTGCACGTTCCGGTGTCGCTCCTGCTCTTGTGGCGGTCCCTTGATGCAGGCTTGATTTTATAGTAGCGGTCTCGCGAAGGGCGACCGCTCTGTTCCGGAAGGTGTGTATGAGCAGGTGCAGAGCCCGCACGTGTAACTGGCGATGATGCGGCTAGCAGGTGAGGGTAGAATGAGTGGTTGGCTGGGTAAGCGGGAATCTGCACACAAATAAGAGAACACTTAGACGTTGCACATTTCGGTATCGCTGCTGCTCTTGTGGCGGTCCCTTGATGTCGGCTTCATTCTATAGCAGCGGCCACCGGAAGAGCGACCGCACAGTTCCGGACGGTTGCTATGCGAAGGTGCAGAGCCCGCACGTGTAATTGGCGATGATGCGGCTTGCAGGTGAGGGTAGCAGTCGAGGTTGGAAGGAGTGGTTGGCTGGGAAAGCGGGAATTTGCACTCAAATAAGAGAAGACTTAGACGTAGAAGGTTCCGGTGTCGCCCCTGTTCTTGTGGCGGTCCCTTGATGCCGGCTTGTATTTATAGCAGTGGCGACCGGAAGGGCGACCGCACTGTTCCGGAAGGTTAGTATCCTCAGATGAAGAGATCGCACGTGTGACTGGCGTTGATGCGGCTTGTAGATTAGGTTAGCAGGCGAGGGTTGTATGAGTGGTTGGCTGGGTAAGCGGGAATCTGCACACAAATAAGAGAAGACTTAGACGTTGAACGTTTTGGTGTCGCTCCTGCTCTTGTGGCGGTCCCTTGATGCCGGCTTGATTTTATAGCAGCGGCCCCCGGAACGGCGACCGCACTGTTCCGGAAGGTTGGTATGCGCAGGTGCAGAGCCCGCACGTGTAACTGGCGATGATGCGGCTTGCAGCTGAAGGTAGCTGGCGAGGGTGGAAGGAGTGGTTGACTGCGTAAGCGGGAATATGCGCACAAATAAGAGAAGACTTAGACGCTGCACGTTCCGGTGTCGCTCCTGCTCTTGTGGCGGTCCCTTGATGTCGGTTTGATTATAAGCAGCGGCCACCGGAAGGGCGACCGCACTGTTCCGGTAGGTTGGTATGCGCAGGTGCAGAGCCCGCATGTGCAACTAGCGATGATACGGCTTGCAGGTGAGGGTAGCTGGCGATAGTGGAAGGAGTGGTTGACTGCGTAAGCGGGAATCTGCACACAAATAAGAGAAGACTTAGACGTTGCACGTTTCGGTGTCGCTCCTGCTCTTGTGGCGGTCCCTTGATGCCGGCTTGATTTTATTGCAGCGGCCGCCGGAAAGGCGACCGCACTGTTTCGGAACGTTGATATGCGCAGGTGCAGAGCCCGCACGTGTAACTGGCGATGATGCGGCTTGCAGGTCAGGGTAGCAGGCGAGGGTGGAATGAGTGGTTGGCTGGGGAAGCGGGAATCTGCGCACAAATAAGAGAAAACTTAGACGTTGCACGTTTCGCTGTCGCAGCAGTTCTTGTGGCGGTCCCTTGATGCCGGCTTGATTTTATAGCAGTGGCCACCGGAAGAGCGACCGCACTGTTCCGGAAGGTTAGTATGCGCAGGTGCAGAGCCCGCATGTGCAACTAGCGATGATACGGCTTGCAGGTGAGGGTAGCTGGCGATAGTGGAAGGAGTGGTTGACTGCGTAAGCGGGAATCTGCACACAAATAAGAGAAGACTTAGACGTTGCACGTTCCGGTGTCGCTCCTGCTCTTGTGGCGGTCCCTTGATGCGTCCTTGATTTTATAGCAGCAGCCACCGGAAAGGCGACCGCACTGTTCCGGAAGTTTGGTATGCGCAGGTAGAGAGCCCGCACGTGTAACTGGCGATGATGCGGCTTGCAGGTGAGGGTAGCAGGCGAGGGTGGAATGAGTGGTTGTCTGGGTAAGCGGGAATCTGCACACAAATAAGAGAAAACTTAGACGTTGCACGGTTCGCTGTCGCAGCAGTTCTTGTGGCGGTCCCTTGATGCCGGATTGATTTTATAGCAGTGGCCACCGGAAGAGCGACCGCACTGTTCCGGAAGGTTGGTATGCGCAGGTGCAGAGCCCGCACGTGCAACTGGCGATAATTCGGCTTGCAGGTGAGGGCAGCAGGCGAGGGTGGAATGAGTGGTTGGCTGGGTAAGCGGGAATCTGCACACAAATAAGAGAAAACTTAGACGTTGCACGTTTCGGTGTCGCTGCTGCTCTTGTGGCGGTCCCTTGATGCCGGCTTGATTTTATAGCAGCGGCCACCGGAAGAGCGACCGCACTGTTCCGGAAGGGGTGTATGCGCAGGTGCAGAGCCCGCACGTGTACCTGGCGATGATGCGGCTTGCAGGTGAGGGTAGCAGTCGAGGGTGGAAGGAGTGGTTGGCTGGGCAAGCGGGAATCTGCTCACAAATAAGAAAAGACTTAGACGTTGCACGTTCCGGTGTCGGTTCTGCTCTTGTGGCGGTCCCTTGATGCCGGCTTGATTTTATAGCAGTGGCCACCGGAAAGGCGAGCGCACTGTTCCGGAAGGTTGGTATGCGCAGGTGCAGAGCCTGCACGAGTAACTGGCGATGGTGCGGCTTGCAGGTGAGGGTAGCAGTCGAGGGTGGAAGGAGTGGTTGGCTGGGTAAGCGGGAATCTGCACACAAATAAGAGAAGACTTAGACGTTGCACGTTTCGCTGTCGCTGCAGTTCTTGTGGCGGTCCCTTGATACTGGCTTGATTTTATAGCAGCGGCCACCGGAAGGGCGACCGCAATGTTCCGGAAGGTTGGTACGCGCAGGTGCAGATCCCGCACGTGTAACTGGCGATGATGCGGCTTGCAGGTGAGGGTAGCAGGCGAGGGTGGAATGAGTGGTTGGCTGGGTAAGCGGGAATCTGCACACAAATAAGAGAAGACTTAGACGTTGCACGTTCCGGTGTCGCTCCTGCTCTTGTGACGATCCCTTGAAGCAGGCTTCATTTTATAGCAGCGGCCACCGGAAGGGCGAGCGCACGGTTCCGGATGGTTGGTATGCGCAGGTGCAGAGCCCGCATGTGCAACTAGCGATGATACGGCTTGCAGGTGAGGGTAGCTGGCGATAGTGGAAGGAGTGGTTGGCTGGGAAAGCGGGAATCTGCACACCAATAAGAGACGACATAGACGTTGCACGTTCCGGTGTCGCTCCTGCTCTTGTGGCGGTCCCTTGATGCAGGCTTGATTTTATAGTAGCGGTCTCGCGAAGGGCGACCGCTCTGTTCCGGAAGGTTGGTATGAGCAGGTGCAGAGCCCGCACGTGTAACTGGCGATGATGCGGCTAGCAGGTGAGGGTGGAATGAGTGGTTGGCTGGGTAAGCGGGAATTTGCACACAAATAAGAGAAAACTTAGACGTTGCACGTTTCGGTGTCGCTGCTGCTCTTGTGGCGGTCGCTTGATGAAGCTTTATTTTATGGCAGCGCCCACCGGAAGAGCGACCGCACTGTTCAGGAAGGTTGGTATGCGCAGGTGCAGAGCACGCACGTGTAACTGGCGATGATGCGGCTTGCAGGTGAGGGTAGCAGTCGAGGGTGGAAGGAGTGGTTGGCTGGGAAAGCGGGAATCTGCACACAAATATGACAAGACTTAGACGTTGCACGTTCCGGTGTCGCCCCTGCTCATGTGGCGGTCCCTTGATGCCGGCTTGAATTTATAGCAGCGGCCACCGGAAGGGCGACCGCACTGTTCCGGAAGGTTGGTATGCTCAGGTGCAGAGCTCGCACGTGTAACTGGCGTTGATGCGTCTTGCAGCTTAGGGTAGCAGGCGAGGGTGGAATGAGTGGTTGGCTGGGTAAGCGGGAATCTGCACACAAATAAGAGACGACTTAGTCGTTGAACGTTTTGGTGTCGCTCCTGCTCTTGTGGCGGTCCCTTGATGCCGGCTTGATTTTATAGCAGCGGCCCCCGGAACGGCGACCGCACTGTTCCGGAAGGTTGGTATGCGCAGGTGCAGAGCCCGCACGTGTAACTGGCGATGATGCGGCTTGCAGCTGAGGGTAGCTGGCGAGGGTGGAAGGAGTGGTTGGCTGGGAAAGCGGGAATCTGCGCACAAATAAGAGAAGACTTAGACGTTGCACGTTTCGGTGTCGCTCCTGCTCTTGTGGCGGTCCCTTGATGCCGGCTTGATTTTATAGCAGCGGCCGCCGGAAAGGCGACCGCACTGTTTCGGAAGGTTGGTATGCGCAGGTGCAGAGCCCGCACGTGTAACTGGCGATGATGCGGCTTGCAGGTGAGGGTGGCAGTCGAAGGTGGAAGGAGTGGTTGGCTGGGAAAGCGGGAATCTGCGCACAAATAAGAGAAGACAGACGTTGCACGTTCCGGTGTCGCTCCTGCTCTTGTGGCGGTCCCTTGATGCCTCTTTGATTTTATAGCAGCAGCCAGCGGAAAGGCGACCGCACTGTTCCGGAAGTTTGGTATGCGCAGGTTTAGAGCCCGCACGTGTAACTGGCGATGATGCGGCTTGCAGGTGAGGGTAGCAGGGGAGGGTGGAATGAGTGGTTGGCTGGGTAAGCGGGAACCTGCACACAAATATGAGAAGACTTAGACGTTGCACGTTTCGCTGTCGCTGCAGTTCTTGTGGCGGTCCCTTGATACCGGCTTGATTTTATAGCAGCGGCCACCGGAAGGGCGACCGCAATGTTCTGGAAGGTTGGTATGCGCAGGTGCAGATCCCGCACGTGTAACTGGCGATGATGCGGCTTGCAGGTGAGGGTAGGAGGCGAGGGTGGAATGAGTGGTTGGCTGGGTAAGCGGGAATCTGCACACAAATAAGAGAAGACTTAGACGTTGCACGTTCCGGTGTCGCTCCTGCTCTTGTGACGATCCCTTGAAGCAGGCTTCATTTTATAGCAGCGACCACCGGAAGGGCGACCGCACGGTTCCGGATGGTTGGTATGCGCAGGTGCAGAGCCCGCATGTGCAACTAGCGATGATACGGCTTGCAGGTGAGGGTAGCTGGCGATAGTGGAAGGAGTAGTTGGCTGGGAAAGCGGGAATCTGCACACCAATAAGAGACGACTTAGACGTTGCACGTTCCGGTGTCGCTCCTGCTCTTTTGGCGGTCCCTTGATGCCTCCTTGATTTTATAGCAGCAGCCACCGGAAAGGCGACCGCACTGTTCCGGAAGTTTGGTATGCGCAGGTGCAGAGCCCGCACGTGTAACTGGCGATGATGCGGCTTGCAGGTGAGGGTAGCAGGCGAGGGTGGAAGGAGTGGTTGGCTCGGTAAGCGGGAATCTGCACACAAATAAGAGAAGACTTAGACGTTGCACGTTTCGCTGTCGCTGCAGCTCTTGTGGAGGACCTTTGATGCCGGATTGATTTTATAGCAGCGGACCCCGGAACGGTGACCGCACTGTTCCGGAAGGTTGGTATGCGCAGGTGCAGAGCCCGCACGTGTAACTGGTGATGATGCGGCTTGCAGGTGAGGGTAGCAGGCGAGGGTGGAATGAGTGGTTGGCTGGGTAAGCGGGAATGTGCACACAAATAAGAGAAGACTTAGACGTTGCAAGTTTCGCTGTCGCTGCAGCTCTTGTGGCGGTCCCTTGATGCCGGATTGATTTTATAGCAGCGTACACCGAAACGGTGACCACACTGTTCCGGAAGGTTAGTATGCGCAGGTGCAGAGCCCGCACGTGTAACTGGCGATGATGCGGCTTGCAGGTGAGGGTAGCAGGTGAGGGTGGAATGATGGTTGGCAGGGTAAGCGGGAATGTGCACACAAATAAGAGAAAACTTAGACGTTGCACGGTTCGGTGTCGCTGCTGCTCTTGTGGCGGTCCCTTGATGCCGGCTTGATTTTATAGCAGCGGCCACCGAAAGGGCGACCGCACTGTTCCGGAAGGTTGTTATGCGCAGGTGCAGAGCCCGCACGTGCAACTGGCGATGATGCGGCTTGCAGGTGAGGGTAGCTGGCGAGGGTGGAAGGAGTGGTCGACTGCGTAAGCGGGAATCTGCACAAAAAGAAGAGAAGACTTTGACGTTGCACGTTTCGCTGTCGCTGCAGCTCTTGTGGCGGTCCCTTGATGCCGGCTTGATTTTATAGCAGCGGCCCCCGGAACGGCGACCGCACTGTTCCAGAACGTTGGTATGCGCAGGTGCAGAGCCCGCACGTGTAACTGGCGATGATGCGGCTTGCAGGTGAGGGTAGCAGTCGAGGGTGGAAGGAGTGGTTGGCTGGGAAAGCGGGAATCTGCACACAAATATGAGAAGACTTAGACGTTGCACGTTCCGGTGTCGCCCCTGCTCTTGTGGCGGTCCCTTGATGCCGGCTTGAATTTATAGCAGCGGCCACCGGAAGGGCGACCGCACTGTTCCGGAAGGTTGGTATGCTCAGGTGCAGAGCTCGCACGTGTAACTGGCGTTGATGGGGCTTGCAGCTTAGGGTAGCAGGCGAGGATGGAATGAGTGGTTGGCTGCGTAAGCGGGAATCTGCACACAAATAAGAGAACACTTAGACGTTGCACATTTCGGTGTCGCTGCTGCTCTTGTGGCGGTCCCTTGATGCCGGCTTAATTCTATAGCAGCGGCCACCGGAAGAGCGACCGCACAGTTCGGGAAGGTTGCTATGCGCAGGTGCAGAGCCCGCACGTGTAATTGGCGATGATGCGGCTTGCAGGTGAGGGTAGCAGTCGAGGGTGGAAGGAGTGGTTGGCTGGGAAAGCGGGAATCTGCACTCAAATAAGAGAAGACTTAGACGTAGAAGGTTCCGGTGTCGCCCCTGCTCTTGTGGCGGTCCCTTGATGCCGGCTTGTATTTATAGCAGCGGCGACCGGAAGGGCGACCGCACTGTTCCGGAAGGTTGGTATGCTCAGATGAAGAGATCGCACGTGCAACTGGCGTTGATGCGGCTTGCAGATTAGGTTAGCAGGCGAGGGTTGTATGAGTGGTTGGCTGGGTAAGCGGGAATCTGCACACAAATAAGAGAAGACTTAGACGTTGAACGTTTTGGTGTCGCTCCTGCTCTTGTGGCGGTCCCTTGATGTCGGCTTGATTTTATAGCAGCGGCCCCCGAAACGGCGACCGCACTGTTCCGGAAGGTATGTATGCGCAGGTGCAGAGCCCGCACGTGTAACTGGCGATGATGCGGCTTGCAGCTGAGGGTAGCTGGCGAGGGTGGAAGGAGTGGTTGACTGCGTAAGCGGGAATCTGCGCACAAATAAGAGAAGACTTAGACGCTGCACGTTCCGGTGTCGCTCCTGCTCTTGTGGCGGTCCCTTGATGTCGGTTTGATTTTATAGCAGCTGCCACCGGAAGGGCGACCGCACTGTTCCGGTAGGTTGGTATGCGCAGGTGCAGAGCCCGCATGTGCAACTAGCGATGATACGGCTTGCAGGTTAGGGTAGCTGGCGATAGTGGAAGGAGTGGTTGACTGCGTAAGCGGTAATCTGCACACAAATAAGAGAAGACTTAGACGTTGCACGTTTCGGTGTCGCTCCTGCTCTTGTGGCGGTCCCTTGATGCCGGCTTGATTTTATAGCAGCGGCCGCCGGAAAGGCGACCGCACTGTTTCGGAAGGTTGATATGCGCAGGTGCAGAGCCCGCACGTGTAACTGGCGATGATGCGGCTTGCAGGTGAGGGTAGCAGTCGAAGGTGGAAGGAGTGGTTGGCTGGGAAAGCGGGAATCTGCGCACAAATAAGAGAAAACTTAGACGTTGCACGTTCCGGTGTCGCTCCTGCTCTTGTGGCGGTCCCTTGATGCCTCCTTGATTTTATAGCAGCAGCCACCGGAAAGGCGACCGCACTGTTCCGGAAGTTTGGTATGCGCAGGTGGAGAGCCCGCACGTGTAACTGGCGATGATGCGGCTTGCAGGTGAGGGTAGCAGGCCAGGGTGGAATGAGTGGTTGACTGGGTAAGCGGGAATCTGCACACAAACAAGAGAAAACTTAGACGTTGCACGTTCCGGTGTCGCTCCTGCTCTTGTGGCGGTCCCTTGGTGCCTCTTTGATTTTATAGCAGCAGCCACCGGAAAGGCGACCGCACAGTTCCGGAAGTTTGGTATGCGCAGGTTTAGAGCCCGCACGTGTAACTGGCGATGATGCGGCTTGCAGGTGAGGGTAGCAGGCGAGGGTGGAATGAGTGGTTGGCTGGGTAAGCGGGAATCTGCGCACAAATAAGAGAAAACTTAGACGTTGCACGTTTCGCTGTCGCAGCAGTTCTTGTGGCGGTCCCTTGATGCCGGCTTGATTTTATAGCAGTGGCCACCGGAAGAGCGACCGCACTGTTCCGGAAGGTTGGTATGCGCAGGTGCAGAGCCCGCATGTGCAACTAGCGATGATACGGCTCGCAGGTGAGGGTAGCTGGCGATAGTGGAAGGAGTGGTTGGCTGGGAAAGCGGGAATCTGCACACCAATAAGAGACGACTTAGACGTTGCACGTTCCGGTGTCGCTACTGCTCTTTTGGCGGTCCCTTGATGCCTCCTTAGGACTCCTTAAAGGTGCAGCGATGGCGTAGAGGTAGAACATCCGCCTCGCGTGCAGGAGGACCGGGGTTCAAATCCTGGTGCCGCGCAATTCTCCACCGGGTTTAAAAAAAAAAAAACCGCGTGTCGATGGAATTGCATAACCAGGCCTGGAGTGCGGCCTTATCTCGGTGACCAGAACCGACAACGCACTCTCTCACCAGAACAGGATTTGGCCACCCTGGTGTAGTACATGGCCACAACCTTCTATGATCAAACCAATTAACCCTCGGCCCTCAGTCCCCAGCGGCTGCAGAGCAACTGACCACGGCGGCGGTCAGACCTGTGACGCAGCGGAGGGTGCTAAGAATCTCTGGCTCCGGACAGGCCGCCATTGGAATCTGAACCTGGCAACGTTTAACGCTAGAACTTTAGCTAGTGAGGCTAGCCTAGCAGTGATGTTCGAGGAACTAGCGGGAATTAAATGGGATGTGATAGGGCTTAGCGAAGTTAGGAGGACAGGTGAGGCGTATACAGTACTAAAGGACGGACACCTACTGTGCTATCGCGGGTTAAAGGATAGACGAGAACTAGGTGTGGGTTTCCTCATTAATAAGGATATAGCTGGCAACGTAGAGGAGTTCTACAGTATTAACGAGAGGGTAGCAGCAATAGTAATTAGGCTGAATAGGAGGTACAAGCTTAAAGTGGTGCAGGCCTACGCACCCACATCCAGCCATGATGACCAGACCGTTGAAAGCTTCTATGAGGACGTAGAATCAGCAATGAATAAAGTAAAATCGCAGTACACTGTACTGATGGGTGACTTCAATGCGAAGGTGGGCAAGAAGCAGGCTGACGACCACGCGGTAGGTGACTATGGGATAGGCTCTAGAAATAGCAGGGGAGAGTTATTAGTCGAATTCGCGGATAGAAATAATATACGGATCATGAATACCTTCTTCCGCAAACGAGAAAACAGGAAGTGGACCTGGAAGAGCCCCAATGGTGAGATTAAAAATGAAATCGACTTCATACTATGCACTAAACTTGGCATCATTAAGGATGTGGCCGTCCTCGGAAGGGTGCGTTGCAGCGACCATAGAATGGTAAGGTCTAGAATTAGCTTAGACTTGAAGAGGGAACGGAAGAAGCTAGCAAAGAAGAAGACCATTAACGAGTTAGCCGTAAGAGGGAAAGCACAGGAGTTTAGGATAGCGCTGCAAAACAGATACTCGGCTTTAACTGAGGAAGATGATCTTGATGTTCAGTCAATGCACGATAACCTGACATCAATAATTACGGAGTGCGCAGTAGAAGTAGGCGGTAGGACAGTTCGAAAAGATACCGGGAAGCTATCTCAGGTGACGAAAGATCTGATTAAGAAGCGCCAAAACATGAAGGCATCTCACACTACCGATAGAATAGAACTAACGGAGCTATCAAAGTTAATAAATAAGCGCAAGGTAGCCGACATAAGGAAGTTTATATGGAGAGAATCGAGCATGCTATAAAGAACGGAGGTAGCCTAAAAACAGTGAAGAGGAAACTAGGCATAGGTAAAAACCAGATGTATGCATTAAGAGACAAGCAGGGCAATGTCATTAGCAATATGGATAAGATAGTTAACGTAGCCGAAGAGTTCTACACAGACCTGTACAGTAGCCAATGTAATCAGAGCGCTAATGAGAAAGACAGCAGTGCACAGCAATACGTCATCCCGCCAGTTACGAAAGATGAAGTAAAGAAAGCCTTAGAAGCAATGAAAAGGGGAAAAGCAGCTGGGGAGGATCAGGTAACAGCAGATCTGTTGAAGGATGGAGGGGACATCGTGCTAGAGAAACTAGCCACCCTGTATACGCAATGCCTTATGACCTCGACTGTACCAGAAGCTTGGAAGAATGCAAACATTATCTTAATTCATAAGAAGGGAGACGCCAAGGACTTGAAAAATTACAGGCCGATCAGCTTACTATCCGTTGCCTACAAAGTATTTACTAAGGTGATCGCTAATAGAGTCAGGGCAACGTTAGACTTTAATCAACCAAATGATCAGGCAGGCTTTCGTAAAGGATATTCTACAATAGATCATATTCACACTATCAATCAGGTGATAGAGAAATGCGCAGAATATAACCAACCTCTATATATAGCTTTCATTGATTACGAGAAAGCATTCGACTCAGTGGAAACCTCAGCAGTCATACAGGCATTGCGTAATCAGCGGGTAGAAGAGCCTTATGTCAAAATACTGGAAGATATATATAGCAACTGCACAGCTACTATAGTCCTCCATAAAGTCAGCAATAAAATTCCAATAAGGAAGGGCGTCAGGCAAGGAGACACGATCTCGCCAATGCTGTTCACCGCATGTTTGCATTAGGTATTCGAGGCCTGAATTGGGAAGAGTTGGGAATAAGAATAAATGGAGAATACCTAAATAATCTGAGATTTGCTGATGACATTGCCTTGCTGAGTCACTCAGGAGGTGAACTGCAAATCATGATCAACGAGTTAGACAGGCAGAGCAGATCGATGGGTCTAAAAATTAACATGCAGAAAACCAAGGTAATGTTCAACAGCCTAGCAAGGGAACAACAGTTCACAATTGGCAGCGAGAGCCTAGAAATGGTGCCGGAATACGTCTACTTAGGGCAGGTAGTGACAGCTGATCCGGATCATGAGAGGGAGATAACTAGAAGGATAAGAATGGGGTGGAGCGCATATGGCAAATTCTCGCAGATCATGAGTGGCAGTTTACCAATTTCCCTCAAGAGGAAAGTGTACAACAGCATAATCTTACCGGTACTCACCTACGGGGCAGAAACGTGGAGGCTAACGAAAAGAGTTCAGCTTAAGTTAAGGACAACGCAGCGAGCCATGGAAAGAAAAATGATAGGTGTAACGTTAAGAGATCGGAAGCGGGCAGAGTGGGTGAGGGAACAAACACGGGTTAATGACATCCTAGTCGAAATCAAGAGAAAGAAATGGGCTTGGGCAGGGCATGTAATGCGAAGGCAAGATAACCGCTGGTCTTTAAGGGTAACGGAGTGGGTTCCAAGAGAAAGTAAGCGTAGCAGGGGGCGGCAGAAGGTTAGATGGGCGGATGAGATTAAGAAGTTTGCAGGCAAAGGGTGGATGCAGCTGGCAAAGGATAGGGTTAATTGGAGAGACATGGGAGAGGCCTTTGCCCTGCAGTGGGTGTAGTAGGGCTGATGATGATGATGATGATGATGATGATGCCTCCTTGATTTTATAGCAGGAGCCACCGGAAAGGCGACCGCACTGTTCCGGAAGTTTGGTATGCGCAGGTGCAGAGCCCGCACGTGTAACTGGCGATGATGCGGCTTGCAGGTGAGGGTAGCAGGCGAGGGTGGAAGGAGTGGTTGGCTCGGAAAGCGGGAATCTGCACACAAATAAGAGAAGACTTAGACGTTGCACGTTTCGCTGTCGCTGCAGCTCTTGTGGAGGTCCCTTGATGCCGGATTGATTTTATAGCAGCGGACCCCGGAACGGTGACCGCACTGTTCCGGAAGGTTGGTATGCGCAGGTGCAGAGCCCGAACGTGTAACTGGTGATGATGCGGCTTGCAGGTGATAGTAGCAGGCGAGGGTGGAATGAGTGGTTGGCTGGGTAAGCGGGAATATGCACACAAATAAGAGAAGACTTAGACGTTGCAAGTTTCGCTGTCGCTGCAGCTCTTGTGGCGGTCCCTTGATGCCGGATTGATTTTATAGCAGCGGACCCCGGAACGGTGACCACACTGTTCCGGAAGGTTAGTATGCGCAGGTGCAGAGCCCGCACGTGTAACTGGCGATGATGCGGCTTGCAGGTGAGGGTAGCAGGTGAGGGTGGAATGATGGTTGGCAGGGTAAGCGGGAATGTGCACACAAATAAGAGAAAACTTAGACGTTGCACGTTTCGGTGTCGCTGCTGCTCTTGTGGCGGTCCCTTGATGCCGGCTTGATTTTATAGCAGCGGCCACCGGAAGGGCGACCGCACTGTTCCGGAAGGTTGTTATGCGCAGGTGCAGAGCCCGCACGTGCAACTGGCGATGATGCGGCTTTCAGGTGAGGGTAGCTGGCGAGGGTGGAAGGAGTGGTTGACTGCGTAAGCGGGAATCTGCACAAAAAGAAGAGAAGACTTTGACTTTGCACGTTTCGCTGTCGCTGCAGCTCTTGTGGCGGTCCCTTGATGCCGGCTTGATTTTATAGCAGCGGCCCCCGGAACGGCGACCGCACTGTTCCGGAACGTTGGTATGCGCAGGTGCAGAGCCCGCACGTGTAACTGGCGATGATGCGGCTTGCAGGTGAGGGTAGCAGTCGAGGGTGGAAGGAGTGGTTGGCTGGGAAAGCGGGAATCTGCACACAAATATGAGAAGACTTAGACGTTGCACGTTCCGGTGTCGCCCCTGCTCTTGTGGCGGTCCCTTGATGCCGGCTTGAATTTATAGCAGCGGCCACCGGAAGGGCGACCGCACTGTTCCGGAAGGTTGGTATGCTCAGGTGCAGAGCTCGCACGTGTAACTGGCGTTGATGCGGCTTGCAGCTTAGGGTAGCAGGCGAGGATGGAATGAGTGGTTGGCTGCGTAAGCGGGAATCTGCACACAAATAAGAGAACACTTAGACGTTGCACATTTCGGTGTCGCTGCTGCTCTTGTGGCGGTCCCTTGATGCCGGCTTCATTCTATAGCAGCGGCGACCGGAAGAGCGACCGCACAGTTCCGGAAGGTTGCTATGCGCAGGTGCAGAGCCCGCACGTGTAATTGGCGATGATGCGGCTTGCAGGTGAGGTTAGCAGTCGAGGGTGGAAGGAGTGGTTGGCTGGGAAAGCGGGAATCTGCACTCAAAAAAGAGAAGACTTAGACGTAGAAGGTTCCGGTGTCGCCCCTGCTCTTGTGGCGGTCCCTTGATGCCGGCTTGTATTTATAGCAGCGGCGACCGGAAGGGCGACCGCACTGTTCCGGAAGGTTGGTATGCTCAGATGAAGAGATCGCACGTGTAACTGGCGTTGATGCGGCTTGCAGATTAGGTTAGCAGGCGAGGGTTGTATGAGTGGTTGGCTGGGTAAGCGGGAATCTGCACACAACTAAGAGAAGACTTAGACGTTGAACGTTTTGGTGTCGCTCCTGCTCTTGTGGCGGTCCCTTGATGCCGGCTTGATTTTATAGCAGCGGCCCCCGGAACGGCGACCGCACTGTTCCGGAAGGTTGGTATGCGCAGGTGCTGAGCCCGCACGTGTAACTGGCGATGATGCGGCTTGCAGCTGAGGGTAGCTGGCGAGGGTGGAATGAGTGGTTGACTGCGTAAGCGGGAATCTGCGCACAAATAAGAGAAGACTTAGACGCTGCACGTTCCGGTGTCGCTCCTGCTCTTGTGGCGGTCCCTTGATGTCGGTTTGATTTTATAGCACCGGCCACCGGAAGGGCGACCGCACTGTTCCGGTAGGTTGGTATGCGCAGGTGCAGAGCCCGCATGTGCAACTAGCGATGATACGGCTTGCAGGTGAGGGTAGCTGGCGATAGTGGAAGGAGTGGTTGACTGCGTAAGCGGGAATCTGCACACAAATAAGAGAAGACTTAGACGTTGCACGTTTCAGTGTCGCTCCTGCTCTTGTGGCGGTCCCTTGATGCCGGCTTGATTTTATAGCAGCGGCCGCCGCAAAGGCGACCGCACTGTTTCGGAAGGTTGATATGCGCAGGTGCAGAGCCCGCACGTGTAACTGGCGATGATGCGGCTTGCAGGTGAGGGTAGCAGTCGAAGGTGGAAGGAGTGGTTGGCTGGGAAAGCGGGAATCTGCGCACAAATAAGAGAAAACTTAAACGTTGCACGTTCCGGTGTCGCTCCTGCTCTTGTGGCGGTCCCTTGATGCCTCCTTGATTTTATAGCAGCAGCCACCGGAAGGGCGACCGCACTGCTCCGGAAGTTTGGTATGCGCAGGTGGAGAGCCCGCACGTGTAACTGGCGATGATGCGGCTTGCAGGTGAGGGTAGCAGGCGAGGGTGGAATGAGTGGTTGGCTGGGTAAGCGGGAATCTGCACACAAATAAGAGAAAACTTAGACGTTGCACGTTCCGGTGTCGTTCCTGCTCTTGTGGCGGTCCCTTGATGCCTCTTTGATTTCATAGCAGCAGCCACCGGAAAGGCGACCGCACTGTTCCGGAAGGTTGATATGCGCAGGTGCAGAGCCCGCACGTGTAACTGGCGATGATGCGGCTTGCAGGTGAGGGTAGCAGTCGAAGGTGGAAGGAGTGGTTGGCTGGGAAAGCGGGAATCTGCGCACAAATAAGAGAAAACTTAGACGTTGCACGTTCCGGTGTCGCTCCTGCTCTTGTGGCGGTCCCTTGATGCCTCCTTGATTTTATAGCAGCAGCCACTGGAAGGGCGACCGCACTGTTCCGGAAGTTTGGTATGCGCAGGTGGAGAGCCCGCACATGTAACTGGCGATGATGCGGCTTGCAGGTGAGGGTAGCAGGCGAGGGTGGAATGAGTGGTTGGCTGGGTAAGCGGGAATCTGCACACAAATAAGAGAAAACTTAGACGTTGCACGTTCCGGTGTCGCTCCTGCTCTTGTGGCGGTCCCTTGATGCCTCTGATTTTATAGCAGCAGCCACCGGAAAGGCGACCGCACTGTTCCGGAAGTTTGGTATGCGCAGGTGGAGAGCCCGCACGTGTAATTGGCGATGATGCGGCTTGCAGGTGAGGGTAGCAGGCGAGGGTGGAATGAGTGGTTGGCTGGGTAAGTGGGAATCTGCGCACAAATAAGAGAAAACTTAGACGTTGCACGTTTCGCTGTCGCAGCAGTTCTTTTGGCGGTACCTTGATGCCGGCTTGATTTTATAGCAGTGGCCACCGGAAGAGCGACCGCACTGTTCCGGAAGGTTGGTATGCGCAGGTGCAGAGCCCGCATGTGCAACTAGCGATGATACGGCTTGCAGGTGAGGGTAGCTGGCGATAGTGGAAGGAGTGGTTGACTGCGTAAGCGGGAATCTGCACACAAATAAGAGAAGACTTAGACGTTGCACGTTCCTGTGTCGCTCCTGCTCTTGTGGCGGTCCCTTGATGCCTCCTTGATTTTATAGCAGCAGCCACAGGAAAGGCGACCGCACTGTTCCGGATGTTTGATATGCGCAGGTGAAGAGCCCGCACGTGCAACTGGCGATGATGCGGCTTGCAGGTGAGGGTAGCAGGCAAGGGTGGAATGAGTGGTTGGCTGGGTAAGCGGGAATCTGCACACAAATAAGAGTAAACTTAGACGCTGCACGTTTCGGTGTCGCTGCTGCTCTTGTGGCGGTCCCTTGATGCCGGCTTGATTTTATAGCAGCGAACACCGGAAGAGCGACCGCACTGTTCCGGAAGGGGTGTATGCGCAGGTGCAGAGCCCGCACGTGTACCTAGCGATGATGCGGCTTGCAGGTGAGGGTAGCAGTCGAGGGTGGAAGGAGTGGTTGGCTGGGTAAGCGGGAATCTGCTCACAAATAAGAGAAGACTTAGACTTTGCACGTTCCGGTGTCGGTTCTGCTCTTGTGGCGGTCCCTTGATGCCTCTGATTTTATAGCAGCAGCCACCGGAAAGGCGACCGCACTGTTCCGGAAGTTTGGTATGCGCAGGTGGAGAGCCCGCACGTGTAATTGGCGATGATGCGGCTTGCAGGTGAGGGTAGCAGGCGAGGGTGGAATGAGTGGTTGGCTGGGTAAGCGGGAATCTGCGCACAAATAAGAGAAAACTTAGACGTTGCACGTTTCGCTGTCGCAGCAGTTCTTTTGGCGGTACCTTGATGCCGGCTTGATTTTATAGCAGTGGCCACCGGAAGAGCGACCGCACTGTTCCGGAAGGTTGGTATGCGCAGGTGCAGAGCCCGCATGTGCAACTAGCGATGATACGGCTTGCAGGTGAGGGTAGCTGGCGATAGTGGAAGGAGTGGTTGACTGCGTAAGCGGGAATCTGCACACAAATAAGAGAAGACTTAGACGTTGCACGTTCCTGTGTCGCTCCTGCTCTTGTGGCGGTCCCTTGATGCCTCCTTGATTTTATAGCAGCAGCCACAGGAAAGGCGACCGCACTGTTCCGGATGTTTGATATGCGCAGGTGAAGAGCCCGCACGTGCAACTGGCGATGATGCGGCTTGCAGGTGAGGGTAGCAGGCAAGGGTGGAATGAGTGGTTGGCTGGGTAAGCGGGAATCTGCACACAAATAAGAGTAAACTTAGACGCTGCACGTTTCGGTGTCGCTGCTGCTCTTGTGGCGGTCCCTTGATGCCGGCTTGATTTTATAGCAGCGAACACCGGAAGAGCGACCGCACTGTTCCGGAAGGGGTGTATGCGCAGGTGCAGAGCCCGCACGTGTACCTAGCGATGATGCGGCTTGCAGGTGAGGGTAGCAGTCGAGGGTGGAAGGAGTGGTTGGCTGGGTAAGCGGGAATCTGCTCACAAATAAGAGAAGACTTAGACTTTGCACGTTCCGGTGTCGGTTCTGCTCTTGTGGCGGTCCCTTTATGCCGGCTTGATTTTATAGCAGTGGCCACCGGAAAGGCGCGCGCACTGTTCCGGAAGGTTGGTATGCGCAGGTGCAGAGCGTGCACGAGTAACTGGCGATGGTGCGGCTTGCAGGTGAGGGTAGCAGGCGAGGGTGGAATGAGTGGTTGGCTGGGTAAGCGGGAATCTGCACACAAATAAGAGAAGACTTAGACGTTGCACGTTCCGGTGTCGCTCGTGCTCTTGTGACGATCCCTTGAAGCAGGCTTCATTTTATAGCAGCGGCCACCGGAAGGGCGACCGCACGGTTCCGGATGGTTGGTATGCGCAGGTGGAGTGCCCGCATGTGCAACTAGCGATGATACGGCTTGCAGGTGAGGGTAGCTGGCGACAGTGGAAGGAGTGGTTGACTGCGTAAGCGGGAATCTGCACACCAATAAGAGACGACTTAGACGTTGCACGTTCCGGTGTCGCTCCTGCTCTTGTGGCGGTCCCTTGATGCAAGCTTGATTTTATAGTAGCGGTCTCGCGAAGGGCGACCGCACTGTTCCGGAATGTTGGTATGAACAGGTGCCGAGCCCGCACGTGTAACTGGCGATGATGCGGCTAGCAGGTGAGGGTGGAATGAGTGGTTGGCTGGGTAAGCGGGAATTTGCACACAAATAAGAGAAAACTTCGACGTTGCACGTTTCGGTGTCGCTGCTGCTCTTGTGGCGGTCCCTTGATGCCGGCTTGATGTTATAGCAGCGGCCACCGGAAGAGCGACCGCACTGTTCCGGAAGGTTGGTATGCGCAGGTGCAGAGCACGCACGTGTAACTGGCGATGATGCGGCTTGCAGGTGAGGGTAGCAGTTGAGGGTGGAAGGAGTGGTTGGCTGGGAAAGCGGGAATCTGCACACAAATATGACAAGACAGACGTTGCACGTTCCGGTGTCGCCCCTGCTCTTGTGGCGGTCCCTTGATGCCGGCTTGAATTTATAGCAGCGGCCACCGGAAGGGCGACCGCACATTTCCGGAAGGTTGGTATGCTGAGGTGCAGAGCTCGCACGTGTAACTGGCGTTGATGCGGCTTGCAGCTTAGGGTAGCAGGCGAGGGTGGAATAAGTGGTTGGCTGGGTAAGCGGGAATATGCACACAAATAAGAGAAAACTTAGACGTTGCACGTTTCGGCGTCGCTGCTGCTCTTGTGGCGGTCCCTTCATGCCGGCTTGATTTTATAGCAGCGGCCACTGGAAGGGCGACCGAACTGTTCCGGAAGGTTGGCATGCGCAGGTGCAGAGCCCGCACGTGCAACTGGCGATGATTCGGCTTGCAGGTGAGGGTAGCAGGCGAGGGTGGAATGAGTGGTTGGCTGGGTAAGCGGGAATCTGCACACAAATAAGAGAAGACTTAGACGTTGCACGTTTCGCTGTCGCAGCAGTTCTTGTGGCGGTCCCTTGATGCCGGCTTGATGTTATAGCAGCGGCACCGGAAGGGCGACCGCGCTGTTCCGGAAGGTTGGTATGCGCAGGTGCAGAGCCCTCACGTGCAACTGGCGATGATGCGTCTTGCAGGTGAGGGTAGCTGGCGAGGGTGGAATGAGTGGTTGGCTGCGTAAGCGAGAATCTGCGCACAAATAAGAGAAGACTTAGACGTTGCACGTTCCGGTGTCGCTCCTGCTCTTGTGGCGGTCCCTTCATGCCGGCTTGAATTTATAGCAGCGGCCACCGGAAGGGCGAACGCAATGTTCCGGAAGGTTGGTATGCGCAGGTGCAGAGCCCGCATGTGCAACTAGCGATGATACGGCTTGCAGGTGAGGGTAGCTGGCGATAGTGGAATTAGTGGTTGGCTGGGAAAGCGGGAATCTGCACACAAATAAGAGACGACTTAGACGTTGCACGTTGAGGTGTCGCTCCTGCTCTTTTGGCGGTCCCTTCATGCCGGCTTGATTTTATAGCAGCGGCCACCGGAAAGGCGACTGCACTGTTCCCGTAGGTTGGTATGCGCAGGTGCAGAGCGCGCACGTGTAACTGGTGATGATGCGGCTTGCAGGTGAAGGTAGCAGACGAGGATGGAAGGAGTGGTTGGCTGGGAAAGTGGGAATCTGCACACAAATAAGAGACGACTTAGACGTTGCACGTTCCGGTGTCGATCCTGCTCTTTTGGCGGTCCCTTCATGCCGGCTTGAATTTATAGCAGCGGCCACCGGAAGTGCGACCGCACTGTTCCGGAAGGTTGGTATGCGCAGGTGCAGAGCCCGCACGTGCAACTGGCGATGATGCGGCTTGCAGGTGAGGGTAGCTGGCGAGGTTGGAAGGAGTGGTGGGCTCGGTAAGCGGGAATCTGCACACAAAGAAGAGAAGACTTAGACGTTGCACGTTTCGGTGTCGCTCCTGCTCTTGTGGCGGTCCCTTGATGTAGGCTTATTTTATAGCAGTGGCCACCGGAAGGGCGACCGCACTGTTCCGGAAGGTTGGTATGCGCAGGTGCAGAGCCCGCACGTGTAACTGGCGATGATACGGCTTGCAGGTGAGGGTAGCAGTCGAGGGTGGAAGGAGTGGTCGGCTGGGTAAGCGGGAATCTGCACACAAATAAGACAAGACTTAGATGTTGCACGTTTCGGTGTCTCTGCTGCTCTTGTGGCGGTCCCTAGATGCCGGCTTGATTTTATAGCAGCGGCCACCGGAAGGGTGACCGCACTGTTCCGGAAGGTTGGTATGCGCAGGTGCAGAGCCCGCATGCGCAACTAGCGATGATACGGCTTGCAGGTGAAGGTAGCTGGCGATAGTGGAAGGAGCGGTGGACTGCGTAAGCGGGAATCTGCACACAAATAGAAGACTTAGACGTTGCACGTTTCGGTGTCGCTCCTGCTCTTGTGGAGGTCCCTTGATGCCGGCTTGATTTTATAGCAGCGGCCACCGGAAAGGCGACCGCACTGTTCCGGAAGGTTGGTATGCGCAGGTGCAGAGCCCGCACGTGTAACTGGCGATGATGCGGCTTGCAGGTGAGGGTAGCTGGCGAGGGTGGAAGGAGTTGTTGGCTTGGTAAGCGGTAATCTGCAGACAAATAAGAGAAGACTTAGACGTTGCACGTTCCGGTGTCGCTCCTGCTCTTTTGGCGGTCCCTTCATGCCGGCTTGAATTTATATCAGCGGCCACCGGAAGGGCGACCGCACTGTTCCGGAAGGTTGGTATGCGCAGGTGCAGAGCCCGCACGTGCAACTGGCGATGATGCGGCTTGCAGGTGAGGGTAGCTGGCGAGGTTGGAAGGCGTGGTTGGCTGGGTAAACGGGAATCTGCACACAAATAAGAGAAGACTTAGACGTTGCACGTTCCGGTGTCGATCCTGCTCTTGTGGCGGTCCCTTCATGCCGGCTTGAATTTACAGCAGCGGCCACCGGAAGGGCGACCGTAATGTTCCGGAAGGTTGGTATGCGCAGGTGCAGATCCCGCACGTGTAAATGGCGATGATGCGGCTTGCAGGTGAGGGTAGCAGGCGAGGGTGGAAAGATTGGTTGGCTGGGTAAACGGGAATCTGCACACAAATAAGAGAAGACAGACGTTGCACGTTCCGGTGTCGCTCCTGCTCTTGTGGCGATCCCTTGATGCCGGCTTGATTTTATAGCAGCGGCCACCGGAAGGGCGACCGCAGGGTTCCGGATGGTTGGTATGCGCAGGTGCAGAGCCCGCACGTGTAACTGGTGATGATGCGGCTTGCAGGTGAAGGTTGCAGACGAGGATGGAAGAAGTGGTTGGCTGGGAAAGTGGGAATCTGCACACAAATAAGAGACGACTTAGACGTGGCACGTTTCGGTGTCGCTCCTGCTCTTATGGCGGTCCCTTGATGCAGGGTTATTTTAAAGCAGCGGCCACCGGAAGGGCGACCGCACTGTTCCGGAAGGTTGGTATGCGCAGGTGCAGAGCCCGCACGTGTAACTGGCGATGATGCGGCTTGCAGGTGAGGGTAGCAGTCGAGGGTGGAAGGAGTGGTCGGCTGGGTAAGCGGAAATCTGTACACAAATAAGAGAAGACTTAGATGTTGCACGTTTCGGTGTCTCTGCTGCTCTTGTGGCGGTCCCTAGATGCCGGCTTGATTTTATTGCAGCGGCCACCGGAAGGGTGACGGCACTGTTCCGGAAGGTTGGTATGCGCAGGTACAGAGCCCGCATGCGTAACTGGCGATGATGCGGCTTGCAGGTGAGGGTAGCAGGCGAGGGTGGAATGAGTGGTTGGCTAGGTAAGCGGGAATCTGCACACAAATAAGAGAAGATTTAGACGTTGCACGTTCCGGTGTCGCTCCTGCTCTTGTGGTGATCCCATGATGCCGGCTTGATTTTATAGCAGCGGCCAGCGGAGGGGCGACCGCACGGTTCCGGATGGTTGGTATGCGCAGGTGCAGAGCCCGCATGTGCAACTAGCGATGATACGGCTTGCAGGTGAGGGTAGCTGGCGATAGTGGAAGGAGTGGTTGGCTGGGAAAGCGGGAATCTGCACACAAATAAGAGACGACTTAGACAATGCACGTTCCGGTGTCGCTCCTGCTCTTTTGGCGGTCCCTTCATGCCGTCTTGAATTTATAGCAGCGGCCACCGGAAGGGCGACCGCACTGTTCCGGAAGGTTGGTATGCGCAGGTGCAGAGCCCGCACGTGCAACTGGCGATGATGCGGCTTGCAGGTGAGGGTAGCTGGCGAGGTTGGCAGGAGTGGTGGGCTCGGTAAGCGGGAATCTGCACACAAAGAAGAGAAGACAGACGTGGCACATTTCGCTGTCGCTGCAGCTCTTGTGGTGGTCCCTTCATGCCGTCTTGAATTTATAGCAGCGGCCCCCGGGACGGCGACCGCACTGTTCCGGAAGGTTGGTATGCTCAGGTGCAGAGCTCGCACGTGTAACTGTCATTGATGCGGCTTGCAGGTTAGGGTAGCTGGCGAGGGTAGAATGAGTGGTTGGCTGGGTAAGCGGGAATCAGCACACAAATAAGAGAAGACTTAGACGTTGAACGTTTCGGTGTCGCTCCTGCTCTTGTGGCGGCCCCTTGATGCCGGCTAGATTTTACAGCAGCGGCCCCCGGAACGGCGCCCGCACTGTTCCGGAAGGTTGGTATGCGCAGGTGCAGAGCCCGCACGTGTAACTGGCGATGATGCGGCTTGCAGGTGAGTGTAGCTGGCGAGGGTGGAAGGAGTGGTTGACTGCGTAAGCGGGAATCTGCGCACAAATAAGAGAAGACTTAGACGTTGCACGTTTCGCGGTCGCTGCAGCTCTTGTGGCGGTCCCTTGATGCCGGCTTGAATTTATTGCAGCGGCCCCCGGAACGGCGACTGCACTGTTCCGGAAGGTTGGTATGCGCAGGTGCAGAGCCCGCACGTGTAACTGGCGATGATGCGGCTTGCAGGTGAGGGTAGCTGGCGAGGGTGGAAGGAGTTGTTGGCTCGGTAAGCGGGAATCTGCACACAAATAAGAGAAGACTTAGACGTTCCACGTTTCGCTGTCGCTGCAGTTCTTGTGGCGGTCCCTTGATGCCGGCTTGATTTTATAGCAGCGGCCCCCGGAACGGTGGCCGCACTGTTCCGGAAGGTGTGTATGCGCAGGTGCAGAGCCCGCACGTGTAACTGGCGATAATGCGGCTTGCAGGTGAGGGTGGAATGAGTGGTTGGCTGGGTAAGCGGTAATCTGCAGACAAATAACAGAAGACTTAAACGTTGCACGTTCCGGTGTCGCTCCTGCTCTTTTGGCGGTCCCTTCATGCCGGCTTGAATTTATAACAGCGGCCACCGGAAGGGCGACAGCACTGTTCCGGAAGGTTGGTATACGCAGGTGCAGAGCCCGCACGTGCAACTGGCGATGATGCGGCTTGCATGTGAGGGTAGCTGGCGAGGTTGGCAGGAGTGGTTGGCTGGGTAAACGGGAATCTGCACACAAATAAGAGAAGACTTAGACGTTGCACGTTCCGGTGTCGCTCCTGCTCTTGTGGCGGTCCCTTCATGCCGGCTTGAATTGATAGCAGCGGCCACCGGAAGGGCGAACGCAATGTTCCGCAATGCTACATTCAAGTCAGTACGAAGGCATGCGATTTCTGCTGCATAGAAGACTATGATGAGCGGGCAGTGCAGTGGGACGGAGGGCTCGCGCCTGGGCAGCAGCGAACTTACATCGGACGATTTTGCTCGGAGTTGGTACCATTCGCATACTATCGCGCCGCGAAGCCAAATTGGGTGCACCGTAGACCAGACGGTGTCTACACTGGCGACCTTCATGTTCATGAGGAAACTTGCCGCGCTATTGACAGTTGCTTGGTACTATTGAATAACCGGAAGGCTGTACATACAGCTACCTACCTTTACTCATTCCTGGCACTGCTGGGACGGGTGGCACAAAAACGTAGCGAAAACAACACACAGTTGCATGCATTGGTGTGCATTTGGTTGCTTTTGTGTGGCACTTCATGAACAAAATATTTTAATGGCGCATTGTCTATAAATTAAGAGTAGCTTCACTGTGTGCGGTGTCTTTTTTCTTTTCAGGAGGAGGGTCAGCTCAATGCACTGTGAGCGCTCAAAGTGAGCAAGTCATTGCTGTTGCCAGCCACATAATGACCAGGGTAGGCAACCAGACTGACTCTGATGGAGGCATCGACCTACCACCAGTGGCAAGTTTGCCTGTTATAAGATTGTTGCAGCCAATGGTGGATGGAGCAGGCAATGAAGAATTCCATTATGCAGGTAAAGAAAGCACTTTGCATGTTGTAGAAAAACAGCACTCCTCTCTTTATATTCCTTTGATGACAACGGCAGCGTGTACTGTCAATTGACGCTGTTTCAATGTTTTTTATTGCCTTGAACCTGCTATGAGGACTGTACAGTTCATGTACAACAAATTATAAAAATCTCATTTAATACAACACTGTGGAAAGCTGCTCTACATGTGGTTGGCTGAATGTTTGTGCAGATAAAGGCTGCATTGGTTGACAGTGCGAAATGATGACCTGCTCCAAGCTGCATGTTGTTGGACAGCACTCTGAAGGCATTTTGTCTTGACGGCTTATATTCATGTGAGTGGTATGCTGTGTTCCTGTAGCGGAAGGCGAGGAGTTGGTTAACCGTCGGACACCGAGGGAGCAAGCATTCAGTGCTGCAACCTGAACTGCATTCATTATGACATTCTCTCCTGATGATGTTTTTGAGTCTTGTTTGCCATTCCTGCCTCACTTTAAACGAATGCCAACTTTAATGCAGTTTCATTATGCATGCACTCCTTCACATATATTTTCATATTTCTGTGTACTTGTACATGATGGTGCTCCAGGGATAAGGTAACAACATTCTTGTTGTGAATAATGATGCAGCTTGCCTATGTGTAATGCTCAAAGCCTTTTCGAATTTGGCTGCTAGTTTCAAGGAAATTGTTAGTTTTGCAATGCAGAGGTTTCACTCGAAGCGCATGTTTTCTGTAGCCCTCAGGCTCAGGCTGCAGTATTTGTCACCTTTCTTGTATGCCTCACCTTGGCATTGGTGTCGCATATATGCGGCGAAGCAAGCAGGCAGGCATTACAAGGAAACCTTTGCAAAAAAAATGAAAGTGGATTAGCTCAGCTACTCCAGGATATACAAAGTGAAAGCTGTCGGCGTTCATTGGCATTGACAAAGTTCTAGACGCTGATGATTTTGAAGAAAGGAAGGGCGTATAACTGGCTCCCTGGGCCAGAGGACACGCATGAGAACAAACTAGCAAATATACTAAAATTGAAAAGAAACCCATTGAATGAGCAAAAAAGCTGCAGGTGCAGAGTTAGAGGATAACCACATTTGTAAAACTCGGGGCCTGCGTGACTATCACTACTGTATCAGCAGAAAAAAATAAAGTGAGGTCATCAGGCATAATTCAGAGTGAAAGGTGATGAATATGGCAGAACAAAACAGAATGACTAAACTGGGGCCCCCAGAAACAACGGCAGCTATTTGGCGCTGAGAAGGGCAAGTGGTGCCTTATATAAGAACATTATAAAGCTTTCGTTATAATGTCTCTTCACCAATTGACCCAACAATCTGTGCTGTTGAGGCAGACAGCTAATGTGTTGTAAGCTTAGATTTGTCCAACTAATTTTTACCTTTTCTTTATTACAGAAGATGACTGGGAACCTCCGCTCGTGGATGAGCCGCAGTCACCAGCGGCTGCTGTTGGTAAAAGTGGGGCAACTCCAGAAGCAATTGAGCAGGAGAGCAATCTCTTTTTTCCTGCTGTGCAACCTGCTGATGCTTCCAGCACAGCTGCAGCAGGCTGCAGCAGTGCTACAGTTGCTTCTGGAGCTGCCGCTGGTCCCACTACTGCTGAAGCAGTGGCCACCGGTGACGCTGGCAGGGCTCCAAGAGGGCGGATGGCCCTTTTAGAAAGGTCTCTGGCAGATGAGGACGACTATAGAGCGGCCTTACTGCGCGAAGAGCATGGACTGCGTCTGCAGCTGATGCGAGAGGACCACAACAGTATTCTGCAAGAGCGGCAGGAGAAAAAACTCCTTGATATCCAGAAAAAAAAAATTGGAAATCTTAGAAATTGAAAAACAAATCAAACTTGAACAGCTTCGTAGGCTGCGAGAGGCACCAGAATAAACGGTGCCTATGACTGAATGAAACTGGAATGCTGTGTGAATGCTTGCACAAATATTATGTGGCAAATCCACATAACTACACTTCATTTCCACATGTACCGTTTTAAGCACATGACTCGGTGGGAACAGACAGACAGCCCCGTCACCACCTTGCATGCAAGTCTGACAAGCTATCGCATAGCAGGAGGCAGGTAGGATGGTTGCGTGGTACTTCTGCTGATATGGCTATATGGATCTTTGGATGCAAACAGCAATTTATTCATAGAAATACGCATTGCTGTATGCTACAAATATGGCTGCTCTAGGAAGGAAAAACCTCCCCTGGCATTGCTTGCAAAACCAACCAGTAGGGAAAATTGCAGGCCACATTGTTAAAGTTTCCATGTATAAAAAGTCAACAATATTGGCTCACGCAAGTCAACACCACATAAATGCTCAAAGGCCAACACCGCTCTCTACTCCTTCCATTATCTTTGCTGTCTCATCTAACCTAAACCCTCGCAGCTAGTGCCTCCTACTCAAGAACCGAAACCCTTAAAGAATGCGATTCCTCCTATGCCGTCTACAAGGTGGGCCCATAGCTTGAGTCAATACAATGCCTCATCCTCCCGCTTTGCTGAAGTAATCTATTGATTCAAATATATGGCCACCACATTCCTGTGACAAGCCGCACTAGGCATGACAAAAAAATGACTATAAAGAAGCATGCATCAAAGAAACACTTGCTGATGGCACCCACGTTCTGCTATTTCGAACCCCGCCAAACCATGTAACAATTTCAAAACATGCCAGTTCTCGATGAGTGGAATCAGCACAGTTCCAAGAAGGCCGGCTCAAATGCAAAGCCAGATTTAAGCTGTGACAGCCAACCAGTAACTGCATGTACAAATCAAAAGAACCGCTAGTTCAAGTGTTTGCATGTAAAAGATTTCACTACAACACTTGCGAGCTGGAAGTAGCTACCTAGTCATATCACAAACCATTCATTGAACCCTCAAAACAAAATGTTGCAAACACTACTGGGGTCATAAATTATCTTTCAGTGGTCCACCATGACTGCGGCAGCAAGGCGTTCCCAAACATCAGTAGTGCCCGCACACAATGATCTCGACTAACTGTTGGTGTTGGCTCATGACGACTCACTTTATGATCTAGGGTTTGTATTCAGCCATGCAAAGCAAGGCACCTAACAAACACCAGGTGCATTTGGCTCGAGAACAATGAATATTGAGTGCAACTGCTCGCAGAGACAGATTGTGTAGCCTTAGCAACAGTTACAGGAGTTCTATGTACGACCATGACCTTTACACTTGGAAATTAAAAATGCTCACAGGTCACACACTGTAGGTTGGTATGTTTCACCATGACACAACAATGCCTGGAATCCTCTCCGCACATATGCTGCTTCTTTCGCTTCTTCCTCTGTGCCAGTTACTGCCCGTTATGCAACTTTGTTGTAAGAGATTGAGCTGGACGAGGCATGTGGATCATGTCAGGAAGCCCATTTCAGACCTAAAGAATCGACCTTTTGCACCATACAATGACAACAACCAACTCCCACTTTGAACACAGACGAGAGAGAGCGACAATGCACAACAAACCACTCGAGCATCGTTCCTTGAAAAGAAGGCTCCAGTGTGACAGCTGAAGGTTCGACCGTTCTACACCATCTTGAAAGCAAACCAAATGAAAAGAATACACTCAAGTTTTTTTTTACCTCAATACAGCCAAAAAAAAGTGAGAAATTTAATAACTGATTCATAACACACCTCTGTTGGCAAGCCAGAAAACAAAACTTCGCAGTGATCTGGAATTTCATCAGTGTAGGCAATTGGGAACGTCTCGTTTTGTTGTAAAAGGGATATTTGAAATTAATGATTGTGCAATGGGTTTTCCGGGCAGAAAGTACAAAGCGCAGAACAGCGTTCACAGACAGTCAACGGTTCCACCAGCACCAACCCGAAGCACGCGCTCGCCGAGAGCAGTCCCGCTGCCACATGGGCACTTCTTTGTCATTACAATTGTGACATAAAAACAAATTTATACTCAACACATGGAAGACATGCAAGAGCCCAAGCTTGAAGTCCAAGCAGGGTGAAAGTAGAAAAGACGAAGTAGCAGAACTACTTGCTGTGAGGAACCTGAATTCCATGCCGCTACCAAAGCAGCCACACAAATGTTTGCTCTGTGGAAAGGTGCACAAGCCCTGCGACTGCTCCACCTAAGGCCTAACTGTTGTACTTTACCAAATCTGGTAATTTTTCACATGCGTGTAAGCAAAGCCGCCAAGACAGCAGCTCTTAAACAAATGAACTGAGCGCCATTAAGACCCTCAGCAGCAGGGTCAACAAGAGCTTTTCTGGTATTCGCCTCCTGCAAGATCAATACAGCGTTCTTGAAAAATAGCATTTGAAATAGAACACTATAGCAGGAAATGCAGAACCTAGAAGTGGAAGAGTAGCAGTTTGTTAATGCAACAAGCTCTCAACTTAAAAGCTTCCGAAGCTGAGAAAAAATTCTAGTGTAAAGGGGTGTATTCGCAGTGAAGGTCTGCGGTCGTAGATCAGAGAGCGTCATGATGAGCACACTCTCAGGAGTCACTCAGGATCCCCAGCTGCACTTCGTCGACCTCTTCGTCCCGCCGCTTGAACTGCTGCTAGTCGTTCCCATTGCTCTAACATTTCTTTAGTTCCTGCACAAAAGTTGGGATACGGGTAGCATGAGCAAGTGCGCATTATAAACATGCTTTATTCAAAATGCATGCTTTATTCAAAATGCACGTGTAACTGGCGATGATGCGGCTTGCAGGTGAGGGTAGCAGGCGAGGGTTGAATGAGTGGTTTGCTGGGTAAGCGGCAATCTGCACAAATAAGAGAGGACTTAGACGTTGCACGTTTCGGTGTCGCTGCAGCTCTTGTGGCGGTCCCTTGATGCAGGCTTGATTTTATAGCAGCGGCCACCGGAAGAGCGACCGCACTGTACCGGAAGGTTGGTATGCTCAGGTGCAGAGCTCGCACGTGTAACTGGCGTTGATGCGGCTTGCAGGTTAGGGTAGCTGGCGAGGGTAGAATGAGTGGTTGGCTGGGTAAGCGGGAATCAGCACACAAATAAGAGAAGACTTAGACGTTGAACGTTTCGGTGTCGCTCCTGCTCTTGTGGCGGCCCCTTGATGCCGGCTTGATTTTATAGCAGCGGCCCCCGGAACGGCGACCGCACTGTTCCGGAAGGTTGGTATGCGCAGGTGCAGAGCCCGCACGTGTAACTGGCGATGATGCGGCTTGCAGGTGAGTGTAGCTGGCGAGGGTCGAAGGAGTGGTTGACTGCGTAAGCGGGAATCTGCGCACAAATAAGAGAAGACTTAGACGTTGCCCGTTTCGCTGTCGCTGCAGCTCTTGTGGCGGTCCCTTGATGCCGGCTTGAATTTATAGCAGCGGCCACCGGAAGGGCGACTGCACTGTTCCGGAAGGTTGGTATGCTCAGGTGCAGAGCCCGCACGTACAACTGGCGATGATGCGGCTTGCAGGTGAGGGTAGCTGGCGAGGGTGGAAGGAGTTGTTGGCTCGGTAAGCGGGAATCTGCACACAAATAAGAGAAGACTTAGACGTTGCACGTTTCGCTGTCGCTGCAGTTCTTGTGGCGGTCCCTTGATGCCGGCTTGATTTTATAGCAGCGGCCCCCGGAACGGTGGCCGCACTCTTCCGGAAGGTTGGTATGCGCAGGTGCAGAGCCCGCACGTGTAACTGGCGATGATGCGGCTTGCAGGTGAGGGTAGCAGGCGAGGGTGGAATGAGTGGTTGGCTGGGTAAGCGGTAATCTGCAGACAAATAAGAGAAGACTTAGACGTTGCACGTTTCGGTGTCGCTCCTGCTCTTGTGGCGGTCCCTTGATGCCGGCTTGAGTTTATAGCATCGGCCCCCGGAAGGGCGACCGCACTGTTCCGGAAGGTTGGTGTGCGCAGGTGCAGAGACCGCACGTGTAACTGGCGATGATGCGGCTTGCAGGTGAGGGTAGCAGGCGAGGGTGGAAGGATTGGTTGGCTGGGTAAGCGGTAATCTGCACACAAATAAGAGAAGACTTAGACGTTGCACGTTCCGGTGTCGCTCCTGCTCTTGTGGCGATCCCTTGATGCCGGCTTGATTTTATAGCATCGGCCACCGGAAGGGCGACCGCACGGTTCCGGATGGTTGGTATGCGCAGGTGCAGAGCCCGCATGTGCAACTAGCGATGATACGGCTTGCAGGTGAGGGTAGCTGCCCATAGTGGAAGGAGTGGTTGTCTGGGAAAGCGGGAATCTGCACACAAATATGAGAAGACTTAGACGTTGCACGTTCCGGTGTCGCCCCTGCTCTTGTGGCGGTCCCTTGATGCCGGCTTCAGTTTATAGCTGCGGTCACCGGAAGGGCGACCGCACTGTTCCGGAAGGTTGGTATGCTCAGGTGCAGAGCTCGCACGTGTAACTGGCGTTGATGCGGCTTGCAGGTTAGGGTAGCTGGCGAGGGTAGAATGAGTGGTTGGCTGGGGAAGCGGGAATCAGCACACAAATAAGAGAAGACTTAGACGTTGAACGTTTCGGTGTCGCTCCTGCTCTTGTGGCGGCCCCTTGATGCCGGCTTGATTTTATAGCAGCGGCCCCCGGAACGGCGACCGAACTGTTCCGGAAGGTTGGTATGCGCAGGTGCAGAGCCCGCACGTGTAACTGGCGATGATGCGGCTTGCAGGTGAGTGTAGTTGGCGAGGGTCGAAGGAGTGGTTGACTGCGTAAGCGGGAATCTGCGCACAAATAAGAGAAGACTTAGACGTTGCACGTTTCGCTGTCGCTGCAGCTCTGGTGGCGGTCCCTTGATGCCGGCTTGAATTTATAGCAGCGGCCACCGGAAGGGCGACTGCACTGTTCCGGAAGGTTGGTATGCGCAGGTGCAGAGCCCGCACGTGCAACTGGCGATGATGCGGCTTGCAGGTGAGGGTAGCTGGCGAGGGTGGAAGGAGTTGTTGGCTCGGTAAGCGGGAATCTGCACACAAATAAGAGAAGACTTAGACGTTGCACGTTTCGCTGTCGCTGCAGTTCTTGTGGCGGTCCCTTGATGCCGGCTTGATTTTATAGCAGCGGCCCCCGGAACGGTGGCCGCACTCTTCCGGAAGGTTGGTATGCGCAGGTGCAGAGCCCGCACGTGTAACTGGCGATGATGCGGCTTGCAGGTGAGGGTAGCAGGCGAGGGTGGAATGAGTGGTTGGCTGGGTAAGCGGTAATCTGCAGACAAATAAGAGAAGACTTAGACGTTGCAGGTTTCGGTGTCGCTCCTGCTCTTGTGGCGGTCCCTTGATGCCGGCTTGAGTTTATAGCAGCGGCCACCGGAAGGGCGACCGCAGTGTTCCGGAAGGTTGGTGTGCGCAGGTGCAGAGACCGCACGTGTAACTGGCGATGATGCGGCTTGCAGGTGAGGGTAGCAGGCGAGGGTGGAATGAGTGGTTGGCTGGGTAAGCGGGAATCTGCAGACAAATAAGAGAAGACTTAGACGTTGCACGTTTCGCTGTCGCTGCAGTTCTTGTGGCGGTCCCTTGATGCCGGCTTGATTTTATAGCAGCGGCCCCCGGAACGGTGGCCGCACTCTTCCGGAAGGTTGGTATGCGCAGGTGCAGAGCCCGCACGTGTAACTGGCGATGATGCGGCTTGCAGGTGAGGGTAGCAGGCGAGGGTGGAATGAGTGGTTGGCTGGGTAAGCGGTAATCTGCAGACAAATAGGAGAAGACTTAGACGTTGCAGGTTTCGGTGTCGCTCCTGCTCTTGTGGCGGTCCCTTGATGCCGGCTTGAGTTTATAGCAGCGGCCACCGGAAGGGCGACCGCAGTGTTCCGGAAGGTGTGTATGCGCAGGTGCAGAGCCCGCACGTGTAACTGGCGATAATGCGGCTTGCAGGTGAGGGTGGAATGAGTGGTTGGCTGGGTAAGCGGTAATCTGCAGACAAATAACAGAAGACTTAAACGTTGCACGTTCCGGTGTCGCTCCTGCTCTTTTGGCGGTCCCTTCATGCCGGCTTGAATTTATAACAGCGGCCACCGGAAGGGCGACAGCACTGTTCCGGAAGGTTGGTATACGCAGGTGCAGAGCCCGCACGTGCAACTGGCGATGATGCGGCTTGCATGTGAGGGTAGCTGGCGAGGTTGGCAGGAGTGGTTGGCTGGGTAAACGGGAATCTGCACACAAATAAGAGAAGACTTAGACGTTGCACGTTCCGGTGTCGCTCCTGCTCTTGTGGCGGTCCCTTCATGCCGGCTTGAATTGATAGCAGCGGCCACCGGAAGGGCGAACGCAATGTTCCGCAATGCTACATTCAAGTCAGTACGAAGGCATGCGATTTCTGCTGCATAGAAGACTATGATGAGCGGGCAGTGCAGTGGGACGGAGGGCTCGCGCCTGGGCAGCAGCGAACTGACATCGGACGATTTTGCTCGGAGTTGGTACCATTCGCATACTATCGCGCCGCGAAGCCAAATTGGGTGCACCGTAGACCAGACGGTGTCTACACTGGCGACCTTCATGTTCATGAGGAAACTTGCCGCGCTATTGACAGTTGCTTGGTACTATTGAATAACCGGAAGGCTGTACATACAGCTACCTACCTTTACTCATTCCTGGCACTGCTGGGACGGGTGGCACAAAAACGTAGCGAAAACAACACACAGTTGCATGCATTGGTGTGCATTTGGTTGCTTTTGTGTGGCACTTCATGAACAAAATATTTTAATGGCGCATTGTCTATAAATTAAGAGTAGCTTCACTGTGTGCGGTGTCTTTTTTCTTTTCAGGAGGAGGGTCAGCTCAATGCACTGTGAGCGCTCAAAGTGAGCAAGTCATTGCTGTTGCCAGCCACATAATGACCAGGGTAGGCAACCAGACTGACTCTGATGGAGGCATCGACCTACCACCAGTGGCAAGTTTGCCTGTTATAAGATTGTTGCAGCCAATGGTGGATGGAGCAGGCAATGAAGAATTCCATTATGCAGGTAAAGAAAGCACTTTGCATGTTGTAGAAAAACAGCACTCCTCTCTTTATATTCCTTTGATGACAACGGCAGCGTGTACTGTCAATTGACGCTGTTTCAATGTTTTTTATTGCCTTGAACCTGCTATGAGGACTGTACAGTTCATGTACAACAAATTATAAAAATCTCATTTAATACAACACTGTGGAAAGCTGCTCTACATGTGGTTGGCTGAATGTTTGTGCAGATAAAGGCTGCATTGGTTGACAGTGCGAAATGATGACCTGCTCCAAGCTGCATGTTGTTGGACAGCACTCTGAAGGCATTTTGTCTTGACGGCTTATATTCATGTGAGTGGTATGCTGTGTTCCTGTAGCGGAAGGCGAGGAGTTGGTTAACCGTCGGACACCGAGGGAGCAAGCATTCAGTGCTGCAACCTGAACTGCATTCATTATGACATTCTCTCCTGATGATGTTTTTGAGTCTTGTTTGCCATTCCTGCCTCACTTTAAACGAATGCCAACTTTAATGCAGTTTCATTATGCATGCACTCCTTCACATATATTTTCATATTTCTGTGTACTTGTACATGATGGTGCTCCAGGGATAAGGTAACAACATTCTTGTTGTGAATAATGATGCAGCTTGCCTATGTGTAATGCTCAAAGCCTTTTCGAATTTGGCTGCTAGTTTCAAGGAAATTGTTAGTTTTGCAATGCAGAGGTTTCACTCGAAGCGCATGTTTTCTGTAGCCCTCAGGCTCAGGCTGCAGTATTTGTCACCTTTCTTGTATGCCTCACCTTGGCATTGGTGTCGCATATATGCGGCGAAGCAAGCAGGCAGGCATTACAAGGAAACCTTTGCAAAAAAAATGAAAGTGGATTAGCTCAGCTACTCCAGGATATACAAAGTGAAAGCTGTCGGCGTTCATTGGCATTGACAAAGTTCTAGACGCTGATGATTTTGAAGAAAGGAAGGGCGTATAACTGGCTCCCTGGGCCAGAGGACACGCATGAGAACAAACTAGCAAATATACTAAAATTGAAAAGAAACCCATTGAATGAGCAAAAAAGCTGCAGGTGCAGAGTTAGAGGATAACCACATTTGTAAAACTCGGGGCCTGCGTGACTATCACTACTGTATCAGCAGAAAAAAATAAAGTGAGGTCATCAGGCATAATTCAGAGTGAAAGGTGATGAATATGGCAGAACAAAACAGAATGACTAAACTGGGGCCCCCAGAAACAACGGCAGCTATTTGGCGCTGAGAAGGGCAAGTGGTGCCTTATATAAGAACATTATAAAGCTTTCGTTATAATGTCTCTTCACCAATTGACCCAACAATCTGTGCTGTTGAGGCAGACAGCTAATGTGTTGTAAGCTTAGATTTGTCCAACTAATTTTTACCTTTTCTTTATTACAGAAGATGACTGGGAACCTCCGCTCGTGGATGAGCCGCAGTCACCAGCGGCTGCTGTTGGTAAAAGTGGGGCAACTCCAGAAGCAATTGAGCAGGAGAGCAATCTCTTTTTTCCTGCTGTGCAACCTGCTGATGCTTCCAGCACAGCTGCAGCAGGCTGCAGCAGTGCTACAGTTGCTTCTGGAGCTGCCGCTGGTCCCACTACTGCTGAAGCAGTGGCCACCGGTGACGCTGGCAGGGCTCCAAGAGGGCGGATGGCCCTTTTAGAAAGGTCTCTGGCAGATGAGGACGACTATAGAGCGGCCTTACTGCGCGAAGAGCATGGACTGCGTCTGCAGCTGATGCGAGAGGACCACAACAGTATTCTGCAAGAGCGGCAGGAGAAAAAACTCCTTGATATCCAGAAAAAAAAATTGGAAATCTTAGAAATTGAAAAACAAATCAAACTTGAACAGCTTCGTAGGCTGCGAGAGGCACCAGAATAAACGGTGCCTATGACTGAATGAAACTGGAATGCTGTGTGAATGCTTGCACAAATATTATGTGGCAAATCCACATAACTACACTTCATTTCCACATGTACCGTTTTAAGCACATGACTCGGTGGGAACAGACAGACAGCCCCGTCACCACCTTGCATGCAAGTCTGACAAGCTATCGCATAGCAGGAGGCAGGTAGGATGGTTGCGTGGTACTTCTGCTGATATGGCTATATGGATCTTTGGATGCAAACAGCAATTTATTCATAGAAATACGCATTGCTGTATGCTACAAATATGGCTGCTCTAGGAAGGAAAAACCTCCCCTGGCATTGCTTGCAAAACCAACCAGTAGGGAAAATTGCAGGCCACATTGTTAAAGTTTCCATGTATAAAAAGTCAACAATATTGGCTCACGCAAGTCAACACCACATAAATGCTCAAAGGCCAACACCGCTCTCTACTCCTTCCATTATCTTTGCTGTCTCATCTAACCTAAACCCTCGCAGCTAGTGCCTCCTACTCAAGAACCGAAACCCTTAAAGAATGCGATTCCTCCTATGCCGTCTACAAGGTGGGCCCATAGCTTGAGTCAATACAATGCCTCATCCTCCCGCTTTGCTGAAGTAATCTATTGATTCAAATATATGGCCACCACATTCCTGTGACAAGCCGCACTAGGCATGACAAAAAAATGACTATAAAGAAGCATGCATCAAAGAAACACTTGCTGATGGCACCCACGTTCTGCTATTTCGAACCCCGCCAAACCATGTAACAATTTCAAAACATGCCAGTTCTCGATGAGTGGAATCAGCACAGTTCCAAGAAGGCCGGCTCAAATGCAAAGCCAGATTTAAGCTGTGACAGCCAACCAGTAACTGCATGTACAAATCAAAAGAACCGCTAGTTCAAGTGTTTGCATGTAAAAGATTTCACTACAACACTTGCGAGCTGGAAGTAGCTACCTAGTCATATCACAAACCATTCATTGAACCCTCAAAACAAAATGTTGCAAACACTACTGGGGTCATAAATTATCTTTCAGTGGTCCACCATGACTGCGGCAGCAAGGCGTTCCCAAACATCAGTAGTGCCCGCACACAATGATCTCGACTAACTGTTGGTGTTGGCTCATGACGACTCACTTTATGATCTAGGGTTTGTATTCAGCCATGCAAAGCAAGGCACCTAACAAACACCAGGTGCATTTGGCTCGAGAACAATGAATATTGAGTGCAACTGCTCGCAGAGACAGATTGTGTAGCCTTAGCAACAGTTACAGGAGTTCTATGTACGACCATGACCTTTACACTTGGAAATTAAAAATGCTCACAGGTCACACACTGTAGGTTGGTATGTTTCACCATGACACAACAATGCCTGGAATCCTCTCCGCACATATGCTGCTTCTTTCGCTTCTTCCTCTGTGCCAGTTACTGCCCGTTATGCAACTTTGTTGTAAGAGATTGAGCTGGACGAGGCATGTGGATCATGTCAGGAAGCCCATTTCAGACCTAAAGAATCGACCTTTTGCACCATACAATGACAACAACCAACTCCCACTTTGAACACAGACGAGAGAGAGCGACAATGCACAACAAACCACTCGAGCATCGTTCCTTGAAAAGAAGGCTCCAGTGTGACAGCTGAAGGTTCGACCGTTCTACACCATCTTGAAAGCAAACCAAATGAAAAGAATACACTCAAGTTTTTTTTTACCTCAATACAGCCAAAAAAAAAGTGAGAAATTTAATAACTGATTCATAACACACCTCTGTTGGCAAGCCAGAAAACAAAACTTCGCAGTGATCTGGAATTTCATCAGTGTAGGCAATTGGGAACGTCTCGTTTTGTTGTAAAAGGGATATTTGAAATTAATGATTGTGCAATGGGTTTTCCGGGCAGAAAGTACAAAGCGCAGAACAGCGTTCACATACAGTCAACGGTTCCACCAGCACCAACCCGAAGCACGCGCTCGCCGAGAGCAGTCCCGCTGCCACATGGGCACTTCTTTGTCATTACAATTGTGACATAAAAACAAATTTATACTCAACACATGGAAGACATGCAAGAGCCCAAGCTTGAAGTCCAAGCAGGGTGAAAGTAGAAAAGACGAAGTAGCAGAACTACTTGCTGTGAGGAACCTGAATTCCATGCCGCTACCAAAGCAGCCACACAAATGTTTGCTCTGTGGAAAGGTGCACAAGCCCTGCGACTGCTCCACCTAAGGCCTAACTGTTGTACTTTACCAAATCTGGTAATTTTTCACATGCGTGTAAGCAAAGCCGCCAAGACAGCAGCTCTTAAACAAATGAACTGAGCGCCATTAAGACCCTCAGCAGCAGGGTCAACAAGAGCTTTTCTGGTATTCGCCTCCTGCAAGATCAATACAGCGTTCTTGAAAAATAGCATTTGAAATAGAACACTATAGCAGGAAATGCAGAACCTAGAAGTGGAAGAGTAGCAGTTTGTTAATGCAACAAGCTCTCAACTTAAAAGCTTCCGAAGCTGAGAAAAAATTCTAGTGTAAAGGGGTGTATTCGCAGTGAAGGTCTGCGGTCGTAGATCAGAGAGCGTCATGATGAGCACACTCTCAGGAGTCACTCAGGATCCCCAGCTGCACTTCGTCGACCTCTTCGTCCCGCCGCTTGAACTGCTGCTAGTCGTTCCCATTGCTCTAACATTTCTTTAGTTCCTGCACAAAAGTTGGGATACGGGTAGCATGAGCAAGTGCGCATTATAAACATGCTTTATTCAAAATGCATGCTTTATTCAAAATGCACGTGTAACTGGCGATGATGCGGCTTGCAGGTGAGGGTAGCAGGCGAGGGTTGAATGAGTGGTTTGCTGGGTAAGCGGCAATCTGCACAAATAAGAGAGGACTTAGACGTTGCACGTTTCGGGGTCGCTGCAGCTCTTGTGGCGGTCCCTTGATGCAGGCTTGATTTTATAGCAGCGGCCACCGGAAGAGCGACCGCACTGTACCGGAAGGTTGGTATGCTCAGGTGCAGAGCTCGCACGTGTAACTGGCGTTGATGCGGCTTGCAGGTTAGGGTAGCTGGCGAGGGTAGAATGAGTGGTTGGCTGGGTAAGCGGGAATCAGCACACAAATAAGAGAAGACTTAGACGTTGAACGTTTCGGTGTCGCTCCTGCTCTTGTGGCGGCCCCTTGATGCCGGCTTGATTTTATAGCAGCGGCCCCCGGAACGGCGACCGCACTGTTCCGGAAGGTTGGTATGCGCAGGTGCAGAGCCCGCACGTGTAACTGGCGATGATGCGGCTTGCAGGTGAGTGTAGCTGGCGAGGGTCGAAGGAGTGGTTGACTGCGTAAGCGGGAATCTGCGCACAAATAAGAGAAGACTTAGACGTTGCCCGTTTCGCTGTCGCTGCAGCTCTTGTGGCGGTCCCTTGATGCCGGCTTGAATTTATAGCAGCGGCCACCGGAAGGGCGACTGCACTGTTCCGGAAGGTTGGTATGCTCAGGTGCAGAGCCCGCACGTACAACTGGCGATGATGCGGCTTGCAGGTGAGGGTAGCTGGCGAGGGTGGAAGGAGTTGTTGGCTCGGTAAGCGGGAATCTGCACACAAATAAGAGAAGACTTAGACGTTGCACGTTTCGCTGTCGCTGCAGTTCTTGTGGCGGTCCCTTGATGCCGGCTTGATTTTATAGCAGCGGCCCCCGGAACGGTGGCCGCACTCTTCCGGAAGGTTGGTATGCGCAGGTGCAGAGCCCGCACGTGTAACTGGCGATGATGCGGCTTGCAGGTGAGGGTAGCAGGCGAGGGTGGAATGAGTGGTTGGCTGGGTAAGCGGTAATCTGCAGACAAATAAGAGAAGACTTAGACGTTGCACGTTTCGGTGTCGCTCCTGCTCTTGTGGCGGTCCCTTGATGCCGGCTTGAGTTTATAGCATCGGCCCCCGGAAGGGCGACCGCACTGTTCCGGAAGGTTGGTGTGCGCAGGTGCAGAGACCGCACGTGTAACTGGCGATGATGCGGCTTGCAGGTGAGGGTAGCAGGCGAGGGTGGAAGGATTGGTTGGCTGGGTAAGCGGTAATCTGCACACAAATAAGAGAAGACTTAGACGTTGCACGTTCTGGTGTCGCTCCTGCTCTTGTGGCGATCCCTTGATGCCGGCTTGATTTTATAGCATCGGCCACCGGAAGGGCGACCGCACGGTTCCGGATGGTTGGTATGCGCAGGTGCAGAGCCCGCATGTGCAACTAGCGATGATACGGCTTGCAGGTGAGGGTAGCTGCCCATAGTGGAAGGAGTGGTTGTCTGGGAAAGCGGGAATCTGCACACAAATATGAGAAGACTTAGACGTTGCACGTTCCGGTGTCGCCCCTGCTCTTGTGGCGGTCCCTTGATGCCGGCTTCAGTTTATAGCTGCGGTCACCGGAAGGGCGACCGCACTGTTCCGGAAGGTTGGTATGCTCAGGTGCAGAGCTCGCACGTGTAACTGGCGTTGATGCGGCTTGCAGGTTAGGGTAGCTGGCGAGGGTAGAATGAGTGGTTGGCTGGGTAAGCGGGAATCAGCACACAAATAAGAGAAGACTTAGACGTTGAACGTTTCGGTGTCGCTCCTGCTCTTGTGGCGGCCCCTTGATGCCGGCTTGATTTTATAGCAGCGGCCCCCGGAACGGCGACCGAACTGTTCCGGAAGGTTGGTATGCGCAGGTGCAGAGCCCGCACGTGTAACTGGCGATGATGCGGCTTGCAGGTGAGTGTAGTTGGCGAGGGTCGAAGGAGTGGTTGACTGCGTAAGCGGGAATCTGCGCACAAATAAGAGAAGACTTAGACGTTGCACGTTTCGCTGTCGCTGCAGCTCTGGTGGCGGTCCCTTGATGCCGGCTTGAATTTATAGCAGCGGCCACCGGAAGGGCGACTGCACTGTTCCGGAAGGTTGGTATGCGCAGGTGCAGAGCCCGCACGTGCAACTGGCGATGATGCGGCTTGCAGGTGAGGGTAGCTGGCGAGGGTGGAAGGAGTTGTTGGCTCGGTAAGCGGGAATCTGCACACAAATAAGAGAAGACTTAGACGTTGCACGTTTCGCTGTCGCTGCAGTTCTTGTGGCGGTCCCTTGATGCCGGCTTGATTTTATAGCAGCGGCCCCCGGAACGGTGGCCGCACTCTTCCGGAAGGTTGGTATGCGCAGGTGCAGAGCCCGCACGTGTAACTGGCGATGATGCGGCTTGCAGGTGAGGGTAGCAGGCGAGGGTGGAATGAGTGGTTGGCTGGGTAAGCGGTAATCTGCAGACAAATAAGAGAAGACTTAGACGTTGCAGGTTTCGGTGTCGCTCCTGCTCTTGTGGCGGTCCCTTGATGCCGGCTTGAGTTTATAGCAGCGGCCACCGGAAGGGCGACCGCAGTGTTCCGGAAGGTTGGTGTGCGCAGGTGCAGAGACCGCACGTGTAACTGGCGATGATGCGGCTTGCAGGTGAGGGTAGCAGGCGAGGGTGGAATGAGTGGTTGGCTGGGTAAGCGGGAATCTGCAGACAAATAAGAGAAGACTTAGACGTTGCACGTTTCGCTGTCGCTCCTGCTCTTGTGGCGGTCCCTTGATGCCGGCTAGATTTTATAGCAGCGGCCACCCGAAGGGCGATTGCACTGTTCCGGAAATTCGGTATGCGCAGGTGCAGAGCCTGCGCGTGCAACTAGCGATGACGCGGCTTGCAGGCGAGCGTAGCTGGCGAGGGTGGAAGGAGTGGTTGACTGCGTAAGCGGGAATCTGCACACAAATAAGAGAAGACATGGACGTTGCACGTTTCGCTGTCGCTGCAGCTCTTGTGGCTTTCCCTTGATGCCGGCTTCAATTTATAGCAGAGGCCACCAGAAGGGCAGCCGCCCTGTTCCGGAAGTTTGGTATGCGCAGGCGCAAATCCCGCACGTGTAACTGGCGATGATGCGGCTTGCAGGTGAGGGTAGCTGGCGAGGGTGGAAGGAGTTGTTGGCTCGGTAAGCGGGAATCTGCACACAAATAAGAGAAGACTTAGACGTTGCACGTTTCGCTGTCGCTCCTGCTCTTGTGGCGGTCCCTTGATGCCGGCTTGATTTTATAGCAGCGGCCGCCGGGAAGGCGACCGCACTGTTCCGGAACGTTGGTATGCGCAGGTGCAGATCCCGCATGTGCAACTAGCTATGATACGGCTTGCAGACGAGGGTAGCTGGCGATAGTAGAAGGAGTGTTTGACTGCGTAAGAGGGTTAAATGCACACAAATAAGAGAAGACAGACGTTGCAAGTTTCGCTGTCGCTGCAGCTCTTGTGGCGGTCCCTTGATGCCGGCTAGATTTTATAGCAGCGGCCTCCGGAACGGCGACCGCACTGTTCCGGAAGGTTGGTATGCGCAGGTGCAGAGCCCGCACGTGTAACTGGCGATGATGCGGCTTGCAGGTGAGGGTAGCAGGCGAGGGTGGAATGAGTGGTTGGCTGGGTAAGCGGTAATCTGCAAAAATAAGAGAAGACTTAGACGTTGCACGTTTCGGTGTCGCTCCTGCTCTTGTGGCGGGCCCTTGATGCCGGCTTGATTTTATAGCAGCGGCCCCCGGAAGGGTGGCCACACTGTTCCGGAAGGTGTGTATGCGCAGGTGCAGAGCCCGCACGTGTAACTGGAGATGATGCGGCTTGCAGGTGAGGGTAGCAGGCGAGGGTGGAATGAGTGGTTGGCTGGGTAAGCGGTAATCTGCAGACAAATAAGAGAAGACTTAGACGTTGCACGTTTCGGTGTCGCTCCTGCTCTTTTGGCGGTCCCTTCATGCCGGCTTGAATTTATAGCAGCGGCCACCGGAAGGGCGACCGCACTGTTCCGGAAGGTTGGTATGCGCAGGTGCAGAACCCGCACGTGCAATTGGCTATGATGCGGCTTGAAGGTGAGGGTAGCTGGCGAGGTTGGAAGGAGTGGTGGGCTCGGTAAGCGGGAATCTGCACACAAAGAAGAGAAGACTTGGACGTTGCACGTTTCGCTGTCGCTGCAGCTCTTGTGGCGGTTCCTTGATGCCGGCTTGATATTATAGCAGCGGCCCCCGGAACGGCGACCGCACTGTTCCGGAAGGTTGGTATGCGCAGGTGCAGAGCCCGCACGTGTAACTAGCGATGATGCGGCTTGCAGGTGAGGGTAGCAGGCGAGGGTGGAATGAGTGGTTGGCTGGGTAAGCGGTAATCTGCACAAATGAGAGAAGACTTAGACGTTGCACGTTTCGGTGTCGCTCCTGCTCTTGTGGCGGTCCCTTGATGCAGGCTTGATTTTATAGCGGCGGCCACCGGAAGGGCGACCGCACTGTTCCGGAAGGTTGGTATGCGCAGGTGCAGAGCCCGCACGTGTAACTGGCGATGATGCGGCTTGCTGGTGAGGGTAGCAGTAGAGGGTGGAAGGAGTGGTTGGCTGGGTAAGCGGTAATCTGCAGACAAATAAGAGAAGACTTAGACGTTGCAGGTTTCGGTGTCGCTCCTGCTCTTGTGGCGGTCCCTTGATGCCGGCTTGAGTTTATAGCAGCGGCCACCGGAAGGGCGACCGCAGTGTTCCGGAAGGTTGGTGTGCGCAGGTGCAGAGACCGCACGTGTAACTGGCGATGATGCGGCTTGCAGGTGAGGGTAGCAGGCGAGGGTGGAATGAGTGGTTGGCTGGGTAAGCGGGAATCTGCAGACAAATAAGAGAAGACTTAGACGTTGCACGTTTCGCTGTCGCTCCTGCTCTTGTGGCGGTCCCTTGATGCCGGCTAGATTTTATAGCAGCGGCCACCCGAAGGGCGATTGCACTGTTCCGGAAATTCGGTATGCGCAGGTGCAGAGCCTGCGCGTGCAACTAGCGATGACGCGGCTTGCAGGCGAGCGTAGCTGGCGAGGGTGGAAGGAGTGGTTGACTGCGTAAGCGGGAATCTGCACACAAATAAGAGAAGACATGGACGTTGCACGTTTCGCTGTCGCTGCAGCTCTTGTGGCTTTCCCTTGATGCCGGCTTCAATTTATAGCAGAGGCCACCAGAAGGGCAGCCGCCCTGTTCCGGAAGTTTGGTATGCGCAGGCGCAAATCCCGCACGTGTAACTGGCGATGATGCGGCTTGCAGGTGAGGGTAGCTGGCGAGGGTGGAAGGAGTTGTTGGCTCGGTAAGCGGGAATCTGCACACAAATAAGAGAAGACTTAGACGGTGCACGTTTCGCTGTCGCTCCTGCTCTTGTGGCGGTCCCTTGATGCCGGCTTGATTTTATAGCAGCGGCCGCCGGGAAGGCGACCGCACTGTTCCGGAACGTTGGTATGCGCAGGTGCAGATCCCGCATGTGCAACTAGCTATGATACGGCTTGCAGACGAGGGTAGCTGGCGATAGTAGAAGGAGTGGTTGACTGCGTAAGAGGGTTAAATGCACACAAATAAGAGAAGACAGACGTTGCAAGTTTCGCTGTCGCTGCAGCTCTTGTGGCGGTCCCTTGATGCCGGCTAGATTTTATAGCAGCGGCCTCCGGAACGGCGACCGCACTGTTCCGGAAGGTTGGTATGCGCAGGTGCAGAGCCCGCACGTGTAACTGGCGATGATGCGGCTTGCAGGTGAGGGTAGCAGGCGAGGGTGGAATGAGTGGTTGGCTGGGTAAGCGGTAATCTGCAAAAATAAGAGAAGACTTAGACGTTGCACGTTTCGGTGTCGCTCCTGCTCTTGTGGCGGGCCCTTGATGCCGGCTTGATTTTATAGCAGCGGCCCCCGGAAGGGTGGCCACACTGTTCCGGAAGGTGTGTATGCGCAGGTGCAGAGCCCGCACGTGTAACTGGAGATGATGCGGCTTGCAGGTGAGGGTAGCAGGCGGGGGTGGAATGAGTGGTTGGCTGGGTAAGCGGTAATCTGCAGACAAATAAGAGAAGACTTAGACGTTGCACGTTTCGGTGTCGCTCCTGCTCTTTTGGCGGTCCCTTCATGCCGGCTTGAATTTATAGCAGCGGCCACCGGAAGGGCGACCGCACTGTTCCGGAAGGTTGGTATGCGCAGGTGCAGAACCCGCACGTGCAATTGGCTATGATGCGGCTTGAAGGTGAGGGTAGCTGGCGAGGTTGGAAGGAGTGGTGGGCTCGGTAAGCGGGAATCTGCACACAAAGAAGAGAAGACTTGGACGTTGCACGTTTCGCTGTCGCTGCAGCTCTTGTGGCGGTTCCTTGATGCCGGCTTGATATTATAGCAGCGGCCCCCGGAACGGCGACCGCACTGTTCCGGAAGGTTGGTATGCGCAGGTGCAGAGCCCGCACGTGTAACTAGCGATGATGCGGCTTGCAGGTGAGGGTAGCAGGCGAGGGTGGAATGAGTGGTTGGCTGGGTAAGCGGTAATCTGCACAAATGAGAGAAGACAGACGTTGCACGTTTCGGTGTCGCTCCTGCTCTTGTGGCGGTCCCTTGATGCAGGCTTGATTTTATAGCAGCGGCCACCGGAAGGGCTACCGCACTGTTCCGGAAGGTTGGTATGCGCAGGTGCAGAGCCCGCACGTGTAACTGGCGATGATGCGGCTTGCTGGTGAGGGTAGCAGTAGAGGGTGGAAGGAGTGGTTGGCTGGGAAAGCGGGAATCTGCGCACAAATAAGAGAAGACAGACGTTGCATGTTTCGGTGTCGCTGCAGCTCTTGTGGCGGTCCCTTGATGCCGGCTTCATTTTATAGCAGAGGCCACCAGAAGGGCAGCCGCACTGTTCCGGAAGGTTGGAATGCGCAGGCGCAAAGCCCGCACGTGTAACTTTCTATGATGCGGCTTGCAGGTGAGGGTAGCAGGCGAGGGTGGAATGAGTGGTTGGCTCGATAAGCGGGAATCTGCACACAAATAAGAGAAGACTTAGACGTTGCACGTTTCGCTGTCGCAGCAGTTCTTGTGGCGGTCCCTTGATGCCGGCTTGATTTTATAGCAGCGGCCACCGGAAGGGCGACCGCACTGTTCCGGAAGGTTGGTATGCTCAGCTGCAGAGCTCGGACGTGTAACTGGCGTTGATGCGGCTTGCAGGTTAGGGTAGCAGGCGAGGGTGGAATGAGTGGTTGGCTTGGTAAGCGGGAATCAGCACACAAATAAGAGAAGACTTAGACGTTGAACGTTTCGGTGTCGCTCCTGCTCTTGTGGCGGTCCCTTATTGCCGGCTTGATTTTATAGCAGCGGCCCCCGGAACGGCGACCGCACTGTTCCGGAAGGTTGGTATGCACAGGTGCAGAGCCCGCACGTGTAACTGGCGTTGATGCGGCTTGCAGGTGAGGGTGGAATGAGTGGTTGGCTGGGAAAGCGGGATTCTGCACACAAATAAGAAAAGACTTAGACGTTGCACCTTCCGGTGTCGCCCCTGCTCTTGTGGCGGTCACTTGATGCCGGCTTGATTTTATAGCAGCGGCCACCGGAAGGGCGACCGCACTGTTCCGGAAGGTTGGTATGCGCAGGTGCAGATCCGGCACGTGCAACTGGCGATGATTTGGCTTGCAGGTGAGGGTAGCAGGCGAGGGTGGAATGAGTGGTTGGCTGGGTAAGCGGGAATCTAGACACAAATAAGAGAAGACTTAGAAGTTGCACATTTCGCTGTCGCAGTAGTTCTAGTGGCGTTCCCTTGATGCCGGCTTGATTTTATAGCAGCGGCCACCCGAAGGGCGACTGCACTGTTCCAGAAGGTTGGTATGCGCAGGTGCAGAGCCCGCACGTGTAACTGGCGATGATGCGGCTTGCAGGTGAGTGTAGCAGGTGAGGGTCGAATGAGTGGTTGGCTGCGTAAGCGGGAATCTGCACACAAATAACAGAAAACTTAGACGTTGCACGTTTCGGTGTCGCTGCTGCTCTTGTGGCGGTCCCTTGATGCCGGCTTGATTTTATAGCAGCGGCCACCAGAAGAGCGACCGCACTGTTCCGGGAGGTTGGTATGCGCAGGTGCAGAGCCTGCAGGTGTAACTGGCGATGATGCGGCTTGCAAGTGAGGGTAGCAACCGAGGATGGAAGGAGTGGTTGGCTGGAAAAGCGGGAATCTGCACACAAATAAGAGAAGACTTAGACGTTGCACGTTCCGGTGTCGCCCCTGCTCTTGTGGCGGCCCCTTGATGCCGGCTTGAATTTATAGCAGCGGCCACCGGAAGGGCGACCACACTGTTCCGGAAGGTTGGTATGCGCAGGTGCAGAGCCCGCACGTGCAACTGGCGATGATGCGGGTTGCAGGTGAGGGTAGCTGGCGAGGTTGGAAAGAGTGGTGGGCTCGGTAAGCGGGAATCTGCACAGAAAGAAGAGAAGACTTAGACGTTGCACGTTTCGCTATCGCTGCAGCTCTTGTGGCGGTCCCTTGATGCCGGCTTGATTTTATAGCAGCGGCCACCGGAAGGGCGACCGCACTGTTCCGGAAGGTTTGAATGCTCAGGTGCAGAGCTCGGACGTGTAACTGGCGTTGATGCGGCTTGCAGGTTAGGGTAGCAGGCGAGGGTGGAATGAGTGGTTGGCTGGGTAAGCGGGAATCAGCACACAAATAAGAGAAGACTTAGACGTTGAACGTTTCGGTGTCGCTCCTGCTCTTGTGGCGGCCCCTTGATGCCGGCTTGATTTTAATGCAGCGGCCCCCGGAACGGCGACCGCACTGTTCCGGAAGGTTGGTATGCGCAGGTGCAGATCCGGCATGTGCAACTAGCTATGATACGGCTTGCAGACGAGGGTAGCTGGCGATAGTAGAAGGAGTGGTTGACTGCGTAAGAGGGTTAAATGCACACAAATAAGAGAAGACAGACGTTGCAAGTTTCGCTGTCGCTGCAGCTCTTGTGGCGGTCCCTTGATGCCGGCTAGATTTTATAGCAGCGGCCTCCGGAACGGCGACCGCACTGTTCCGGAAGGTTGGTATGCGCAGGTGCAGAGCCCGCACGTGTAACTGGCGATGATGCGGCTTGCAGGTGAGGGTAGCAGGCGAGGGTTGAATGAGTGGTTAACTGGGTAAGCGGTAATCTGCACAAATAAGAGAAGACTTAGACGTTGCACGTTTCGGTGTCGCTGCTGCTCTTGTGGCGGTGCCTTGATGCAGGCTTGATTTTATAGCAGCGGCCACCGGAAGAGCGACCGCACTGTTCCGAAAGCTTGGTATGCTCATTTGCAGAGCTCGCACGTGTAACTGGCGTTGATGCGGCTTGCAGGTTAGGGTAGCTGGTGAGGGTAGATTGAGTGGTTGGCTGGGTAAGCGGGAATCAGCACACAAATAAGAGAAGACTTAGACGTTGAACGTTTCGGTGTCGCTCCTGCTCTTTTGGCGGTCCCTTCATGCCGGCTTGAATTTATAGCAGCGGCCACCGGAAGGGCGACCGCACTGTTCCGGAAGGTTGGTATGCGCAGGTGCAGAACCCGCACGTGCAATTGGCTATGATGCGGCTTGAAGGGGAGGGTAGCTGGCGAGGTTGGAAGGAGTGGTGGGCTCGGTAAGCGGGAATCTGCACACAAAGAAGAGAAGACTTGGACGTTGCACGTTTCGCTGTCGCTGCAGCTCTTGTGGCGGTTCCTTGATGTCGGCTTGATTTTATAGCAGCGGCCCCCGGAACGGCGACCGCACTGTTCCGGAAGGTTGGTATGCGCAGGTGCAGAGCCCGCACGTGTAACTAGCGATGATGCGGCTTGCAGGTGAGGGTAGCAGGCGAGGGTGGAATGAGTGGTTGGCTGGGTAAGCGGTAATCTGCACAAATGAGAGAAGACTTAGACGTTGCTTGTTTCGGTGTCGCTCCTGCTCTTGTGGCGGTCCCTTGATGCAGGCTTGATTTTATAGCAGCGGCCACCGGAAGAGCGACCGCACTGTTCCGGAAGGTTGGTATGCGCAGGTGCAGAGCCCGCACGTGAAACTGGCGATGATGCGGCTTGCTGGTGAGGGTAGCAGTAGAGGGTGGAAGGAGTGGTTGGCTGGGAAAGCGGGAATCTGCACACAAATAAGAGAAGACAGACGTTGCATGTTTCGGTGTCGCTGCAGCTCTTGTGGCTGTCCCTTGATGCCGGCTTTATTTTATAGCAGAGGCCACCAGAAGGGCAGCCGCACTGTTCCGGAAGGTTGGAATGCGTAGGGGCAAAGCCCGCACGTGTAACTTTCTATGATGCGGCTTGCAGGTGAGGGTAGCAGGCGAGGGTGAAATGAGTGGTTGGCTCGATAAGCGGGAATCTGCACACAAATAAGAGAAGACTTAGACGTTGCACGTTTCGCTGTCGCAGCAGTTCTTGTGGCGGTCCCTTGATGCCGGCTTGATTTTGTAGCAGCGGCCACCGGAAGGGCGACCGCACTGTTCCGGAAGGTTGGTATGCTCAGGTGCAGAGCTCGGACGTGTAACTGGCGTTGATGCGGCTTGCAGGTTAGGGTAGCAGGCGAGGGTGGAATGAGTGGTTGGCTGGGTAAGCGGGAATGAGCACACAAATAAGAGAAGACTTAGACGTTGAACGTTTCGGTGTCGCTCCTGCTCTTGTGGCGGTCCCTTATTGCCGGCTTGATTTTATAGCAGCGGCCCCCGGAACGGCGACCGCACTGTTCCGGAAGGTTGGTATGCTCAGGTGCAGAGCTCGGACGTGTAACTGGCGTTGATGCGGCTTGCAGGTTATTGTAGCAGGCGAGGGTGGAATGAGTGGTTGGCTGGGAAAGCGGGAATCTGCACACAAATAAGAGAAGACTTAGACGTTGAACGTTCCGGTGTCGCTCCTGCTCTTTTGGCGGTCCCTTGATGCCGGCTTGATTTTATGGCAGAGGCCACTGGAAGGGCGACCGCACTGTTCCGGAAGGTTGGTATGCGCAGGTGCAGAGCCCGCATGTGCAACTAGCGATGATACGGCTTGCAGGTGAGGGTAGCTGGCGATAGTGGAAGGAGTGGTTTACTGCGTAAGCGGGAATCTGCACACAAATAAGAGAAGACTTAGACGTTGCTCGTTTCGGTGTCGCTCCTGCTCTTGTGGCGGTCCCGTGATGCCGGCTTGATTTTATAGCAGCGCCCGCCGGAAAGGCGACCGCACTGTTCCGGAACGTTGGTATGCGCAGGTGCAGAGCCCGCACGTGTAACTGGCGATGATGCGGCTTGCAGGTGAGGGTAGCAGGCGAGGGTGGAATGAGTGGTTGGCTGGGTAAGCGGTAATCTGCACATATAAGAGAAGACTTAGACGTTGCACGTTTCGGTGTCGCTCCTGCTCTTGTGGCGGGCCCTTGATGCCGGCTTGATTATATAGCAGCGGCCACCCGAAGGGCGACCGCACTGTTCCGGAAGGTTGGTATGCACAGGTGCAGAGCCCGCACGTGTAACTGCCGATGATGCGGCATGCAGGTGAGGGTGGAATGAGTGGTTGGCTGGGAAAGCGGGAATCTGCACACAAATAAGAAAAGACTTAGACGTTGCACCTTCCGGTGTCGCCCCTGCTCTTGTGGCGGTCCTTTGATGCCGGCTTGATTTTATAGCAGCGGCCACATAAAGGGCGACCGCACTGTTCCGGAAGGTTGGTATGCGCAGGTGCAGATCCGGCACGTGCAACTGGCGATGATTTGGCTTGCAGGTGAGGGTAGCAGGCGAGGGTGGAATGAGTGGTTGGCTGGGTAAGCGGGAATCTACACACAAATAAGAGAAGACTTAGAAGTTGCACATTTCGCTGTCGCAGTAGTTCTAGTGGCGTTCCCTTGATGCCGGCTTGATTTTATAGCAGCGGCCACCCGAAGGGCGACTGCACTGTTCCAGAAGGTTGGTATGCGCAGGTGCAGAGCCCGCACGTGTAACTGGCGATGATGCGGCTTGCAGGTGAGTGTAGCAGGTGAGGGTCGAATGAGTGGTTAGCTGCGTAAGCGGGAATCTGCACACAAATAAGAGAAATCTTAGACGTTGCACGTTCCGGTGTCGCCCCTGCTCTTGTGGCGGCCCCTTGATGCCGGCTTGAATTTATAGCAGCGGCCACCGGAAGGGCGACCGCACTGTTTCGGAAGGTTGGTATGCGCAGGTGCAGAGCCCGCACGTGCAACTGGCGATGATGCGGCTTGCAGGTGAGGGTAGCTGGCGAGGTTGGAAAGAGTGGTGGGCTCGGTAAGCGGGAATCTGCACACAAAGAAGAGAAGACTTAGACGTTGCACGTTTCGCTATCGCTGCAGCTCTTGTGGCGGTCCCTTGATGCCGGCTTGATTTTATAGCAGCGGCCACCGGAAGGGCGACCGCACTGTTCCGGAAGGTTTGAATGCTCAGGTGCAGAGCTCGGACGTGTAACTGGCGTTGATGCGGCTTGCAGGTTAGGGTAGCAGGCGAGGGTGGAATGAGTGGTTGGCTGGGTAAGCGGGAATCAGCACACAAATAAGAGAAGACTTAGACGTTGCACGTTCCGGTGTCGCCCCTGCTCTTGTGGCGGCCCCTTGATGGCGGCTTGAATTTATAGCAGCGGCCCCCGGAACGGCGACCGCACTGTTCCGGAAGGTTGGTATACGCAGGTGCAGAGCCCGCACGTGTAACTGGCGATGATGCGGCTTGCACGTGAGGGTAGCTGGCAAGGGTGGAAGGAGTGGTTGACTGCGTAAGCGGGAATCTGCGCACAAATAAGAGAAGACTTAGACGTTGCACGTTTCGCTGTCGCTGCAGCTCTTGTGGCGGTCCCTTGATGCCGGCTTGATTTTATAGCAGCGGCCACCCGAAGGGCGACTTCACTGTTCCAGAAGGTTGGTATGCGCAGGTGCAGAGCCCGCACGTGTAACTGGCGATGATGCGGCTTGCAGGTGAGGGTAGCAGGTGAGGGTGGAATGAGTGGTTGGCTGGGTAAGCGGGAATCTGCACACAAATAAGAGAAAACTTAGACGTTGCACGTTTCGGTGTCGCTGCTGCTCTTGTGGCGGTCCCTTGATGCCGGCTTGATTTTATAGCAGCGGCCACCGGAAGAGCGACCGTACTGTTCTGGAAGGTTGGTATGCGCAGGTGCAGAGCCCGCACGTGTAACTGGCGATGATGCGGCTTGCAAGTGAGGGTAGCAACCGAGGATGGAAGGAGTGTTTGGCTGGGAAAGCGGGAATCTGCACACAAATAAGAGAAGACTTAGACGTTGCACGTTCCGGTGTCGCCCCTGCTCTTGTGGCGGCCCCTTGATGGCGGCTTGAATTTATAGCAGCGGCCACCGGAAGGGCGACCGCACTGTTCCGGAAGGTTGGTATGCGCAGGTGCAGAGCCCGCACGTGCAACTGGCAATGATTCGGCTTGCAGGTCAGGGTAGCAGCCGAGGATGGATTGAGTGGTTGGCTGGGTAAGCGCGAATCTGCACACAAAAAGGAGAAGACTTAGACGTTGCACGTTTCGCTGTCGCTGCAGCTCTTGTGGCGGTCCCTTGATGCCGGCTTCATTTTATAGCAGAGGCCACCGGAAGGGCAGCCGCACTGTTCCAGAAGGTTGGTATGCGCAGGTGCAAAGCCCGCACGTGTAACTGGCGATGATGCGGCTTGCAGGTGAGGGTAGCAGGCGAGGGTGGAATGAGTGGTTGGTTCGATAAGCGGGAATCTGCACACAAATAGGGGAAGACTTAGACGTTGCACGTTTCGGTGTCGCTGCAGCTCTTGTGGCGGTCCCTTGATGCCGGCTTCATTTTATAGCAGAGGCCACCAGAAGGGCAGCCGCACTGTTCCGGAAGGTTGGAATGCGCAGGCGCAAAGCCCGCACGTGTAACTTTCTATGATGCGGCTTGCAGGTGAGGGTAGCAGGCGAGGGTGGAATGAGTGGTTGTCTCGACAAGCGGGAATCTGCACACAAATAAGAGAAGACTTAGACGTTGCACGTTTCGCTTTCGCAGCAGTTCTTGTGGCGGTCCCTTGATGCCGGCTTGATTTTATAGCAGCGGCCACCGGAAGGGCGACCGCACTGTTCCGGAAGGTTGGTATGCTCAGGTGCAGAGCTCGGACGTGTAACTGGCGTTGATGCGGCTTGCAGGTTAGGGTAGCAGGCGAGGGTGGAATGAGTGGTTGGCTGGGTAAGCGGGAATCAGAACACAAATAAGAGAAGACTTAGACGTTGAACGTTTCGGTGTCGCTCCTGCTCTTGTGGCGGTCCCTTATTGCCGGCTTGATTTTATAGCAGCGGCCCCCGGAACGGCGACCGCACTGTTCCGGAAGGTTGGTATGCTCAGGTGCAGAGCTCGGACGTGTAACTGGCGTTGATGCGGCTTGCGGGTTATTGTAGCAGGCGCGGGTGGAATGAGTGGTTGGCTGGGAAAGCGGGAATCTGCACACAAATAAGAGAAGACTTAAGGCGGAACCGCATGGCGCGATTCAGGCGCGATTGACGCGCGGATGCTGGGACGCGCGCGTCGTTTTGACGCGTGCCCAGCACGAAATCGCGCCGCCGCGTGCTGCTGCTCGGAGTAGAAAAAAACGCCTCGCGCGGCGCGTCCGGGGCGCGTCCGCCAATCAGATTTCAAGTAAGTCACGTGGTATTTGGTCACGTGGTATTTTTGGTTTTTGGTTTTGCCACTAGATGGCCCTACTCTCTGCGCATCTCGACGGAGCCTCTTCGGCGCATTTTTTTTTCGCTCTGCAGAACCGGCGCGCACGTGAAAAACACGTGCAACTGTTTCGTGCGCGCATCGTGTTAATCGAAAATGGAGAAAGCAGTCTTGCTTCAGAATCAGCATCCCTCTTAACAGTAGCAATCGCTTCTTCTGCTCTGTAGTAAGCGCCCGACACTCCATTTTCTCTCGAGTTGTAAACAAGCAGCGCCTCATGGCATGCAGAAAGTACATAGTCGCAGTTTCGCACACACTCTTCCTGCTTGAAATTAAGCTTGATAAATATTCTTCGGGAAAAAATGTCGTTATGTAATTACACTAAGATTATTTCTATTTCAGTGTTGTGTAAGTTTAAGTGCATATTACATATGCGGTAGCAGGGACAATTCATGTCGTTGGGAGTTACGTTGTCTGGCAACGCGGAAAACGCGCCTTGAAGGCGCCGCTTCCCTTTTTTCGTGCGGGTGCTCGCGCGTTGGCGGCAACGCGGGCGTCCACCGCGCGTCGCGTTTTTCGCTCGCGGAAAACGCGCCATGCTGTTCCAGCTTTAGACGTTGAACGTTCCGGTGTCGCTCCTGCTCTTGTGGCGGTCCCTTGATGCCGGCTTGATTTTATAGCAGCGGCCACTGGAAGGGCGACCGCACTGTTCCGGAAGGTTGGTATGCGCAGGTGCAGAGCCCGCATGTGCAACTAGCGATGATACGGCTTGCAGGTGTGGGTAGCTGGCGATATTGGAAGGAGTGGTTTACTGCGTAAGCGGGAATGTGCACACAAATAAGAGAAGACTTAGACGTTGCACGTTTCGGTGTCGCTCCTGCTCTTGTGGCGGTCCCTTGATGCCGGCTTGATTTTATAGCAGCGCCCGCCGGAAAGGCGACTGCACTGTTCCGGAACGTTGGTATGCGCAGGTGCAGAGCCCGCACGTGTAACTGGCGATGATGCGGCTTGCAGGTGAGGGTAGCAGGCGAGGGTGGAATGAGTGGTTGGCTGGGTAAGCGGTAATCTGCACATATAGGAGAAGACTTAGACGTTGCACGTTTCGGTGTCGCTCCTGCTCTTGTGGCGGGCCCTTGATGCCGGCTTGATTATATAGCAGCGGCCACCGGAAGGGCGACCGCACTGTTCCGGAAGGTTGGTATGCGCAGGTGCAGACCCGGCACGTGCAACTGGCGATGATTCGGCTTGCAGGTGAGGGTAGCAGGCGAGGGTGGAATGAGTGGTTGGCTGGGTAAGCGGGAATCTACGCACAAATAAGAGAAGACTTAGACGATGCACGTTCCGGTGTCGCCCCTGCTCTTGTGGCGGCCCCTTGATGCCGGCTTGAATTTATAGCAGCGGCCACAGGAAGGGCGACCGCACTGTTCCGGAAGGTTGGTATGCGCAGGTGCAGAGCCCGCACGTGCAACTGGCGATGATGCGGCTTGCAGGTGAGGGTAGCTGGCGAGGTTGGAAGGAGTGGTGGGCTCGGTAAGCGGGAATCTGCACACAAAGAAGAGAAGACTTAGACGTTGAACGTTTCGGTGTCGCTGCAGCTCTTGTGGCGGTCCCTTGATGCCGGCTTGAATTTATAGCAACGGCCTCCGGAACGGCGACCGCACTGTTCCGGAAGGTTGGTATGCACAGGTGCAGAGACCGCACGTGTAACTGGCGATGATGCGGCTTGCAGGTGAGGGTGGAATGAGTGGTTGGCTGGGAAAGCGGGAATCTGCACACAAATAAGAGAAGACTTAGACGTTGCACGTTCCGGTGTCGCCCCTGCTCTTGCGGCGGTCCCTTGATGCCGGCTTGATTTTATAGCAGCGGCCCCCGGAACGGCGACCGCACTGTTCCGGAAGGTTGGTATGCGCAGGTGCAGAGCCCGCACGTGTAACTGGCGATGATGCGGCTTGCAGGTGAGGGTAGCAGGTGAGGGTGGAATGAGTTGTTGGCTGGGTAAGCGGGAATCTGTATACAAATAAGAGAAAACTTAGACGTTGCACGTTTCGGTGTCGCTGCTGCTCTTGTGGCGGTCCCTTGATGCCGGCTTGATTTTATAGCAGCGGCCACCGGAAGAGCTACCGTACTGTTCCGGAAGGTTGGTATGCGCAGGTGCAAAGCCCGCACGTGCAACTGGCGATGATTCGGCTTGCAGGTCAGGGTAGCAGCCGAGGATGGAATGATTGGTTGGCTGGGTAAGCGGGAATCTGCACACAAATAAGAGAAGACTTAGACGTTGCACGTTTCGCTGTCGCTGCAGCTCTTGTGGCGGTCCCTTGATGCCGGCTTCATTTTATAGCAGAGGCCACCGGAAGGGCAGCCGCACTGTTCCGGAAGGTTGGTATGCGCAGGTGCAAAGCCCGCACGTGTAACTGGCGATGATGCGGCTTGCAGGTGAGGGTAGCAGGCGAGGGTGGAATGAGTGGTTGGTTCGATAAGCGGGAATCTGCACACAAATAGAGGAAGACTTAGACGTTGCAAGTTTCGCTCTCGCAGCAGTTCTAGTGGCGGTCCCTTGATGCCGGCTTGATTATACAGCAGCGGCCACCGGAAGAGCGACCGCACTGTTCCGGAAGGTTGGTATGCGCAGGTGCCGAGCCCGCGCGTGTAACTGGCGATGATACGGCTTGCAGGTGAGGGTAGCAGTCGAGGGTGGAAGGAGTGGTTGGCTGGGAAAGCGGGAATCTGCACACAAATATGAGAAAACTTAGACGTTGCACGTTCCGGTGTCGCCCCTGCTCTTGTGGCGGTCCCTTGATGCCGGCTTCAATTTATAGCAGCGGCCACCGGAAGGGCGACCGCACTGTTCCGAAAGGTTGGTATGCTCAGGTGCAGAGCTCGCACGTGTAACTGGCGTTGATGCGGCTTGCAGGTTAGGGCAGCTGGTGAGGGTAGATTGAGTGGTTGGCTGGGTAAGCGGGAATCAGCACACAAATAAGAGAAGACTTAGACGTTGAACGTTTCGGTGTCGCTCCTGCTCTTGTGGCGGCCCCTTGATGCCGGCTTGATTTTATTGCAGCGGCCCCCGGAACGGCGACCGCACTGTTCCGGAAGGTTGGTATGCGCAGGTGCAGAGCCCGCACGTGTAACTGGCGATGATGCGGCTTGCAGGTGAGGGTAGCTGGCCAGGGTGGAAGGAGTGGTTGACTGCGTAAGCGGGAATCTGCGCACAAATAAGAGAAGACTTAGACGTTGCACGTTTCGGTGTCGCTCCTGCTCTTGTGGCGATCCCTTGATGCCGGCTTGATTTTATAGCAGCGGCCACCGGAAGGGCGACCGCACGGTTCTGGATGGTTGGTATGCGCAGGTGCATGGCCCGCATGTGCAACTAGCGATGATACGGCTTGCAGGTGAGGGTAGCTGGCGATAGTGGAAGGAGTGGTTGGCTGGGAAAGCGGGAATCTGCACACAAATAAGAGACGACTTAGACGTTGCACGTTGAGGTGTCGCCCTGCTCTTTTGGCGGTCCCTTCATGCCGGCTTGAATTTATAGCAGCGGCCACCGGAAGGGCGACCGCACTGTTCCGGAAGGTTGGTATGCGCAGGTGCTGAACCCGCACGTGCAATAGGCGATGATGCGGCTTGAAGGTGAGGGTAGCTGGCGAGGTTGGAAGGAGTGGTGGGCTCGGTAAGCGGGAATCTGCACACAAAGAAGAGAAGACTTGGACGTTGCACGTTTCGCTGTCGCTGCAGCTCTTGTGGCGGTTCCTTGATGCCGGCTTGATTTTATAGCAGCGGCCCCCGGAACGGCGACCGCACTGTTCCGGAAGGTTGGTATGCGCAGGTGCGGAGCCCGCACGTGTAACTGGCGATGATGCGGCTTGCAGGTGAGGGTAGCAGGCGAGGGTGGAATGAGTGGTTGGCTGGGTAAGCGGTAATCTGCACAAATAAGAGAAGACTTAGACGTTGCACGTTTCGGGGTCGCTCCTGCTCTTGTGGCGGTCCCTTGATGCAGGCTTGATTTTATAGCAGCGGCCACCGGAACGGCGACCGCACTGTTCCGGAAGGTTGGTATGCGCAGGTGCAGAGCCCGCACGTGTAACTGGCGATGATGCGGCTTGCAGGTGAGGGTAGCTGGCCAGGGTGGAAGGAGTGGTTGACTGCGTAAGCGGGAATCTGCGCACAAATAAGAGAAGACTTAGACGTTGCACGTTTCGGTGTCGCTCCTGCTCTTGTGGCGATCCCTTGATGCCGGCTTGATTTTATAGCAGCGGCCACCGGAAGGGCGACCGCACGGTTCTGGATGGTTGGTATGCGCAGGTGCATGGCCCGCATGTGCAACTAGCGATGATACGGCTTGCAGGTGAGGGTAGCTGGCGATAGTGGAAGGAGTGGTTGGCTGGGAAAGCGGGAATCTGCACACAAATAAGAGACGACTTAGACGTTGCACGTTGAGGTGTCGCCCTGCTCTTTTGGCGGTCCCTTCATGCCGGCTTGAATTTATAGCAGCGGCCACCGGAAGGGCGACCGCACTGTTCCGGAAGGTTGGTATGCGCAGGTGCTGAACCCGCACGTGCAATAGGCGATGATGCGGCTTGAAGGTGAGGGTAGCTGGCGAGGTTGGAAGGAGTGGTGGGCTCGGTAAGCGGGAATCTGCACACAAAGAAGAGAAGACTTGGACGTTGCACGTTTCGCTGTCGCTGCAGCTCTTGTGGCGGTTCCTTGATGCCGGCTTGATTTTATAGCAGCGGCCCCCGGAACGGCGACCGCACTGTTCCGGAAGGTTGGTATGCGCAGGTGCGGAGCCCGCACGTGTAACTGGCGATGATGCGGCTTGCAGGTGAGGGTAGCAGGCGAGGGTGGAATGAGTGGTTGGCTGGGTAAGCGGTAATCTGCACAAATAAGAGAAGACTTAGACGTTGCACGTTTCGGGGTCGCTCCTGCTCTTGTGGCGGTCCCTTGATGCAGGCTTGATTTTATAGCAGCGGCCACCGGAAGGGCGACCGCACTGTTCCGGAAGGTTGGTATGCGCAGGTGCAGAGCTCGGACGTGTAACTGGCGTTGATGCGGCTTGCAGGTTATTGTAGGAGGCGAGGGTGGAATGAGTGGTTGGCTGGGAAAGCGGGAATCTGCACACAAATAAGAGAAGACTTAGACGTTGAACGTTCCGGTGTCGCTCCTGCTCTTGTGGCGGTCCCTTGATGCCGGCTTGTTTTTATAGCAGCGGCCACTGGAAGGGCGACCGCACTGTTCCGGAAGGTTGGTATGCGCAGGTGCAGAGCCCGCATGTGCAACTAGCGATGATACGGCTTGCAGGTGAGGGTAGCTGGCGATAGTGGAAGGAGTGGTTTACTGCGTAAGCGGGAATCTGCGCACAAATAAGAGAAGACTTAGACGTTGCACGTTTCGGTGTCGCTCCTGCTCTTGTGGCGATCCCTTGATGCCGGCTTGATTTTATAGCAGCGGCCACCGGAAGGGCGACCGCACGGTTCTGGATGGTTGGTATGCGCAGTTGCATGGCCCGCATGTGCAACTAGCGATGATACGGCTTGCAGGTGAGGGTAGCTGGCGATAGTGGAAGGAGTGGTTGGCTGGGAAAGCGGGAATCTGCACACAAATAAGAGACGACTTAGACGTTGCACGTTGAGGTGTCGCTCCTGCTCTTTTGGCGGTCCCTTCATGCCGGCTTGAATTTATAGCAGCGGCCACCGGAAGGGCGACCGCACTGTTCCGGAAGGTTGGTATGCGCAGGTGCTGAACCCGCACGTGCAATAGGCGATGATGCGGCTTGAAGGTGAGGGTAGCTGGCGAGGTTGGAAGGAGTTGAGGGCTCGGTAAGCGGGAATCTGCACACAAAGAAGAGAAGACTTGGACGTTGCACGTTTCGCTGTCGCTGCAGCTCTTGTGGCGGTTCCTTGATGCCGGCTTGATTTTATAGCAGCGGCCCCCGGAACGGCGACCGCACTGTTCCGGAAGGTTGGTATGCGCAGGTGCAGAGCCCGCACGTGTAACTGGCGATGATGCGGCTTGCAGGTGAGGGTAGCAGGCGAGGGTGGAATGAGTGGTTGGCTGGGTAAGCGGTAATCTGCACAAATAAGAGAAGACTTAGACGTTGCACGTTTCGGGGTCGCTCCTGCTCTTGTGGCGGTCCCTTGATGCAGGCTTGATTTTATAGCAGCGGCCACCGGAAGGGCGACCGCACTGTTCCGGAAGGTTGGTATGCTCAGGTGCAGAGCACGGACGTGTAACTGGCGTTGATGCGGCTTGCAGGTTAGGGTAGCAGGCGAGGGTGGAATGAGGTGTTGGCTGGGTAAGCGGCAATCAGCACACAAATAAGAGAAGACTTAGACGTTGAACGTTCCGGTGTCGCTCCTGCTCTTGTGGCGGTCCCTTGATGCCGGCTTGTTTTTATAGCAGCGGCCACTGGAAGGGCGACCGCACTGTCCTGGAAGGTTGGTATGCGCAGGTGCAGAGCTCGGACGTGTAACTGGCGTTGATGCGGCTTGCAGGTTATTGTAGGAGGTGAGGGTGGAATGAGTGGTTGGCTGGGAAAGCGGGAATCTGCACACAAATAAGAGAAGACTTAGACGTTGAACGTTCCGGTGTCGCTCCTGCTCTTGTGGCGGTCCCTTGATGCCGGCTTGTTTTTATAGCAGCGGCCACTGGAAGGGCGACCGCACTGTTCCGGAAGGTTGGTATGCGCAGGTGCAGAGCCCGCATGTGCAACTAGCGATGATACGGCTTGCAGGTGAGGGTAGCTGGCGATAGTGGAAGGAGTGGTTTACTGCGTAAGCGGGAATCTGCACACAAATAAGAGAAGACTTAGACGTTGCACGTTTCGGTGTCGCTCCTGCTCTTGTGGCGGTCCCTTGATGCCGGCTTGATTTATAGCAGCGCCCGCCGGAAAGGCGACCGCACGGTTCCGGAACGTTGGTATGCGCAGGTGCAGAGCCCGCACGTGTAACTGGCGATGATGCGGCTTGCAGGTGAGGGTAGCAGGCGAGGGTGGAATGAGTGGTTGGCTGGGTAAGCGGGAATCTACACACAAATAAGAGAAGACTTAGAATTTGCACATTTCGCTGTCGCAGTAGTTCTAGTGGCGTTCCCTTGATGCCGGCTTGATTTTATAGCAGCGGCCACCCGAAGGGCGACTGCACTGTTCCAGAAGGTTGGTATGCGCAGGTGCAGAGCCCGCACGTGTAACTGGCGATGATGCGGCTTGCAGGTGAGGGTGGAATGAGTGGTTGGCTGGGTAAGCGGGAATCTGCACACAAATAAGAGAAAACTTAGACGTTGCACGTTTCGGTGTCGCTCCTGCTCTTGTGGCGATCCCTTGATGCCGGCTTGATTTTATAGCAGCGGCCACCGGATGGGCGACCGCACGGTTCCGGATGGTTGGTATGCGCAGGTGCATGGCCCGCATGTGCAACTAGCGATGATACGGCTTGCAGGTGAGGGTAGCTGGCGAGTGGAAGGAGTGGTTGGCTGGGAAAGCGGGAATCTGCACACAAATAAGAGACGACTTAGACGTTGCACGTTCCGGTGTCGCTCCTGCTCTTTTGGCGGTCCCTTCTTGCCGCCTTGAATTTATAGCAGCGGCCACCGGAAGGGCGACCGCACGGTTCCGGAAGGTTGGTATGCGCAGGTGCAGAACCCGCACGTGCAATTGGCGATGATGCGGCTTGAAGTTGAGGGTAGCTGGCGAGGTTGGAAGGAGTGGTGGGCTCGGTAAGCGGGAATCTGCACACAAAGAAGAGAAGACTTGGACGTTGCACGTTTCGCTGTCGCTGCAGCTCTTGTGGCGGTTCCTTGATGCCGGCTTGATTATATAGCAGCGGCCACCCGAAGGGCGACCGCACTGTTCCGGAAGGTTGGTATGCACAGGTGCAGAGCCCGCACGTGTAACTGGCGATGATGCGGCTTGCAGGTGAGGGTGGAATGAGTGGTTGGCTGGGAAAGCGGGAATCTGCACACAAATAAGAGAAGACTTAGACGTTGCACCTTCCGGTGTCGCCCCTGCTCTTGTGGCGGTCCCTTGATGCCGGCTTGATTTTATAGCAGCGGCCACCCGAAGGGCGACCGCACTGTTCCGGAAGGTTGGTATGAGCAGGTGCAGATCCGGCACGTGCAACTCGCGATGATTCGGCTTGCAGGTGAGGGTAGCAGGCGAGGGTGGAATGAGTGTTTGGCTGGGTAAGCGGGAATCTACACACAAATAAGAGAAGACTTAGACGTTGCACATTTCGCTGTCGCAGTAGTTCTAGTGGCGTTCCCTTGATGCCGGCTTGATTTTATAGCAGCGGCCACCCGAAGGGCGACTGCACTGTTCCAGAAGGTTGGTATGCGCAGGTGCAGAGCCCGCACGTGTAACTGGCGATGATGCGGCTTGCAGGTGAGTGTAGCAGGTGAGGGTGGAATGAGTGGTTGGCTGGGTAAGCGGGAATCTGCACACAAATAAGAGAAAACTTAGACGTTGCACGTTTCGGTGTCGCTGCTGCTCTTGTGGCGGTCTCTTGATGCCGGCTTGATTTTATAGCAGCGGCCACCAGAAGAGCGACCGCACTGTTCCGGAAGGTTGGTATGCGCAGGTGCAGAGCCCGCAGGTGTAACTGGCGATGATGCGGCTTGCAAGTGAGGGTAGCAACCGAGGATGGAAGGAGTGGTTGGCTGGGAAAGCGGGAATCTGCACACAAATAAGAGAAGACTTAGACGTTGCACGTTCCGGTGTCGCCCCTGCTCTTGTGGCGGCCCCTTGATGCAGGCTTGAATTTATAGCAGCGGCCACCGGAAGGGCGACCGCACTGTTCCGGAAGGTTGGTATGCGCAGGTGCAGAGCCCGCACGTGCAACTGGCGATGATGCGGCTTGCAGGTGAGGGTAGCTGGCGAGGTTGGTAGGAGTGGTGGGCTCGGTAAGCGGGAATCTGCACACAAAGAAGAGAAGACTTAGACTTTGCACGTTTCGCTATCGCTGCAGCTCTTGTGGCGGTCCCTTGATGCCGGCTTGATTTTATAGCAGCGGCCACCGGAAGGGCGACCGCACTGTTCCGGAAGGTTTGTATGCTCAGGTGCAGAGCTCGGACGTGTAACTGGCGTTGATGCGGCTTGCAGGTTAGGATAGCAGGCGAGGGTGGAATGAGTGGTTGGCTGGGTAAGCGGGAATCAGCACACAAATAAGAGAAGACTTAGACGTTGAACGTTTCGGTGTCGCTCCTGCTCTTGTGGCGGTCCATTGATGCCGGCTTCATTTTATAGCAGCGGCCCCCGGAACGGCGACCGCACTGTTCCGGAAGGTTGGTATGCGCAGGTGCAGAGGCCGCACGTGTAACTGGCGATGATGCGGCTTGCAGGTGAGGGTAGCTGGCGAGGGTGGAAGGAGTGGTTGACTGCGTAAGCGGGAATCTGCGCACAAATAAGAGAAGACCTACGTTGCAGGTTTCGCTGCCACTGCTGCTCTTGTGGCGGTCCCTTGATGCCGGCTTGATTTTATAGCAGCGGCCTCCGGAACGGCGACCGCACTGTTCCGGAAGGTTGGTATGCGCGGGTGCAGAGCCCGCACGTGTAACTGGCGATGATGCGGCTTGCAGGTGAGGGTAGCAGGCGAGGGTGGAATGAGTGGTTGGCTGGGTAAGCGGTAATCTGCACAAATAAGAGAAGACTTAGACGTTGCACGTTTCGGTGTCGCTCCTGCTCTTGTGGCGGGCCCTTGATGCCGGATTGATTATATAGCAGCGGCCACCCGAAGGGCGACCGCACTGTTCCAGAAGGTTGGTATGCACAGGTGCAGAGCCCGCACGTGTAACTGGCGATGATGCGGCTTGCAGGTGAGGGTGGAATGAGTGGTTGGCTGGGAAAGCGGGAATCTGCACACAAATAAGAGAAGACTTAGACGTTGCACCTTCCGGTGTCGCCCCTGCTCTTGTGGCGGTCCCTTGATGCCGGCTTGATTTTATAGCAGCGGCCACCGGAAGGGCGACCGCACTGTTCCGGAAGGTTGGTATGCGCAGGTGCAGATCCGGCACGTGCAACTGGCGATGATTCGGCTTGCAGGTGAGGGTAGCAGGCGAGGGTGGAATGAGTGTTTGGCTGGGTAAGCGGGAATCTACACACAAATAAGAGAAGACTTAGACGTTGCACATTTCGCTGTCGCAGTAGTTCTAGTGGCGTTCCCTTGATGCCGGCTTGATTTTAAAGCAGCGGCCACCCGAAGGGCGACTGCACTGTTCCAGAAGGTTGGTATGCGCAGGTGCAGAGCCCGCACGTGTAACTGGCGATGATGCGGCTTGCAGGTGAGTGTAGCAGGTGAGGGTGGAATGAGTGGTTGGCTGGGTAAGCGGTAATCTGCACAAATAAGAGAAGACTTAGACGTTGCACGTTTCGGTGTCGCTCCTGCTCTTGTGGCGGGCCCTTGATGCCGGATTGATTATATAGCAGCGGCCACCCGAAGGGCGACAGCACTGTTCCAGAAGGTTGGTATGCACAGGTGCAGAGCCCGCACGTGTAACTGGCGATGATGCGGCTTGCAGGTGAGGGTGGAATGATTGGTTGGCTGGGAAAGCGGGAATCTGCACACAAATAAGAGAAGACTTAGACGTTGCACCTTCCGGTGTCGCCCCTGCTCTTGTGGCGGTCCCTTGATGCCGGCTTGATTTTATAGCAGCGGCCACCGGAAGGGCGACCGCACTGTTCCGGAAGGTTGGTATGCGCAGGTGCAGATCCGGCACGTGCAACTGGCGATGATTCGGCTTGCAGGTGAGGGTAGCAGGCGAGGGTGGAATGAGTGTTTGGCTGGGTAAGCGGGAATCTACACACAAATAAGAGAAGACTTAGACGTTGCACATTTCGCTGTCGCAGTAGTTCTAGTGGCGTTCCCTTGATGCCGGCTTGATTTTAAAGCAGCGGCCACCCGAAGGGCGACTGCACTGTTCCAGAAGGTTGGTATGCGCAGGTGCAGAGCCCGCACGTGTAACTGGCGATGATGCGGCTTGCAGGTGAGTGTAGCAGGTGAGGGTGGAATGAGTGGTTGGCTGGGTAAGCGGGAATCTGCACACAAATAAGAGAAAACTTAGACGTTGCACGTTTCGGTGTCGCTGCTGCTCTTGTGGCGGTCTCTTGATGCCGGCTTGATTTTATAGCAGCGGCCACCAGAAGAGCGACCGCACTGTTCCGGAAGGTTAGTATGCGCAGGTGCAGAGCCCGCAGGTGTAACTGGCGATGATGCGGCTTGCAAGTGAGGGTAGCAACCGAGGATGGAAGGAGTGGTTGGCTGGGAAAGCGGGAATCTGCACACAAATAAGAGAAGACTTAGACGTTGCACGTTCCGGTGTCGCCCCTGCTCTTGTGGCGGCCCCTTGATGCAGGCTTGAATTTATAGCAGCGGCCACCGGAAGGGCGACCGCACTGTTCCGGAAGGTTGGTATGCGCAGGTGCAGAGCCCGCACGTGCAACTGGCGATGATGCGGCTTGCAGGTGAGGGTAGCTGGCGAGGTTGGAAGGAGTGGTGGGCTCGGTAAGCGGGAGTCTGCACACAAAGAAGAGAAGACTTAGACGTTACACGTTTCGCTATAGCTGCAGCTCTTGTGGCGGTCCCTTGATGCCGGCTTGATTTTATAGCAGCGGCCACCGGAAGGGCGACCGCACTGTTCCGGAAGGTTTGTATGCTGAGGTGCAGAGCTCGGACGTGTAACTGGCCTTGATGCGGCTTGCAGGTTAGGGTAGCAGGCGAGGGTGGAATGAGTGGTTGGCTGGGTAAGCGGGAATCAGCACACAAATAAGAGAAGACTTAGACGTTGAACGTTTCGGTGTCGCTCCTGCTCTTGTGGCGGTCCATTGATGCCGGCTTCATTTTATAGCAGCGGCCCCCGGAACGGCGACCGCACTGTTCCGGAAGGTTGGTATGCGCAGGTGCAGAGGCCGCACGTGTAACTGGCGATGATGCGGCTTGCAGGTGAGGGTAGCTGGCGAGGGTGGAAGGAGTGGTTGACTGCGTAAGCGGGAATCTGCGCACAAATAAGAGAAGACAGACGTTGCAGGTTTCGCTGTCGCTGCAGCTCTTGTGGCGGTCCCTTGATGCCGGCTTGATTTTATAGCAGCGGCCTCCGGAACGGCGACCGCACTGTTCCGGAAGCTTGGTATGCGCGGGTGCAGAGCCCGCACGTGTAACTGGCGATGATGCGGCTTGCAGGTGAGGGTAGCAGGCGAGGGTGGAATGAGTGGTTGGCTGGGTAAGCGGTAATCTGCACAAAGAAGAGAAGACTTAGACGTTGCACGTTTCGGTGTCGCTCCTGCTCTTGTGGCGGGCCCTTGATGCCGGCTTGATTATATAGCAGCGGCCACCCGAAGGGCGACCGCACTGTTCCGGAAGGTTGGTATGCACAGGTGCAGAGCCCGCACGTGTAACTGGCGATGATGCGGCTTGCAGGTGAGGGTGGAATGAGTGGTTGGCTGGGAAAGCGGGAATCTGCACACAAATAAGAGAAGACTTAGACGTTGCACCTTCCGGTGTCGCCCCTGCTCTTGTGGCGGTCCCTTGATGCCGGCTTGATTTTATAGCAGCGGCCACCGGAAGGGCGACCGCACTGTTCCGGAAGGTTGGTATGCGCAGGTGCAGATCCGGCACGTGCAACTGGCGATGATTCGGCTTGCAGGTGAGGGTAGCAGGCGAGGGTGGAATGAGTGTTTGGCTGGGTAAGCGGGAATCAGCACACAAATAAGAGAAGACTTAGACGTTGAACGTTTCGGTGTCGCTCCTGCTCTTGTGGCGGTCCATTGATGCCGGCTTCATTTTATAGCAGCGGCCCCCGGAACGGCGACCGCACTGTTCCGGAAGGTTGGTATGCGCAGGTGCAGAGGCCGCACGTGTAACTGGCGATGATGCGGCTTGCAGGTGAGGGTAGCTGGCGAGGGTGGAAGGAGTGGTTGACTGCGTAAGCGGGAATCTGCGCACAAATAAGAGAAGACAGACGTTGCAGGTTTCGCTGTCGCTGCAGCTCTTGTGGCGGTCCCTTGATGCCGGCTTGATTTTATAGCAGCGGCCTCCGGAACGGCGACCGCACTGTTCCGGAAGCTTGGTATGCGCGGGTGCAGAGCCCGCACGTGTAACTGGCGATGATGCGGCTTGCAGGTGAGGGTAGCAGGCGAGGATGGAATGAGTGGTTGGCTGGGTAAGCGGTAATCTGCACAAAGAAGAGAAGACTTAGACGTTGCACGTTTCGGTGTCGCTCCTGCTCTTGTGGCGGGCCCTTGATGCCGGCTTGATTATACAGCAGCGGCCACCCGAAGGGCGACCGCACTGTTCCGGAAGGTTGGTATGCACAGGTGCAGAGCCCGCACGTGTAACTGGCGATGATGCGGCTTGCAGGTGAGGGTGGAATGAGTGGTTGGCTGGGAAAGCGGGAATCTGCACACAAATAAGAGAAGACTTAGACGTTGCACCTTCCGGTGTCGCCCCTGCTCTTGTGGCGGTGCCTTGATGCCGGCTTGATTTTATAGCAGCGGCCACCGGAAGGGCGACCGCACTGTTCCGGAAGGTTGGTATGCGCAGGTGCAGATCCGGCACGTGCAACTGGCGATGATTCGGCTTGCAGGTGAGGGTAGCAGGCGAGGGTGGAATGAGTGTTTGGCTGGGTAAGCGGGAATCTACACACAAATAAGAGAAGACTTAGACGTTGCACATTTCGCTGTCGCAGTAGTTCTAGTGGCGTTCCCTTGATGCCGGCTTGATTTTATAGCAGCGGCCACCCGAAGGGCGACTGCACTGTTCCAGAAGGTTGGTATGCGCATGTGCAGAGCCCGCACGTGTAACTGGCGATAATGCGGCTTGCAGGTGAGTGTAGCAGGTGAGGGTGGAATGAGTGGTTGGCTGGGTAAGCGGGAATCTGCACACAAATAAGAGAAAACTTAGACGTTGCACGTTTCGGTGTCGCTGCTGCTCTTGTGGCGGTCTCTTGATGCCGGCTTGATTTCATAGCAGCGGCCACCAGAAAAGCGACCGCACTGTTCCGGAAGGTTGGTATGCGCAGGTGCAGAGCCCGCAGGTGTAACTGGCGTTGATGCGGCTTGCAGGTTAGGGTAGCAGGCGAGGGTGGAATGAGTGGTTGGCTGGGTAAGCGGGAATCAGCACACAAATAAGAGAAGACTTAGACGTTGAACGTTTCGGTGTCGCTGCTGCTCTTGTGGCGGTCCATTGATGCCGGCTTCATTTTATAGCAGCGGCCCCCGGAACGGCGACCGCACTGTTCCGGAAGGTTGGTATGCGCAGGTGCAGAGCCCGCACGTGTAACTGGCGATGATGCGGCTTGCAGGTGAGGGTAGCTGGCGAGGGTGGAAGGAGTGGTTGACTGCGTAAGCGGGAATCTGCGCACAAATAAGAGAAGACTTAGACGGTGCACGTTTCGCTGTCGCTGCAGCTCTTGTGGCGGTCCCTTGATGCCGGCTTGATTTTATAGCAGCGGCCACCGGAAGGGCGACCGCAATGTTCCGGAAGGTTGGTATTCGCAGGTGCAGATCCCGCACGTGTAACTGGCGATGATGCGGCTTGCAGGTGAGGGTAGCAGGCGAAGGTGGAATGAGTTTTGGCTGGGTAAACGGGAATTTGCACACAAATAAGAGAAGACTTAGACGTTACACGTTCCGGTGTCGCTTCTGCTCTTGTGGCGATCCCTTGATGCCGGCTTGATTTTATAGCAGCGGCCACCGGAAGGGCGACCGCACGGTTCCGGATGGTTGGTATGCGCAGGTGCATGGCCCGCATGTGCAACTAGCGATGATACGGCTTGCAGGTGAGGGTAGCTGGCGATAGTGGAAGGAGTGGTTGGCTGGGAAAGCGGGAATCTGCACACAAATAAGAGACGACTTAGACGTTGCACGTTCCGGTGTCGCTCCTGCTCTTTTGGCGGTGCCTTCATGCCGGCTTGAATTTATAGCAGCGGCCACCGGAAGGGCGACCGCACTGTTCCGGAAGGTTAGTATGCGCAGGTGCAGAACCCGCACGTGCAATTGGTGATGATGCGGCTTGAAGGTCAGGGTAGCTGGCGAGGTTGGAAGGAGTGGTGGGCTCGGTAAGCGGGAATCTGCACACAAAGAAGAGAAGACTTGGACGTTGCAGGTTTCGCTGTCGCTGCAGCTCTTGTGGCGGTTCCTTGATGCCGGCTTGATTTTATAGCAGCGGCCCCCGGAACGGCGACCGCACTGTTCCGGAAGGTTGGTATGCGCAGGTGCAGAGCCCGCACGTGTAACTGGCGATGATGCGGCTTGCAGGTGAGGGTAGCAGGCGAGGGTGGAATGAGTGATTGGCTGGGTAAGCGGTAATCTGCACAAATAAGAGAAGACTTAGACGTTGCACGTTTCGGTGTCGCTCCTGCTCTTGTGGCGGTCCCATGATGCAGGGTTGATTTTATAGCAGCGGCCACCGGAAGAGCGACCGCACTGTTCCGGAAGGTTGGTATGCGCAGGTGCAGAGCCCGCACGTGTAACTGGCGATGATGCGGCTTGCTGGTGAGGGTAGCTGGCGAGGGTGGAAGGAGTGGTTGACTGCGTAAGCGGGAATCTGCGCACAAATAAGAGAAGACTTAGACGTTGCACGTTTCGCTGTCGCAGCAGTTCTTGTGGCGGTCCCTTGATGCCGGCTTGATTTTATAGCAGCTGCCACCGGAAGGGCGACCGCACTGTTCCGGAAGGTTGGTATGCTCAGGTGCAGAGCTCGGACGTGTAACTGGCGTTGATGCGGCTTGCAGGTTAGGGTAGCAGGCGAGGGTGGAATGAATGGTTGGCTGGGTAAGCGGGAATCAGCACACAAATAAGAGAAGACTTAGACGTTGAACGTTTCGGTGTCGCTCCTGCTCTTGTGGCGGTCCCTTATTGCCGGCTTGATTTTATAGCAGCGGCCCCCGGAACGGCGACCGCACTGTTCCGGAAGGTTGGTATGCTCAGGTGCAGAGCTCAGACGTGTAACTGGCGTTGATGCGGCTTGCAGGTTATTGTAGCAGGCGAGGGTGGAATGAGTGGTTGGCTGGGAAAGCGGGAATCTGCACAAAAATAAGAGAAAACCTAGACGTTGCACGTTTCGGTGTCGCTGCTGCTCTTGTGGCGGTCCCTTGATGCCGGCTTGATTTTATAGCAGCGGCCACCGGAAGGGCGACCGCAATGTTCCGGAAGGTTGGTATTCGCAGGTGCAGATCCCGCACGTGTAACTGGCGATGATGCGGCTTGCAGGTGAGGGTAGCAGGCGAAGGTGGAATGAGTTTTGGCTGGGTAAACGGGAATTTGCACACAAATAAGAGAAGACTTAGACGTTGCACGTTCCGGTGTCGCTCCTGCTCTTGTGGCGATCCCTTGATGCCGGCTTGATTTTATAGCAGCGGCCACCGGAAGGGCGACCGCATGGTTCCGGATGGTTGGTATGCGCAGGTGCATGGCCCGCATGTGCAACTAGCGATGATACGGCTTGCAGGTGAGGGTAGCTGGCGATAGTGGAAGGAGTGGTTGGCTGGGAAAGCGGGAATCTGCACACAAATAAGAGACGACTTAGACGTTGCACGTTCCGGTGTCGCTCCTGCTCTTTTGGCGGTGCCTTCATGCCGGCTTGAATTTATAGCAGCGGCCACCGGAAGGGCGACCGCACTGTTCCGGAAGGTTAGTATGCGCAGGTGCAGAACCCGCACGTGCAATTGGTGATGATGCGGCTTGAAGGTCAGGGTAGCTGGCGAGGTTGGAAGGAGTGGTGGGCTCGGTAAGCGGGAATCTGCACACAAAGAAGAGAAGACTTCGACGTTGCAGGTTTCGCTGTCACTGCAGCTCTTGTGGCGGTTCCTTGATGCCGGCTTGATTTTATAGCAGCGGCCCCCGGAACGGCGACCGCACTGTTCCGGAAGGTTGGTATGCGCAGGTGCAGAGCCCGCACGTGTAACTGGCGATGATGCGGCTTGCAGGTGAGGGTAGCAGGCGAGGGTGGAATGAGTGATTGGCTGGGTAAGCGGTAATCTGCACAAATAAGAGAAGACTTAGGCGTTGCACGTTTCGGTGTCGCTCCTGCTCTTGTGGCGGTCCCATGATGCAGGGTTGATTTTATAGCAGCGGCCACCGGAAGAGCGACCGCACTGTTCCGGAAGGTTGGTATGCGCAGGTGCAGAGCCCGCACGTGTAACTGGCGATGATGCGGCTTGCTGGTGAGGGTAGCTGGCGAGGGTGGAAGGAGTGGTTGACTGCGTAAGCGGGAATCTGCGAACAAATAAGAGAAGACTTAGACGTTGCACGTTTCGCTGTCGCAGCAGTTCTTGTGGCGGACCCTTGATGCCGGCTTGATTTTATAGCAGCTGCCACCGGAAGGGCGACCGCACTGTTCCGGAAGGTTGGTATGCTCAGGTGCAGAGCTCGGACGTGTAACTGGCGTTGATGCGGCTTGCAGGTTAGGGTAGCAGGCGAGGGTGGAATGAATGGTTGGCTGGGTAAGCGGGAATCAGCACACAAATAAGAGAAGACTTAGACGTTGAACGTTTCGGTGTCGCTCCTGCTCTTGTGGCGGTCCCTTATTGCCGGCTTGATTTTATAGCAGCGGCCCCCGGAACGGCGACCGCACTGTTCCGGAAGGTTGGTATGCTCAGGTGCAGAGCTCGGACGTGTAACTGGCGTTGATGCGGCTTGCAGGTTATTGTAGCAGGCGAGGGTGGAATGAGTGGTTGGCTGGGAAAGCGGGAATCTGCACAAAAATAAGAGAAAACTTAGACGTTGCACGTTTCGGTGTCGCTGCTGCTCTTGTGGCGGTCTCTTGATGCCGGCTTGATTTTATAGCAGCGGCCACCAGAAGAGCGACCGCACTGTTCCGCAAGGTTGGTATGCGCAGGTGCAGAGCCCGCAGGTGTAACTGGCGATGATGCGGCTTGCAAGTGAGGGTAGCAACCGAGGATGGAAGGAGTGGTTGGCTGGGAAAGCGGGAATCTGCACACAAATAAGAGAAGACTTAGACGTTGCACGTTTCGCTATCGCTGCAGCTCTTGTGGCGGTCCCTTGATGCCGGCTTGATTTTATAGCAGCGGCCACCGGAAGGGTGACCCCACTGTTCCGGAAGGTTTGTATGCTCAGGTGCAGAGCTCGGACGTGTAACTGGCGTTGATGCGGCTTGCAGGTTAGTGTAGCAGGCGAGGGTGAATGAGTGGTTGGCTGGGTAAGCGGGAATCAGCACACAAATAAGAGAAGACTTAGACGTTGAACGTTTCGGTGTCGCTCCTGCTCTTGTGGTGGTCCATTGATGCCGGCTTCATTTATAGCAGCGGCCCCCGGAACGGCGACCGCACTGTTCCGGAAGGTTGGTATGCGCAGGTGCAGAGCCCGCACGTGTAACTGGCGATGATGCGGCTTGCAGGTGAGGGTAGCTGGCGAGGGTGGAAGGAGTGGTTGACTGCGTAAGCGGGAATCTGCGCACAAATAAGAGAATACTTAGACGGTGCACGTTTCGCTGTCGCTGCAGCTCTTGTGGCGGTCCCTTGATGCCGGCTTGATTTTATAGCAGCGGCCACCGGAAGGGCGACCGCAATGTTCCGGAAGGTTGGTATTCGCAGGTGCAGATCCCGCACGTGTAACTGGCGATGATGCGGCTTGCAGGTGAGGGTAGCAGGCGAAGGTGGAATGAGTTTTGGCTGGGTAAACGGGAATCTGCACACAAATAAGAGAAGACTTAGACGTTGCACGTTCCGGTGTCGCTCCTGCTCTTGTGGCGATCCCTTGATGCCGGCTTGATTTTATAGCAGCGGCCACCGGAAGGGCGACCGCACGGTTCCGGATGGTTGGTATGCGCAGGTGCATGGCCCGCATGTGCAACTAGCGATGATACGGCTTGCAGGTGAGGGTAGCTGGCGATAGTGGAAGGAGTGGTTGGCTGGGAAAGCGGGAATCTGCACACAAATAAGAGACGACTTAGACGTTGCACGTTCCGGTGTCGCTCCTGCTCTTTTGGCGGTCCCTTCATGCCGGCTTGATTTTATAGCAGCGGCCACCGGAAGGGCGAACGCACTGTTCCGGAAGGTTGGTATGCGCAGGTGCAGAACCCGCACGTGCAATTGGTGATGATGCGGCTTGAAGGTCAGGGTAGCTGGCGAGGTTGGAAGGAGTGGTGGGCTCGGTAAGCGGGAATCTGCACACAAAGAAGAGAAGACTTGGACGTTGCAGGTTTCGCTGTCGCTGCAGCTCTTGTGGCGGTTCCTTGATGCCGGCTTGATTTTATAGCAGCGGCCCCCGGAACGGCGACAGCACTGTTCCGGAAGGTTGGTATGCGCAGGTGCAGAGCCCGCACGTGTAACTGGCGATGATGCGGCTTGCAGGTGAGGGTAGCAGGCGAGGGTGGAATGAGTGATTGGCTGGGTAAGCGGTAATCTGCACAAATAAGAGAAGACTTAGGCGTTGCACGTTTCGGTGTCGCTCCTGCTCTTGTGGCGGTCCCATGATGCAGGGTTGACTTCATAGCAGCGGCCACCGGAAGAGCGACCGCACTGTTCCGGAAGGTTGGTATGCGCAGGTGCAGAGCCCGCACGTGTAACTGGCGATGATGCGGCTTGCTGGTGAGGGTAGCAGTCGAGGGTGGAAGGAGTGGTTGGCTGGGAAAGCGGGAATCTGCACACAAATAAGAAAAGACTTAGACGTTGCACGTTTCGGTGTCGCTGCAGCTCTTGTGGCGGTCCCTTGATGCCGGCTTGATTTTATAGCAGCGGCCACTGGAAGGGCGACCGCACTGTTCCGGAAGGTTGGTATGCGCAGGTGCAGAGCCCGCATGTGCAACTAGCGATGATACGGCTTGCAGGTGAGGGTAGCTGGCGATAGTGGAAGGAGTGGTTTACTGCGTAAGCGGGAATCTGCACACAAATAAGAGAAGACTTAGACGTTGCACGTTTCGGTGTCGCTCCTGCTCTTGTGGCGGTCACTTGATGCCGGCTTGATTTTATAGCAGCGCCCGCCGGAAAGGCGACCGCACTGTTCCGGAACGTTGGTATGCGCAGGTGCAGAGCCCGCACGTGTAACTGGCGATGATGCGGCTTGCAGGTGAAGGTAGCAGGCGAGGGTGGAATGAGTGGTTGGCTGGGTAAGCGGTAATCTGCACATATAAGAGTAGACTTAGACGTTGCACGTTTCGGTGTCGCTCCTGCTCTTGTGGCGGGTCCTTCATGCCGGCTTGATTATATAGCAGCGGCCACCCGAAGGGCGACCGCACTGTTCCGGAAGGTTGGTATGCGCAGGTGCGGAGCCCGCATGTGCCACTAGCGATGATGCGGCTTGCTGGTGAGCGTAGCTGGCGAGGGTGGAAGGAGTGGTTGACTGCGTAAGAGGGAATCTGCACACAAATAAGAGAAGACATGGACGTTGCACGTTTCGCTGTCGCTGCAGCTCTTGTGGCGGTCCCTTGATGCCGGCTTCATTTTATAGTAGAGGCCACCAGAAGGGCAGCCGCACTGTTCCGGAAGGTTGGTATGCGCAGGCGCAAACCCGCACGTGTAACTTTCTATGATGCGGCTTGCAGGTGAGGGTAGCAGGCGAGGGTGGAATGAGTGGTTGGCTCGATAAGCGGGAATCTGCACACAAATAAGAGAAGCCTTAGACGTTGCACGTTTCGCTGTCGCAGCAGTTCTTGTGGTGGTCCCTTGATGCCGGATTGATTTTATAGCAGCGGCCCCCGGAACGGCGACCGCACTGTTCCGGACGGTTGGTATGAGCAGGTGCAGAGCCCGCATGTGTAACTGGCGATGATGCGGCTTGCAGGTGAGGGTAGCAGGCGAGAGTGGAATGAGTGGTTGGCTGGGTAACCGGTAATCTGCACAAATAAGAAAAGACTTAGACGTTGCACGTTCCGGTGTCGCCCCTGCTCTTGTGGCGGTCCCTTGATGCCGGCTTCAATTTATAGCAGCGGCCACCGGAAGGGCGACCGCACTGTTCCGGAAGGTTGGTATGCTCAGGTGCAGAGCTCGCACGTGTAACTGGCGTTGATGCGGCTTGCAGGTTAGGGTAGCTGGTGAGGGTAGATTGAGTGGTTGGCTGGGTAAGCGGGAATCTGCACACAAAGAAGAGAAGACTTGGACGTTGCAGGTTTCGCTGTCGCTGCAGCTCTTGTGGCGGTTCCTTGATGCCGGCTTGATTTTATAGCAGCGGCCCCCGGAACGGCGACCGCACTGTTCCGGAAGGTTGGTATGCGCAGGTGCAGAGCCCGCACGTGTAACTGGCGATGATGCGGCTTGCAGGTGAGGGTAGCAGGCGAGGGTGGAATGAGTGATTGGCTGGGTAAGCGGTAATCTGCACAAATAAGAGAAGACTTAGACGTTGCACGTTTCGGTGTCGCTCCTGCTCTTGTGGCGGTCCCATGATGCAGGCTTGATTTTATAGCAGCGGCCACCGGAAGAGCGACCGCACTGTTCCGGAAGGTTGGTATGCGCAGGTGCAGAGCCCGCATGTGCAACTAGCAATGATACGGCTTGCAGGTGAGGGTAGCTGGCGATAGTGGAAGGAGTGGTTTACTGCGTAAGCGGGAATCTGCACACAAATAAGAGAAGACTTAGACGTTGCGCGTTTCGGTGTCGCTCCTGCTCTTGTGGCGGTCACTTGATGCCGGCTTGATTTTATAGCAGCGCCCGCCGGAAAGGCGACCGCACTGTTCCGGAACGTTGGTATGCGCAGGTGCAGAGCCCGCACGTGTAACTGGCGATGATGCGGCTTGCAGGTGAGGGTAGCAGGCGAGGGTGGAATGAGTGGTTGGCTGGGTAAGCGGTAATCTGCACATATAAGAGTAGACTTAGACGTTGCACGTTTCGGTGTCGCTCCTGCTCTTGTGGCGGGCCCTTCATGCCGGCTTGATTATATAGCAGCGGCCACCCGAAGGGCGACCGCACTGTTCCGGAAGGTTGGTATGCGCAGGTGCGGAGCCCGCATGTGCCACTAGCGATGATGCGGCTTGCTGGTGAGCGTAGCTGGCGAGGGTGGAAGGAGTGGTTGACTGCGTAAGAGGGAATCTGCACACAAATAAGAGAAGACATGGACGTTGCACGTTTCGCTGTCGCTGCAGCTCTTGTGGCGGTCCCTTGATGCCGGCTTCATTTTATAGTAGAGGCCACCAGAAGGGCAGCCGCACTGTTCCGGAAGGTTGGTATGCGCAGGCGCAAACCCGCACGTGTAACTTTCTATGATGCGGCTTGCAGGTGAGGGTAGCAGGCGAGGGTGGAATGAGTGGTTGGCTCGATAAGCGGGAATCTGCACACAAATAAGAGAAGCCTTAGACGTTGCACGTTTCGCTGTCGCAGCAGTTCTTGTGGTGGTCCCTTGATGCCGGATTGATTTTATAGCAGCGGCCCCCGGAACGGCGACCGCACTGTTCCGGACGGTTGGTATGAGCAGGTGCAGAGCCCGCATGTGTAACTGGCGATGATGCGGCTTGCAGGTGAGGGTAGCAGGCGAGAGTGGAATGAGTGGTTGGCTGGGTAACCGGTAATCTGCACAAATAAGAAAAGACTTAGACGTTGCACGTTCCGGTGTCGCCCCTGCTCTTGTGGCGGTCCCTTGATGCCGGCTTCAATTTATAGCAGCGGCCACCGGAAGGGCGACCGCACTGTTCCGGAAGGTTGGTATGCTCAGGTGCAGAGCTCGCACGTGTAACTGGCGTTGATGCGGCTTGCAGGTTAGGGTAGCTGGTGAGGGTAGATTGAGTGGTTGGCTGGGTAAGCGGGAATCTGCACACAAAGAAGAGAAGACTTGGACGTTGCAGGTTTCGCTGTCGCTGCAGCTCTTGTGGCGGTTCCTTGATGCCGGCTTGATTTTATAGCAGCGGCCCCCGGAACGGCGACCGCACTGTTCCGGAAGGTTGGTATGCGCAGGTGCAGAGCCCGCACGTGTAACTGGCGATGATGCGGCTTGCAGGTGAGGGTAGCAGGCGAGGGTGGAATGAGTGATTGGCTGGGTAAGCGGTAATCTGCACAAATAAGAGAAGACTTAGACGTTGCACGTTTCGGTGTCGCTCCTGCTCTTGTGGTGGTCCCATGATGCAGGCTTGATTTTATAGCAGCGGCCACCGGAAGAGCGACCGCACTGTTCCGGAAGGTTGGTATGCGCAGGTGCAGAGCCCGCATGTGCAACTAGCAATGATACGGCTTGCAGGTGAGGGTAGCTGGCGATAGTGGAAGGAGTGGTTTACTGCGTAAGCGGGAATCTGCACACAAATAAGAGAAGACTTAGACGTTGCGCGTTTCGGTGTCGCTCCTGCTCTTGTGGCGGTCACTTGATGCCGGCTTGATTTTATAGCAGCGCCCGCCGGAAAGGCGACCGCACTGTTCCGGAACGTTGGTATGCGCAGGTGCAGAGCCCGCACGTGTAACTGGCGATGATGCGGCTTGCAGGTGAGGGTAGCAGGCGAGGGTGGAATGAGTGGTTGGCTGGGTAAGCGGTAATCTGCACATATAAGAGAAGACTTAGACGTTGCACGTTTCGGTGTCGCTCCTGCTCTTGTGGCGGGCCCTTCATGCCGGCTTGATTATATAGCAGCGGCCACCCGAAGGGCGACCGCACTGCTCCGGAAGGTTGGTATGCGCAGGTGCGGAGCCCGCATGTGCAACTAGCTTTGATACGGCTTGCAGACGAGGGTAGCTGGCGATGGTAGAAGAAGTGGTTGACTGCGTAAGAGGGTTAAATGCACACAAATAAGAGAAGACAGACGTTGCAGGTTTCGCTGTCGCTGCAGCTCTTGTGGCGATCCCTTGATGCCGGCTAGATTTTATAGCAGCGGCCTCCGGAACGGCGACCGCACTGTTCCGGAAGGTTGGTATGCGCAGGTGCAGAGCCCGCACGTGTAACTGGCGATGATGCGGCTTGCAGGTGAGGGTAGCAGGCGAGGGTGGAATGAGTGGTTGGCTGGGTAAGCGGGAATCTGCACACAAATAAGAGAAGACTTAGACGTTGCAAATTTCGCTGTCGCAGCAGTTCTAGTGGCGGTCCCTTGATGCCGGCTTGATTTTATAGCAGCGGCCCCCGGAACGGCGACCGCGCTGTTCCGGACGGTTGGTATGCTCAGGTGCAGAGCTCGGACGTGTAACTGGCGTTGATGCGGCTTGCAGGTTAGGGTAGCAGGCGAGGGTGGAATGAGTGGTTGGCTGGGTAAGCGGGAATCAGCACACAAATAAGAGAAGACTTAGACGTTGAACGTTTCGGTGTCGCTCCTGCTCTTGTGGCGGTCCCTTATTGCCGGCTTGATTTTATAGCAGCGGCCCCCGGAACGGCGACCGCACTGTTCCGGAAGGTTGGTATGCTCAGGTGCAGAGCTCGGACGTGTAACTGGCGTTGATGCGGCTTGCAGGTTATTGTAGCAGGCGAGGGTGAAATGAGTGGTTGGCTGGGAAAGCGGGAATCTGCACACAAATAAGAGAAGACTTAGACGTTGAACGTTCCGGTGTCGCTCCTGCTCTTGTGGCGGTCCCTTGATGCCGGCTTGATTTTATAGCAGCGCCCGCCGGAAAGGCGACCGCACTGTTCCGGAACGTTGGTATGCGCAGGTGCAGAGCCCGCACGTGTAACTGGCGATGATGCGGCTTGCAGGTGAGGGTGGCTGGCGAGGGTGGAAGGAGTGGTTGACTGCGTAAGCGGGAATCTGCGCACAAATAAGAGAAGACTTAGACGGTGCACGTTTCGCTGTCGCTGCAGCTCTTGTGGCGGTCCCTTGATGCTGGCTTGATTTTATAGCAGCGGCCACCGGAAGGGCGACCGCAATGTTCCGGAAGGTTGGTATGCGCAGGTGCAGATCCCGCACGTGTAACTGGCGATGATGCGGCTTGCAGGTGAGGGTAGCAGGCGAAGGTGGAATGAGTTTTGGCTGGGTAAACGGGAATCTGCACACAAATAAGAGACGACTTAGACGTTGCACGTTCCGGTGTCGCTCCTGCTCTTTTGGCGGTCCCTTCATGCCGGCTTGAATTTATAGCAGCGGCCACCGGAAGGGCGACCGCACTGTTCCGGAAGGTTGGTATGCGCAGGTGCAGAACCCGCACGTGCAATTGGCGATGATGCGGCTTGAAGGTGAGGGTAGCTGGCGAGGTTGGAAGGAGTGGTGGGCTCGGTAAGCGGGAATCTGCACACAAAGAAGAGAAGACTTGGACGTTGCACGTTTCGCTGTCGCTGCAGCTCTTGTGGCGGTTCCTTGATGCCGGCTTGATTTTATAGCAGCGGCCCCCGGAACGGCGACCGCACTGTTCCGGAAGGTTGGTATGCGGAGGTGCAGAGCCCGCACGTGTAACTGGCGATGATGCGGCTTGCAGGTGAGGGTAGCAGGCGAGGGTGGAATGAGTGATTGGCTGGGTAAGCGGTAATCTGCACAAATAAGAGAAGACTTAGACGTTGCACGTTTCGGTGTCGCTCCTGCTCTTGTGGCGGTCCCATGATGCAGGCTTGATTTTATAGCAGCGGCCACCGGAAGAGCGACCGCACTGTTCCGGAAGGTTGGTATGCGCAGGTGCAGAGCCCGCACGTGTAACTGGCGATGATGCGGCTTGCTGGTGAGGGTAGCAGTCGAGGGTGGAAGGAGTGGTTGGCTGGGAAAGCGGGAATCTGCACACAAATAAGAGAAGACTTAGACGTTGCACGTTTCGGTGTCGCTGCAGCTCTTGTGGCGGTCCCTTGATGCCGGCTTCATTTTATTTCAGAGGCCACCAGAAGGGCAGCCGCACTGTTCCGGAAGGTTGGAATGCGCAGGCGCAAAGCCCGCACGTGTAACTTTCTATGATGCGGCTTGCAGGTGAGGGTAGCAGGCGAGGGTGGAATGAGTGGTTGGCTCGATAAGCGGGAATCTGCACACAAATAAGAGAAGACTTAGACGTTGCACGTTTCGCTGTCGCAGCAGTTCTTGTGGCGGTCCCTTGATGCCGGCTTGATTTTATAGCAGCGGCCACCGGAAGGGCGACCGCACTGTTCCGGAAGGTTGGTATGCTCAGGTGCAGAGCTCGGACGTGTAACTGGCGTTGATGCGGCTTGCAGGTTAGGGTAGCAGGCGAGGGTGGAATGAGTGGTTGGCTGGGTAAGCGGGAATCAGCACACAAATAAGAGAAGACTTAGACGTTGAACGTTTCGGTGTCGCTCCTGCTCTTGTGGCGGTCCCTTATTGCCGGCTTGATTTTATAGCAGCGGCCCCCGGAACGGCGACCGCACTGTTCCGGAAGGTTGGTATGCTCAGGTGCAGAGCTCGGACGTGTAACTGGCGTTGATGCGGCTTGCAGGTTATTGTAGCAGGCGAGGGTGGAATGAGTGGTTGGCTGGGAAAGCGGGAATCTGCACACAAATAAGAGAAGACTTAGACGTTGAACGTTCCGGTGTCGCTCCTGCTCTTGTGGCGGTCCCTTGATGCCGGCTTGATTTTATAGCAGCGGCCACTGGAAGGGCGACCGCACTGTTCCGGAAGGTTGGTATGCGCAGGTGCAGAGCCCGCATGTGCAACTAGCGATGATACGGCTTGCAGGTGAGGGTAGCTGGCGATAGTGGAAGGAGTGGTTTACTGCGTAAGCGGGAATCTGCACACAAATAAGAGAAGACTTAGACGTTGCACGTTTCGGTGTCGCTCCTGCTCTTGTGGCGGTCACTTGATGCCGGCTTGATTTTATAGCAGCGCCCGCCGGAAAGGCGACCGCACTGTTCCGGAACGTTGGTATGCGCAGGTGCAGAGCCCGCACGTGTAACTGGCGATGATGCGGCTTGCAGGTGAGGGTAGCAGGCGAGGGTGGAATGAGTGGTTGGCTGGGTAAGCGGTAATCTGCACATATAAGAGAAGACTTAGACGTTGCACGTTTCGGTGTCGCTCCTGCTCTTGTGGCGGGCCCTTCATGCCGGCTTGATTATATAGCAGCGGCCACCCGAAGGGCGACCGCACTGTTCCGGAAGGTTGGTATGCACAGGTGCAGAGCCAGCACGTGTAACTGGCGATGATGCGGCTTGCAGGTGAGGGTGGAATGAGGGGTTGGCTGGGAAAGCGGGAATCTGCACACAAATAAGAGAAGACTTAGACGTTGCACCTTCCGGTGTCGCCCCTGCTCTTGTGGCGGTCCCTTGATGCCGGCTTGATTTTATAGCAGCGGCCACCGGAAGGGCGACCGCACTGTTCCGGAAGGTTGCTATGCGCAGGTGCAGATCCGGCACGTGCAACTGGCGATGATTCGGCTTGCAGGTGAGGGTAGCAGGCGAGGGTGGAATGAGTGGTTGGCTGGGTAAGCGGGAATCTACACACAAATAAGAGAAGACTTAGAAGTTGCACATTTCGCTGTCGCAGTAGTTCTAGTGGCGTTCCCTTGATGCCGGCTTGATTTTATAGCAGCGGCCACCCGAAGGGCGGCTGCACTGTTCCAGAAGGTTGGTATGCGCAGGTGCAGAGCCCGCACGTGTAACTGGCGATGATGCGGCTTACAGGTGAGTGTAGCAGGTGAGGGTGGAATGAGTGGTTGGCTGGGTAAGCGGGAATCTGCACACAAATAAGAGAAAACTTAGACGTTGCACGTTTCGGTGTCGCTGCTGCTCTTGTGGCGGTCCCTTGATGCCGGCTTGATTTTATAGCAGCGGCCACCAGAAGAGCGACCGCACTGTTCCGGGAGGTTGGTATGCGCAGGTGCAGAGCCCGCAGGTGTAACTGGCGATGATGCGGCTTGCAAGTGAGGGTAGCAACCGAGGATGGAAGGAGTGGTTGGCTGGGAAAGCGGGAATCTGCACACAAATAAGAGAAGACTTAGACGTTGCACGTTCCGGTGTCGCCCCTGCTCTTGTGGCGGCCCCTTGATGCCGGCTTGAATTTATAGCAGCGGCCACCGGAAGGGCAACCGCACTGTTCCGTAAGGTTGGTATGCGCAGGTGCAGAGCCCGCACGTGCAACTGGCGATGATGCGGCTTGCAGGTTAGGGTAGCTGGCGAGGTTGGAAGGAGTGGTGGGCTCGGTAAGTGTGAATCTGCACACAAAGAAGAGAAGACTTAGACGTTGCACGTTTCGCTATCGCTGCAGCTCTTGTGGCGGTCCCTTGATGCCGGCTTGATTTTATAGCAGCGGCCACCGGAAGGGCGACCGCACTGTTCCGGAAGGTTTGTATGCTCAGGTGCAGAGCTCGGACGTGTAACTGGCGTTGATGCGGCTTGCAGGTTAGGGTAGCAGGCGAGGGTGGAATGAGTGGTTGGCTGGGTAAGCGGGAATCAGCACACAAATAAGAGAAGACTTAGACGTTGAACGTTTCGGTGTCGCTCCTGCTCTTGTGGCGGTCCCTTGATGCCGGCTTGATTTTATAGCAGCGGCCCCCGGAACGGCGACCGCACAGTTCCGGAAGGTTGGTATGCGCAGGTGCAAAGGCCGCACGTGTAACTGGCGTTGATGCGGCTTGCAGGTGAGGGTAGCTGGCGAGGGTGGAAGGAGTGGTTGACTGCGTAAGCGGGAATCGGCGCACAAATAAGAGAAGACTTGGACGTTGCACATTTCGCTGTCGCTGCAGCTCTTGTGGCGGTTCCTTGATGCCGGCTTGATTTTATAGCAGCGGCCCCCGAAACGGCGACCGCACTGTTCCGGAAGGTTGGTATGCGCAGGTGCAGAGCCCGCACGTGTAACTGGCGATGATGCGGCTTGCAGGTGAGGGTAGCTGGCGATAGTGGAAGGAGTGGTTGGCTGGGAAAGCGGGAATCTGCACACAAATAAGAGACGACTTAGAAGTTGCACGTTCCGGTGTCGCTCCTGCTCTTTTGGCGGTCCCTTCATGCCGGCTTCAATTTATAGCAGCGGCCACCGGAAGGGCGACCGCACTGTTCCGGAAGGTTGGTATGCGCAGGTGCAGAGCCCGCACGTGTAACTGGCGATGATGCGGCTTGCAGGTGAGGGTGGAATGAGTGGTTGGCTGGGAAAGCGGGAATCTGCACACAAATAAAAGAAGACTTAGACGTTGAACGTTTCGGTGTCGCTCCTGCTCTTGTGGCGGTCCCTTGATGCCGGCTTGATTTTATTGCAGCGGCCCCCGGAACGGCGACCGCACTGTTCCGGAAGGTTGGTATGCGCAGGTGCAGAGCCCGCACGTGTAACTGGCGATGATGCGGCTTGCAGGTGAGGGTAGCTGGCGAGGGTGGAAGGAGTGGTTGACTGCGTAAGCGGGAATCTGCGCACAAATAAGAGAAGACATAGACGATGCACGTTTCGCTGTCGCTGCAGCTCTTGTGGCGGTCCCTTGATGCCGGCTTGATTTTATAGCAGCGGCCACCGGAAGGGCGACCGCAATGTTCCGGAAGGTTGGTTTGCGCAGGTGCAGATCCCGCACGTGTAACTGGCGATGATGCGGCTTGCAGGTGAGGGTAGCAGGCGAAGGTGGAATGAGTTTTGGCTGGGTAAACGGGAATCTGCACACAAATAAGTGAAGACTTCGACGTTGCACGTTCCGGTGTCGCTCCTGCTCTTGTGGCGATCCCTTGATGCCGGCTTGATTTTATAGCAGCGGCCACCGGAAGGTCGACCGCACGGTTCCGGATGGTTGGTATGCGCAGGTGCAAGGCCTGCATGTGCAACTAGCGATGATGCGGCTTGAAGGTGAGGGTAGCTGGTGAGGTTGGAAGGAGTGGTGGGCTCGGTAAGCGGGAATCTGCACACAAAGAAGAGAAGACTTGGACGTTGCACATTTCGCTTTCGCTGCAGCTCTTGTGGCGGTTCCTTGATGCCGGCTTGATTTTATAGCAGCGGCCCCCGAAACGGCGACCGCACTGTTCCGGAAGGTTGGTATGCGCAGGTGCAGAGCCCGCACGTGTAACTGGCGATGATGCGGCTTGCAGGTGAGGGTAGCTGGCGATAGTGGAAGGAGTGGTTGGCTGGGAAAGCGGGAATCTGCACACAAATAAGAGACGACTTAGAAGTTGCACGTTCCGGTGTCGCTCCTGCTCTTTTGGCGGTCCCTTCATGCCGGCTTGAATTTATAGCAGCGGCCACCGGAAGGGCGACCGCACTGTTCCGGAAGGTTGGTATGCGCAGGTGCAGAGCCCGCACGTGTAACTGGCGATGATGCGGCTTGCAGGTGAGGGTGGAATGAGTGGTTGGCTGGGAAAGCGGGAATCTGCACACAAATAAGAGAAGACTTAGACGTTGCACGTTCCGGTGTCGCCCCTGCTCTTGCGGCGGTCCCTTGATGCCGGCTTGATTTTATAGCAGCGGCCACCGGAAGGGCGACCGCACTGTTCCGGAAGGTTGGTATGCGCAGGTGCAGAGCCCGCACGTGCAACTGGCGATGATGCGGCTTGCAGGTTAGGGTAGCTGGCGAGGTTGGAAGGAGTGGTGGGCTCGGTAAGCGGGAATCTGCACACAAAGAAGAGAAGACTTAGACGTTGCACGTTTCGCTATCGCTGCAGCTCTTGTGGCGGTCCCTTGATGCCGGCTTGATTTTATAGCAGCGGCCACCGGAAGGGCGACCGCACTGTTCCGGAAGGTTTGTATGCTCAGGTGCAGAGCTCGGACGTGTAACTGGCGTTGATGCGGCTTGCAGGTTAGGGTAGCAGGCGAGGGTGGAATGAGTGGTTGGCTGGGTAAGCGGGAATCAGCACACATATAAGAGAAGACTTAGACGTTGAACGTTTCGGTGTCGCTCCTGCTCTTGTGGCGGTCCCTTGATGCCGGCTTGATTTTATAGCAGCGGCCCCCGGAACGGCGACCGCACAGTTCCGGAAGGGTGGTATGCGCAGGTGCAGAGGCCGCACGTGTAACTGACGTTGATGCGGCTTGCAGGTTACGGTAGCTGGTGAGGGTAGATTGAGTGGTTGGCTGGGTAAGCGGGAATCAGCACACAAATAAGAGAAGACTTAGACGTTGAACGTTTCGGTGTCGCTCCTGCTCTTGTGGCGGTCCCTTGATGCCGGCTTGATTTTATTGCAGCGGCCCCCGGAACGGCGACCGCACTGTTCCGGAAGGTTGGTATGCGCAGGTGCAGATCCCGCACGTGTAACTGGCGATGATGCGGCTTGCAGGTGAGGGTAGCAGGCGAAGGTGGAATGAGTTTTGGCTGGGAAAGCGGGAATCTGCACACATATAAGAGACGACTTAGACGTTGCACGTTCCGGTGTCGCCCCTGCTCTTTTGGCGGTCCCTTCATGCCGGCTTGAATTTATAGCAGCGGCCACCGGAAGGGCGACCGCACTGTTCCGGAAGGTTGGTATGCGCAGGTGCAGAACCCGCACGTGCAATTGGCGATGATGCGGCTTGAAGGTGAGGGTAGCTGGTGAGGTTGGAATGAGTGGTTGGCTGTGTAAGCGGTAATCTGCACAAATAAGAGAAGACTTAGACGTTGCACGTTTCGGTGTCGCTCCTGCTCTTGTGGCGGTCCCTTGATGCACGCTTGATTTTATAGCAGCGGCCACCGGAAGAGCGACCGCACTGTTCCGGAAGGTTGGTATGCGCAGGTGCAGAGCCCGCACGTGTAACTGGGGATGATGCGGCTTGCTGGTGAGGGTAGCAGTCGAGGGTGGAAGGAGTGGTTGGCTGGGAAAGCGGGAATCTGCACACAAATAAGAGAAGACTTAGACGTTGCACGTTTTGGTGTCGCTGCAGCTCTTGTGGCGGTCCCTTGATGCCGGCTTCATTTTATAGCAGAGGCCACCAGAAGGGCAGCCGCACTGTTCCGGAAGGTTGGAATGCGCAGGCGCAAAGCCCGCACGTGTAACTTTCTATGATGCGGCTTGCAGGTGAGGGTAGCAGGCGAGGGTGGAATGAGTGGTTGGCTCGATAAGCGGGAATCTGCACACAAATAAGAGAAGACTTAGACGTTGCACGTTTCGCTGTCGCAGCAGTTCTTGTGGCGGTCCCTTGATGCCGGATTGATTTTATAGTAGCGGCCACCGGAAGGGCGACCGCACTGTTCCGGAAGGTTGGTATGCTCAGGTGCAGAGCTCGGACGTGTAACTGGCGTTGATGCGGCTTGCAGGTTAGGGTAGCAGGCGAGGGTGGAATGAGTGGTTGGCTGGGTGAGCGGGAATCAGCACACAAATAAGAGAAGTCTTAGACGTTGAACGTTTCGGTGTCGCTCCTGCTCTTGTGGCGGTCCCTTATTGCCGGCTTGATTTTATAGCAGCGGCAACCGGAACGGCGACCGCACTGTTCCGGAAGGTTGGTATGCTCAGGTGCAGAGCTCGGACGTGTAACTGGCGTTGATGCGGCTTGCAGGTTATTGTAGCAGGCGAGGGTGGAATGAGTGGTTGGCTGGGAAAGCGGGAATATGCACACAAATAAGAGAAGACTTAGACGTTGAACGTTCCGGTGTCGCTCCTGCTCTTGTGGCGGTCCCTTGATGCCGGCTTGATTTTATAGCAGCGGCCACTGGAAGGGCGGCCGCACTGTTCCGGAAGGTTGGTATGCGCAGGTGCAGAGCCCGCATGTGCAACTAGCGATGATACGGCTTGCAGGTGAGGGTAGCTGGCGATAGTGGAAGGATTGGTTTACTGCGTAAGCGGGAATCTGCACACAAATAAGAGAAGACTTAGACATTGCACGTTTCGGTGTCGCTCCTGCTCTTGTGGCGGTCCCTTGACGCCGGCTTGATTTTATAGCAGCGCCCACCGGAAAGGCGACCGCACTGTTCCGGAACGTTGGTATGCGCAGGTGCAGAGCCCGCACGTGTAACTGGCGATGATGCGGCTTGCAGGTGAGGGCAGCAGGCGAGGGTGGAATGAGTGGTTGGCTGGGTAAGCGGTAATCTGCACATATAAGAGAAGACTTAGACGTTGCACGTTTCGGTGTCGCTCCTGCTCTTGTGGCGGGCCCTTGATGCCGGATTGATTATATAGCAGCGGCCACCCGAAGGGCGACCGCACTGTTCCGGAAGGTTGGTATGCTCAGGTGCAGAGCCCGCACGTGTAACTGGCGATGAAGCGGCTTGCAGGTGAGGGTGGAATGAGTGGTTGGCTGGGAAAGCGGGAATCTGCACACAAATAAGAGAAGACAGACGTTGCACCTTCCGGTGTCGCCCCTGTTCTTGTGGCGGTCCCTTGATGCCGGCTTGATTTTATAGCAGCGGCCACCGGAAGGGCGACCGCACAGTTCCGGAAGGTTGGTATGCGCAGGTGCAGATCCGGCACGTGCAACTGGCGATGATTCGGCTTGCAGGTGAGGGTAGCAGGCGAGGGTGGAATGAGTGGTTGGCTGGGTAAGCGGGAATCTACACACAAATAAGAGAAGACTTAGACGTTGCACATTTCGCTGTCGCAGTAGTTCTAGTGGCGTTCCCTTGATACCGGCTTGATTTTATAGCAGCGGCCACCCGAAGGGCGACTGCACTGTTCCAGAAGGTTGGTATGCGCAGGTGCAGAGCCTGCACGTGTAACTGGCGATGATGCGGCTTGCAAGTGAGGGTAGCAACCGAGGATGGAAGGAGTGGTTGGCTGGGAAAGCGGGAATCTGCACACAAATAAGAGAAGACTTAGACGTTGCACGTTCCGGTGTCGCCCCTGCTCTTGTGGCGGGCCCTTGATGCCGGCTTGAATTTATAGCAGCGGCCACCGGAAGGGCGACCGCACTGTTCCGGAAGGTTGGTATGCGCAGGTGCAGAGCCCGCACGTGCAACTGGCGATGATGCGGCTTGCAGGTGAGGGTAGCTGGCGAGGTTGGAAGGAGTGGTGGGCTCGGTAAGCGGGAATCTGCACATAAAGAAGAGAAGACTTAGACGTTGCACGTTCCGGTGTCGCCCCTGCTCTTGCGGCGGTCCCTTGATGCCGGCTTGATTTTATAGCAGCGGCCACCGGAAGGGCGACCGCACTGTTCCGGAAGGTTGGTATGCGCAGGTGCAGATCCCGCACGCGCAACTGGCGATGATTCGGCTTGCAGGTGAAGGTAGCAGGCGAGGGTGGAATGAGTGGTTGGCTGGGTAAGCGGGAATCTGCACACAAATAAGAGAAGACTTAGACGTTGCACATTTCGCTGTCGCAGCACTTCTAGTGGCGGTCCCTTGATGCCGGCTTGATTTTATAGCAGCGGCCCCCGGAAGGGCGACCGCACTGTTCCGGAAGGTTGGTATGCGCAGGTGCAGAGCCCGCACGTGTAACTGGCGATGATGCGACTTGCAGGTGAGGGTGGAATGAGTGGTTGGCTGGGAAAGCGGGAATCTGCACACAAATAAGAGAAGACTTAGACGTTGCACGTTCCGGTGTCGCCCCTGCTCTTGTGGCGGCCCCTTGATGCCGGCTTGAATTTATAGCAGCGGCCACCGGAAGGGCGACCGCACTGTTCCGGAAGGTTGGTATGCGCAGGTGCAGAGCCCGCACGTGCAACTGGCGATGATGCGGCTTGCAGGTGAGGGTAGCAGGCGAGAGTGGAATGAGTGGTTGGCTGGGTAAGCGGTAATCTGCACAAATAAGAGAAGACATACGTTGCACGTTTCGGTGTCGCTCCTGCTCTTGTGGCGGTCCCTTGATGCCGGCTTGATTTTATAGCAGCGGCCACCCGAAGGGCGACTTCACTGTTCCAGAAGGTTGGTATGCGCAGGTGCAGAGCCCGCACGTGTAATTGGCGATGATGCGGCTTGCAGGTGAGGGTAGCAGGTGAGGGTGGAATGAGTGGTTGGCTGGGTAAGCGGGAATCTGCACACAAATAAGAGAAAACTTAGACGTTGCACGTTTCGGTGTCGCTGCTGCTCTTGTGGCGGTCCCTTGATGCCGGCTTGATTTTATAGCAGCGGCCACCGGAAGAGCGACCGTACGGTTTCGGAAGGTTGGTATGCGCAGGTGCAGAGCCCGCACGTGTAACTGGCGATCATGCGGCTTGCAAGTGAGGGTAGCAACCGAGGATGGAAGGAGTGGTTGGCTGGGAAAGCGGGAATATGCACACAAATAAGAGAAGACTTAGACGTTGCACGTTCCGGTGTCGCCCCTGCTCTTGTGGCGGTCCCTTGATGCCGGCTTGAATTTATAGCAGCGGCCACCGGAAGGGCCACCGCACTGTTCCGGAAGGTTGGTATGCTCAGGTGCAGAGCCCGCACGTGTAACTGGCGTTGATGCGGCTTGCAGGTTAGGAAAGCAGGCGAGGGTGGAATGAGTGGTTGGTTGGGTAAGCGGGAATCTGCACACAAAAAAGAGAAGACTTAGACGTTGCATGTTTTGCTGTCTCTGCAGTTCTTGTGGCGATCCCTTGATGCCGGCTTGATTTTATAGCAGCCCCACCGCAAGGGCGACCGCACTGTTCCGGAAGGTTGGTATGCGCAGGTGCAGAGCCCGCACGTGCAACTGGCGATGATTCGGCTTGCAGGTGAGGGTAGCAGGCGAGGGTGGAATGAGTGGTTGGTTCGATAAGCGGGAATCTGCACACAAATAGGAGAAGACTTAGACGTTGCAAGTTTCGCTCTCGCAGCAGTTCTAGTGGCGGTCCCTTGATGCCGGCTTGATTATACAGCAGCGGCCACCGGAAGGGCGACCGCACTGTTCCGGAAGGTTGGTATGCGCAGGTGCAGAGCTCGAACGTGCAACTGGCGATGATTCGGCTTGTAGGTGAAAGTAGCCGGCGAGGGTGGAAGGAGTGGTTGGCTGCGGAAGCGGGAATCTGCACACAAATAAGAGAACACATGGACGTTGCACGTTTCGGTGTCGCTCCTGCTCTTGTGGCGCTCCCTTGATGTCGGCTTGATTTTATAGCAGCGGCCACCGGAAAGGCGAAAGTACTGTTCCGGTAGGTTGGTATGCGCAGGTGCAGAGCCCGCACGTGTAACTGGTGATGATGCGGCTTGCAGGTGAAGGTAGCAGTCGAGGATGGAAGGAGTGGTTGGCTGGGAAAGCGGGAATCTGCACACAAATAAGAGACGACTTAGACGTTGCACGTTCCGGTGTCGCTCCTGCTCTTGTGGCTGTCCCTTGATGCCGGCTTGAATTTATAGCAGCGGCCACCGGAAGGGCGACCGCACTGTTTCGGAAGGTTGGTATGCGCAAGTGCAGAGCCCGCACATGCAACTGGCGATGATGCGGCTTGCAGGTGAGGGTAGCTGGCGAGAGTGGAAGGAGTGGTTTGCTCGGTAAGCGGGAATCTGCACACAAATAAGAGAACTTAGACGTTGCACGTTTCGCTGTCGCTCCTGCTCTTGTGGCGGTCCCTTGATGCCGGCTAGATTTTATAGCAGCGGCCACCCGAAGGGCGATTGCACTGTTCCGGAAATTCGGTATGCGCAGGTGCAGAGCCTGCACGTGCAACTAGCGATGATGCGGCTTGCAGGTGAGCGTAGCTGGCGAGGGTGGAAGGAGTGGTTGACTGCGTAAGCGGGAATCTGCACACAAATAAGAGAAGACATGGACGTTGCACGTTTCGCTGTCGCTGCAGCTCTTGTGGCGGTCCCTTGATGCCGGCTTCATTTTATAGTAGAGGCCACCAGAAGGGCAGCCGCACTGTTCCGGAAGGTTGGTATGCGCAGGCGCAAAGCCCGCACGTGTAACTTTCTATGATGCGGCTTGCAGGTGAGGGTAGCAGGTGAGGGTGGAATGAGTGGTTGGCTCAATAAGCGGGAATCTGCACACAAATAAGAGAAGACTTAGACGTTGCACGTTTCGCTGTCGCAGCAGTTCTTGTGGTGGTCCCTTGATGCCGGCTTGATTTTATAGCAGCCCCACCGGAAGGGGGACCGCACTGTTCCGGAAGGTTGGTATGCGCAGGTGCAGAGCCAGCATGTGCAACTAGCTATGATACGGCTTGCAGACGAGGGTAGCTGGCGATGGTAGAAGGAGTGGTTGACTGCGTAAGAGGGTTAAATGCACACAAATAAGAGAAGACAGACGTTGCAGGTTTCGCTGTCGCTGCAGCTCTTGTGGCGGTCCCTTGATGCCGGCTAGATTTTATAGCAGCGGCCTCCGGAACGGCGACCGCACTGTTCCGGAAGGTTGGTATGCGCAGGTGCAGAGCCCGCACGTGTAACTGGCGATGATGCGGCTTGCAGGTGAGGGTAGCAGGCGAGGGTGGAATGAGTGGCTGGCTGGGTAAGCGGGAATCTGCACAAAAATAAGAGAAGACTTAGACGTTGCACATTTCGCTGTCGCAGCAGTTCTAGTGGCGGTCCCTTGATGCCGGCTTGATTTCATAGCAGCGGCCCCCGGAACGGCGACCGCACTGTTCCGGACGGTTGGTATGCGCAGGTGCAGAGCCCGCATGTGTAACTGGCGATGATGCGGCTTGCAGGTGAGGGTAGCAGGTGAGGGTGGAATGAGTGGTTGGCTGGGTAAGCGGGAATCTGCACACAAATAAGAGAAAACTTAGACGTTGCACGTTTCGGTGTCGCTGCTGCTCTTGTGGCGGTCCCTTGATGCCGGCTTGATTTTATAGCAGCGGCCACCGGAAGAGCGACCGTACGGTTTCGGAAGGTTGGTATGCGCAGGTGCAGAGCCCGCACGTGTAACTGGCGATGATGCGGCTTGCAAGTGAGGGTAGAAACCGAGGATGGAAGGAGTGGTTGGCTGGGAAAGCGGGAATCTTCACACAAATAAGAGAAGACTTAGACGTTGCACGTTCCGGTGTCGCCCCTGCTCTTGTGGCGGTCCCTTGATGCCGGCTTGAATTTATAGTAGCGGCCACCGGAAGGGCCACCGCACTGTTCCGGAAGGTTGGTATGCTCAGGTGCAGAGCCCGCACGTGTAACTGGCGTTGATGCGGCTAGCAGGTTAGGAAAGCAGGCGAGGGTGGAATGAGTGGTTGGTTGGGTAAGCGGGAATCTGCACACAAAAAAGAGAAGACTTAGACGTTGCATGTTTTGCTGTCTCTGCAGTTCTTGTGGCGATCCCTTGATGCCGGCTTGATTTTATAGCAGCCCCACCGCAAGGGCGACCGCACTGTTCCGGAAGGTTGGTATGCGCAGGTGCAGAGCCCGCACGTGCAACTGGCGATGATTCGGCTTGCAGGTGAGGGTAGCAGGCGAGGGTGGAATGAGTGGTTGGTTCGATAAGCGGGAATCTGCACACAAATAGGAGAAGACTTAGACGTTGCAAGTTTCGCTCTCGCAGCAGTTCTAGTGGCGGTCCCTTGATGCCGGCTTGATTATACAGCAGCGGCCACCGGAAGGGCGACCGCACTGTTCCGGAAGGTTGGTATGCGCAGGTGCAGAGCTCGAACGTGCAACTGGCGATGATTCGGCTTGTAGGTGAAAGTAGCCGGCGAGGGTGGAAGGAGTGGTTGGCTGCGGAAGCGGGAATCTGCACACAAATAAGAGAACACATGGACGTTGCACGTTTCGGTGTCGCTCCTGCTCTTGTGGCGCTCCCTTGATGTCGGCTTGATTTTATAGCAGCGGCCACCGGAAAGGCGAAAGTACTGTTCCGGTAGGTTGGTATGCGCAGGTGCAGAGCCCGCACGTGTAACTGGTGATGATGCGGCTTGCAGGTGAAGGTAGCAGTCGAGGATGGAAGGAGTGGTTGGCTGGGAAAGCGGGAATCTGCACACAAATAAGAGACGACTTAGACGTTGCACGTTCCGGTGTCGCTCCTGCTCTTGTGGCTGTCCCTTGATGCCGGCTTGAATTTATAGCAGCGGCCACCGGAAGGGCGACCGCACTGTTTCGGAAGGTTGGTATGCGCAAGTGCAGAGCCCGCACATGCAACTGGCGATGATGCGGCTTGCAGGTGAGGGTAGCTGGCGAGGGTGGAAGGAGTGGTTTGCTCGGTAAGCGGGAATCTGCACACAAATAAGAGAACTTAGACGTTGCACGTTTCGCTGTCGCTCCTGCTCTTGTGGCGGTCCCTTGATGCCGGCTAGATTTTATAGCAGCGGCCACCCGAAGGGCGATTGCACTGTTCCGGAAATTCGGTATGCGCAGGTGCAGAGCCTGCACGTGCAACTAGCGATGATGCGGCTTGCAGGTGAGCGTAGCTGGCGAGGGTGGAAGGAGTGGTTGACTGCGTAAGCGGGAATCTGCACACAAATAAGAGAAGACATGGACGTTGCACGTTTCGCTGTCGCTGCAGCTCTTGTGGCGGTCCCTTGATGCCGGCTTCATTTTATAGTAGAGGCCACCAGAAGGGCAGCCGCACTGTTCCGGAAGGTTGGTATGCGCAGGCGCAAAGCCCGCACGTGTAACTTTCTATGATGCGGCTTGCAGGTGAGGGTAGCAGGTGAGGGTGGAATGAGTAGTTGGCTCAATAAGCGGGAATCTGCACACAAATAAGAGAAGACTTAGACGTTGCACGTTTCGCTGTCGCAGCAGTTCTTGTGGTGGTCCCTTGATGCCGGCTTGATTTTATAGCAGCCCCACCGGAAGGGGGACCGCACTGTTCCGGAAGGTTGGTATGCGCAGGTGCAGAGCCAGCATGTGCAACTAGCTATGATACGGCTTGCAGACGAGGGTAGCTGGCGATGGTAGAAGGAGTGGTTGACTGCGTAAGAGGGTTAAATGCACACAAATAAGAAAAGACAGACGTTGCAGGTTTCGCTGTCGCTGCAGCTCTTGTGGCGGTCCCTTGATGCCGGCTAGATTTTATAGCAGCGGCCTCCGGAACGGCGACCGCACTGTTCCGGAAGGTTGGTATGCGCAGGTGCAGAGCCCGCACGTGTAACTGGCGATGATGCGGCTTGCAGGTGAGGGTAGCAGGCGAGGGTGGAATGAGTGGCTGGCTGGGTAAGCGGGAATCTGCACAAAAATAAGAGAAGACTTAGACGTTGCACATTTCGCTGTCGCAGCAGTTCTAGTGGCGGTCCCTTGATGCCGGCTTGATTTCATAGCAGCGGCCCCCGGAACGGCGACCGCACTGTTCCGGACGGTTGGTATGCGCAGGTGCAGAGCCCGCATGTGTAACTGGCGATGATGCGGCTTGCAGGTGAGGGTAGCAGGCGAGAGTGGAATGAGTGGTTGGCTGGGTAAGCGGGAATCTGCACACAAATAAGAGAAGACTTAGACGTTGCATGTTTCGCGGTCGCTGCAGCTCTCGTGGCGGTCCCTTGATGCCGGCTTGATTTTATAGCAGCGGCCACCGGAAGGGCGACTTCACTGTTCCAGAAGGTTGGTATGCTCAGGTGCAGAGCCCGCACGTGTAACTGGCGATGATGCGGCTTGCAGGTGAGGGTAGCAGGTGAGGGTGGAATGAGTAGTTGGCTGGGTAAGCGGGAATCTGCACACAAATAAGAGAAGACTTAGACGTTGCACGTACCGGTGTCGCCCCTGCTCTTGTGGCAGCCCCTTGATGCCGGCTTGAATTTACAGCAGCGGCCACCGGAGGGGCGACCGCACTGTTCAGGAAGGTTGGTATGCTCAGGTGCAGAGCCCGCACGTGTAACTGGCGTTGATGCGGCTTGCAGGTTAGGGTAGCAGGCGAGGGTGGAATAAGTGGTTGGCTGGGTAAGCGGGAATCTGCACACAAATAAGAGAAGACTTAGACGTTGCATGTTTCGCGGTCGCTGCAGCTCTCGTGGCGGTCCCTTGATGCCGACTTGATTTTATAGCAGCGGCCACCGGAAGGGCGACTTCACTGTTCCAGAAGGTTGGTATGCTCAGGTGCAGAGCCCGCACGTGTAACTGGCGATGATGCGGCTTGCAGGTGAGGGTAGCAGGTGAGGGTGGAATGAGTAGTTGGCTGGGTAAGCGGGAATCTGCACACAAATAAGAGAAGACTTAGACGTTGCACGTACCGGTGTCGCCCCTGCTCTTGTGGCAGCCCCTTGATGCCGGCTTGAATTTACAGCAGCGGCCACCGGAGGGGCGACCGCACTGTTCAGGAAGGTTGGTATGCTCAGGTGCAGAGCCCGCACGTGTAACTGGCGTTGATGCGGCTTGCAGGTTAGGGTAGCAGGCGAGGGTGGAATAAGTGGTTGGCTGGGTAAGCGGGAATCTGCACACAAATAAGAGAAGACTTAGACGTTGCATGTTTCGCGGTCGCTGCAGCTCTCGTGGCGGTCCCTTGATGCCGGTTTGATTTTATAGCAGCGGCCACCGGAAGGGCGACTTCACTGTTCCAGAAGGTTGGTATGCTCAGGTGCAGAGCCCGCACGTGTAACTGGCGATGATGCGGCTTGCAGGTGAGGGTAGCAGGTGAGGGTGGAATGAGTAGTTGGCTGGGTAAGCGGGAATCTGCACACAAATAAGAGAAGACTTAGACGTTGCACGTACCGGTGTCGCCCCTGCTCTTGTGGCAGCCCCTTGATGCCGGCTTGAATTTACAGCAGCGGCCACCGGAGGGGCGACCGCACTGTTCAGGAAGGTTGGTATGCTCAGGTGCAGAGCCCGCACGTGTAACTGGCGTTGATGCGGCTTGCAGGTTAGGGTAGCAGGCGAGGGTGGAATAAGTGGTTGGCTGGGTAAGCGGGAATCTGCACACAAATAAGAGAAGACTTAGACGTTGCATGTTTCGCGGTCGCTGCAGCTCTCGTGGCGGTCCCTTGATGCCGGCTTGATTTTATAGCAGCGGCCACCGGAAGGGCGACCGCACTGTTCCGGAAGGTTGGTATGCGCAGGTGCAGAGCCCGCACGTGCAACTGGCGATGATGCGGCTTGCAGGTGAGGGTAGCAGGTGAGGGTGGAATGAGTAGTTGGCTGGGTAAGCGGGAATCTGCACACAAATAAGAGAAGACTTAGACGTTGCACGTACCGGTGTCGCCCCTGCTCTTGTGGCAGCCCCTTGATGCCGGCTTGAATTTACAGCAGCGGCCACCGGAGGGGCGACCGCACTGTTCAGGAAGGTTGGTATGCTCAGGTGCAGAGCCCGCACGTGTAACTGGCGTTGATGCGGCTTGCAGGTTAGGGTAGCAGGCGAGGGTGGAATAAGTGGTTGGCTGGGTAAGCGGGAATCTGCACACAAATAAGAGAAGACTTAGACGTTGCATGTTTCGCGGTCGCTGCAGCTCTCGTGGCGGTCCCTTGATGCCGGCTTGATTTTATAGCAGCGGCCACCGGAAGGGCGACCGCACTGTTCCGGAAGGTTGGTATGCGCAGGTGCAGAGCCCGCACGTGCAACTGGCGATGATTCGGCTTGCAGTGGAGGGTAGCAGGCGAGGGTGGAATGAGTGGTTGGCTGGGTAAGCGGGAATCTGCACACAAATAAGAGAAGACTTAGACGTTGCACGTTTCGCTGTCGCTGCAGCTCTTGTGGCGGTCCCTTGATGCCGGCTTGAATTTATAGCAGCGGCCACCGGAAGGGCCACCGCACTGTTCCGGAAGGTTGGTATGCTCTGGTGCAGAGCCCGCACGTGTAACTGGCGTTGATGCGGCTTGCAGGTTAGGGTAGCAGGCGAGGGTCTAATGAGTGGTTGGCTGGGTAAGCGGGAATCTGCACACAAATAAGAGAAGACTTAGACGTTGTTTGTTTCGCTGTCGCTGCAGTTCTTGTGGCGGTCCCTTGATGCCGGCCTGATTTTATAGCAGCGGCCACCGGAAAGGCGACCGCACTGTTCCGGTAGGTTGGTATGCGCAGGTGCAGAGCCCGCACGTGTAACTAGTGATGATGCGGCTTGCAGGTGAAGGTAGCAGTCGAGGATGGAAGGAGTGGTTGGCTCCTTAAGCGGGAATCTGCACACAAATTAGAGAACTTAGACGTTGCACGTTTCGCTGTCGCTCCTGCTCTTGTGGCGGTCCCTTGATGCCGGCTAGATTTTATAGAAGCGGCCACCCGAAGGGCGATTGCACTGTTCCGGAAATTCGGTATGCGCAGGTGCAGAGCCTGCACGTGCAACTAGCGATGATGCGGCTTGCAGGTGAGCGTAGCTGGCGAGGGTGGAAGGAGTGGTTGACTGCGTAAGCGGGAATCTGCACACAAATAAGAGAAGACATGGACGTTGCACGTTTCGCTGTCGCTGCAGCTCTTGTGGCGGTCCCTTGATGCCGGCTTCATTTTATAGTAGAGGCCACCAGAAGGGCAGCCGCACTGTTCAGGAAGGTTGGTATGCGCAGGCGCAAAGCCCGCACGTGTAACTTTCTATGATGCGGCTTGCAGGTGAGGGTAGCAGGCGAGGGTGGAATGAGTGGTTGGCTCGATAAGCGGGAATCTGCACACAGATAAGAGAAGACTTAGACGTTGCACGTTTTGCTGTCGCAGCAGTTCTTGTGGTTGTCCCTTGATGCCGGCTTGATTTTATAGCAGCCCCACCGGTAGGGCGACCGCACTGTTCCGGAAGGTTGGTATGCGCAGGTGCAGAGCCCGCATGTGCAACTAGCTATGATACGGCTTGCAGACGAGGGTGGCTGGCGATGGTAGAAGGAGTGGTTGACTGCGTAAGAGGGTTAAATGCACACAAATAAGAGAAGACAGACGTTGCAGGTTTCGCTGTCGCTGCAGCTCTTGTGGCGGTCCCTTGATGCCGGCTAGATTTTATAGCAGCGGCCTCCGGAACGGCGACCGCACTGTTCCGGAAGGTTGGTATGCGCAGGGAGCAGAGCCCGCACGTGTAACTGGCGATGATGCAGCTTGCAGGTGAGGGTAGCAGGCGAGGGTGGAATGAGTGGTTGGCTGGGTAAGCGGGAATCTGCACACAAATAAGGGAAGACTTAGACGTTGCACGTTCCGGTGTCGCCCCTGCTCTTGTGGCGGCCCCTTGATGCCGGCTTGAATTTATAGCAGCGGCCACCGGAAGGGCGACCGCACTGTTCAGGAAGGTTGGTATGCTCAGGTGCAGAGCCCGCACGTGTAACTGGCGTTGATGCGGCTTGCAGGTTAGGGTAGCAGGCGAGGGTGGAATGAGTGGTTGGCTGGGTAAGCGGGAATCTGCACACAAATAAGGGAAGACTTAGACCTTGCACGTTCCGGTGTCGCCCCTGCTCTTGTGGCGGCCCCTTGATGCCGGCTTGATTTTATAGCAGCGGCCACCGGAAGGGCGACCGCACTGTTCCGGAAGGTTGGTATGCTCAGGTGCAGAGCCCGCACGTGTAACTGGCGTTGATGCGGCTTGCAGGTTAGGGTAGCAGGCGAGGGTGGAATGAGTGGTTGGCTGGGTAAGCGGGAATCTGCACACAAATAAGGGAAGACTTAGACGTTGCACGTTCCGGTGTCGCCCCTGCTCTTGTGGCGGCCCCTTGATGCCGGCTTGAATTTATAGCAGCGGCCACCGGAAGGGCGACCGCACTGTTCAGGAAGGTGTGTATGCTCAGGTGCAGAGCCCGCACGTGTAACTGGCGTTGATGCGGCTTGCAGGTTAGGGTAGCAGGCGAGGGTGGAATGAGTGGTTGGCTGGGTAAGCGGGAATCTGCACACAAATAAGAGAAGACTTAGACGTTGCATGTTTCGAGGTCGCTGCAGCTCTCGTGGCGGCCCCTTGATGCCGGCTTGAATTTATAGCAGCGGCCACCGGAAGGGCGACCGCACTGTTCCGGAAGGTTGGTATGCTCAGGTGCAGAGCCCGCACGTGTAACTGGCGTTGATGCGGCTTGCAGGTTAGGGTAGCAGGCGAGGGTGGAATGAGTGGTTGGCTGGGTAAGCGGGCATCTGAACACAAATAAGAGAAGACTTAGACGTTGTTTGTTTCTCTGTCGTTGCTGTTCTTGTGGCGGTCCCTTGATGCCGGCCTGATTTTATAGCAGCCCCACCGGAAGGGCGACCGCACTGTTCCGGAAGGTTGGTATGCGCAGGTGCAGAGCCCGCACGTGCAACTGGCGATGATTCGGCTTGCAGGTCAGGGTAGCAGCCGAGGGTGGAATGAGTGGTTGGATGGGTAAGCGGGAATCTGCACACAAATAAGAGAAGACTTAGACGTTGCACGTTTCGATGTCGCTGCAGCTCTTGTGGCGGTCCCTTGATGCCGGCTTCATTTTATAGCAGAGGCCACCTGAAGGGCAGCCGCACTGTTCCGGAAGGTTGGTATGCGCAGGTGCAAAGCCCGCACGTGTAACTGGCGATGATGCGGCTTGCAGGTGAGGGTAGCAGGCGAGGGTGGAATGAGTGGTTGGTTCGATAAGCGGGAATCTGCACACAAATAGGAGAAGACTTAGACGTTGCAAGTTTCGCTGTCGCAGCAGTTCTAGTGGCGGTCCCTTGATGCCGGCTAGATTTTATAGCAGCGGCCACCGGAAGGGCGACCGCACTTTTCCGGAAGGTTGGTATGCGCAGGTGCAGAGCTCGCACGTGAAACTGGCGATGAAGCGGCTTTCAGGTGAGGGTAGCAGTCGAGGGTGGAAGGAGCTGTTGGCTGGGAAAGCGAGAATCTGCACACAAATAAGAGAAGACTTAGACGTTGCACGTTCCGGTGTCGCTGCAGCTCTTGTGGCGGTCCATTGATGCCGGCTTGATTTTATAGCAGCGGCCCCCGGAACGGCGACCGCACTGTTCCGGAAGGTTGGTATGCGCAGGTGCAGAGCCCGCACGTGTAACTGGCGATGATGCGGCTTGCAGGTGAGGGTAGCAGGCGAGGGTGGAATGAGTGGTTGGCTGGGTAAGCGGTAATCTGCATAAATAAGAGAAGACTTAGACGTTGCACATTTCGGTGTCGCCCCTGCTCTTGTGGCGGTCCCTTGATGCCAGCTTGATTTTATAGCAGCGGCCACCCGAAGTGCGACCGCACTGTTCCGTGAGGTTGGTATGCGCAGGTGCAGAGCCCGCACATGTAACTGGCGATGTTGCGGCTTGCAGGTGAGGGTAACAGCTGAGGGTGGAATGAGTGGTTGGCTGGGTAAGCGGGAATCTGCACACAAATAAGAAAAGGCTTAGACGTTGTACGTTTCGCTGTCGCTGCAGCTCTTGTGGCGGTCCCTTGATGCCGGCTTGAATTTATAGCAGCGGCCACCGGAAGGGCAGCCGCACTGTTCCGGAAGGTTGGCATGCGGAGGTGCAAAGCCCGCACGTGTAACTGGCGATGATGCGGCTTGCAGGTGAAGGTAGCAGGCGAGGGTGGAATGAGTGGTTGGTTCGATAAGCGGGAATCTGCACACAAATAGGAGAAGACTTAGACGTTGCATGTTTTGCTGTCGCAGCAGTTCTAGTGGCGGTCCCTTGATGCCGGCTTCATTTTATAGTAGAGGTCACCAGAAGGGCAGCCGCACTGTTCCGGAAGGTTGGTATGCGCAGGCGCAAAGCCCGCACGTGTAACTTTCTATGATGCGGCTTGCAGGTGAGGGTAGCAGGCGAGGGTGGAATGAGTGGTTGGCTCGATAAGCGGGAATCTGCACACAAATAAGAGAAGACTTAGACGTTGCACGTTTCGCTGTCGCAGCAGTTCTTGGGGCGGTCCCTTGATGCCGGCTTGATTTTTTAGCAGCGGCCACCCGAAGGGCGACCGCACTGTTCCGGAAGGTTGGTATGCACAGGTGCAGAGCCCGCACGTGTAACTGGCGATGATGCGGCTTGCAGGTGAGGGTGGAATGAGTGGTTGGCTGGGAAAGCGGGAATCTGCACACAAATAAGAGAAGACTTAGACGTTGCACGTTCCGGTGTCGCCCCTGCTCTTGTGGCGGTCCCTTGATGCCGGCTTGATTTTATAGCAGCGGCCACCGGAAGGGCGACTTCACTGTTCCACAAGGTTGGTATGCGCAGGTGCAGAGCCCGCACGTGTAACTGGCGATGATGCGGCTTGCAGGTGAGGGTAGCAGGTGAGGGTGGAATGAGTGGTTGGCTGGGTAAGCGGGAATCTGCACACAAATAAGAGAAGACTTAGACGTTGCATGTTTCGCGGTCGCTGCAGCTCTCGTGGCGGTCCCTTGATGCCGGCTTGATTTTATAGCAGCGGCCACCGGAAGGGCGACCGCACTGTTCCGGAAGGTTGGTATGCGCAGGTGCAGAGCCCGCACGTGAAACTGGCGATGATTCGGCTTGCAGTGGAGGGTAGCAGGCGAGGGTGGAATGAGTGGTTGGCTGGGTAAGCGGAAATCTGCACACAAATAAGAGAAGACTTAGACGTTGCACGTTTCGCTGTCGCTGCAGCTCTTGTGGCGGTCCCTTGATGCCGGCTTGAATTTATAGCAGCGGCCACCGGAAGGGCCACCGCACTGTTCCGGAAGGTTGGTATGCTCAGGTGCAGAGCCCGCACGTGTAACTGGCGTTGATGCGGCTTGCAGGTTAGGGTAGCAGGCGAGGGTGGAATGAGTGGCTGGCTGGGTAAGCGGGAATCTGCACACAAATAAGAGAAGACTTAGACGTTGTTTGTTTCGCTGTCGCTGCAGCTCTTGTGGCGGTCCCTTGATGCCGGCTTCATTTTATAGCAGAGGCCACCTGAAGGGCAGCCGCACTGTTCCGGAAGGTTGGTATGCGCAGGTGCAAAGCCCGCACGTGTAACTGGCGATGATGCGGCTTGCAGGGGAGGGTAGCAGGCGAGGGTGGAATGAGTGATTGGTTCGATAAGCGGGAATCTGTACACAAATAGGAGAAGACTAAGACGTTGCACGTTTCGCTGTCGCTGCAGCTCTTGTGGCGGTCCCTTGATGCCGGCTTGAATTTATAGCAGCGGCCACCGGAAGGGCCACCGCACTGTTCCGGAAGGTTGGTATGCTCTGGTGCAGAGCCCGCACGTGTAACTGGCGTTGATGCGGCTTGCAGGTTAGGGTAGCAGGCGAGGGTCTAATGAGTGGTTGGCTGGGTAAGCGGGAATCTGCACACAAATAAGAGAAGACTTAGACGTTGTTTGTTTCGCTGTCGCTGCAGTTCTTGTGGCGGTCCCTTGATGCCGGCCTGATTTTATAGCAGCGGCCACCGGAAAGGCGACCGCACTGTTCCGGTAGGTTGGTATGCGCAGGTGCAGAGCCCGCACGTGTAACTAGTGATGATGCGGCTTGCAGGTGAAGGTAGCAGTCGAGGATGGAAGGAGTGGTTGGCTCCTTAAGCGGGAATCTGCACAAAAATTAGAGAACTTAGACGTTGCACGTTTCGCTGTCGCTCCTGCTCTTGTGGCGGTCCCTTGATGCCGGCTAGATTTTATAGAAGCGGCCACCCGAAGGGCGATTGCACTGTTCCGGAAATTCGGTATGCGCAGGTGCAGAGCCTGCACGTGCAACTAGCGATGATGCGGCTTGCAGGTGAGCGTAGCTGGCGAGGGTGGAAGGAGTGGTTGACTGCGTAAGCGGGAATCTGCACACAAATAAGAGAAGACATGGACGTTGCACGTTTCGCTGTCGCTGCAGCTCTTGTGGCGGTCCCTTGATGCCGGCTTCATTTTATAGTAGAGGCCACCAGAAGGGCAGCCGCACTGTTCAGGAAGGTTGGTATGCGCAGGCGCAAAGCCCGCACGTGTAACTTTCTATGATGCGGCTTGCAGGTGAGGGTAGCAGGCGAGGGTGGAATGAGTGGTTGGCTCGATAAGCGGGAATCTGCACACAGATAAGAGAAGACTTAGACGTTGCACGTTTTGCTGTCGCAGCAGTTCTTGTGGTTGTCCCTTGATGCCGGCTTGATTTTATAGCAGCCCCACCGGTAGGGCGACCGCACTGTTCCGGAAGGTTGGTATGCGCAGGTGCAGAGCCCGCATGTGCAACTAGCTATGATACGGCTTGCAGACGAGGGTGGCTGGCGATGGTAGAAGGAGTGGTTGACTGCGTAAGAGGGTTAAATGCACACAAATAAGAGAAGACAGACGTTGCAGGTTTCGCTGTCGCTGCAGCTCTTGTGGCGGTCCCTTGATGCCGGCTAGATTTTATAGCAGCGGCCTCCGGAACGGCGACCGCACTGTTCCGGAAGGTTGGTATGCGCAGGGAGCAGAGCCCGCACGTGTAACTGGCGATGATGCAGCTTGCAGGTGAGGGTAGCAGGCGAGGGTGGAATGAGTGGTTGGCTGGGTAAGCGGGAATCTGCACACAAATAAGGGAAGACTTAGACGTTGCACGTTCCGGTGTCGCCCCTGCTCTTGTGGCGGCCCCTTGATGCCGGCTTGAATTTATAGCAGCGGCCACCGGAAGGGCGACCGCACTGTTCAGGAAGGTTGGTATGCTCAGGTGCAGAGCCCGCACGTGTAACTGGCGTTGATGCGGCTTGCAGGTTAGGGTAGCAGGCGAGGGTGGATTGAGTGGTTGGCTGGGTAAGCGGGAATCTGCACACAAATAAGGGAAGACTTAGACGTTGCACGTTCCGGTGTCGCCCCTGCTCTTGTGGCGGCCCCTTGATGCCGGCTTGATTTTATAGCAGCGGCCACCGGAAGGGCGACCGCACTGTTCCGGAAGGTTGGTATGCTCAGGTGCAGAGCCCGCACGTGTAACTGGCGTTGATGCGGCTTGCAGGTTAGGGTAGCAGGCGAGGGTGGAATGAGTGGTTGGCTGGGTAAGCGGGAATCTGCACACAAATAAGGGAAGACTTAGACGTTGCACGTTCCGGTGTCGCCCCTGCTCTTGTGGCGGCCCCTTGATGCCGGCTTGAATTTATAGCAGCGGCCACCGGAAGGGCGACCGCACTGTTCAGGAAGGTGTGTATGCTCAGGTGCAGAGCCCGCACGTGTAACTGGCGTTGATGCGGCTTGCAGGTTAGGGTAGCAGGCGAGGGTGGAATGAGTGGTTGGCTGGGTAAGCGGGAATCTGCACACAAATAAGAGAAGACTTAGACGTTGCATGTTTCGCGGTCGCTGCAGCTCTCGTGGCGGCCCCTTGATGCCGGCTTGAATTTATAGCAGCGGCCACCGGAAGGGCGACCGCACTGTTCCGGAAGGTTGGTATGCTCAGGTGCAGAGCCCGCACGTGTAACTGGCGTTGATGCGGCTTGCAGGTTAGGGTAGCAGGCGAGGGTGGAATGAGTGGTTGGCTGGGTAAGCGGGCATCTGAACACAAATAAGAGAAGACTTAGACGTTGTTTGTTTCGCTGTCGTTGCTGTTCTTGTGGCGGTCCCTTGATGCCGGCCTGATTTTATAGCAGCCCCACCGGAAGGGCGACCGCACTGTTCCGGAAGGTTGGTATGCGCAGGTGCAGAGCCCGCACGTGCAACTGGCGATGATTCGGCTTGCAGGTCAGGGTAGCAGCCGAGGGTGGAATGAGTGGTTGGATGGGTAAGCGGGAATCTGCACACAAATAAGAGAAGACTTAGACGTTGCACGTTTCGATGTCGCTGCAGCTCTTGTGGCGGTCCCTTGATGCCGGCTTCATTTTATAGCAGAGGCCACCTGAAGGGCAGCCGCACTGTTCCGGAAGGTTGGTATGCGCAGGTGCAAAGCCCGCACGTGTAACTGGCGATGATGCGGCTTGCAGGTGAGGGTAGCAGGCGAGGGTGGAATGAGTGGTTGGTTCGATAAGCGGGAATCTGCACACAAATAGGAGAAGACTTAGACGTTGCAAGTTTCGCTGTCGCAGCAGTTCTAGTGGCGGTCCCTTGATGCCGGCTAGATTTTATAGCAGCGGCCACCGGAAGGGCGACCGCACTTTTCCGGAAGGTTGGTATGCGCAGGTGCAGAGCTCGCACGTGAAACTGGCGATGAAGCGGCTTTCAGGTGAGGGTAGCAGTCGAGGGTGGAAGGAGCTGTTGGCTGGGAAAGCGAGAATCTGCACACAAATAAGAGAAGACTTAGACGTTGCACGTTCCGGTGTCGCTGCAGCTCTTGTGGCGGTCCATTGATGCCGGCTTGATTTTATAGCAGCGGCCCCCGGAACGGCGACCGCACTGTTCCGGAAGGTTGGTATGCGCAGGTGCAGAGCCCGCACGTGTAACTGGCGATGATGCGGCTTGCAGGTGAGGGTAGCAGGCGAGGGTGGAATGAGTGGTTGGCTGGGTAAGCGGTAATCTGCATAAATAAGAGAAGACTTAGACGTTGCACATTTCGGTGTCGCCCCTGCTCTTGTGGCGGTCCCTTGATGCCAGCTTGATTTTATAGCAGCGGCCACCCGAAGTGCGACCGCACTGTTCCGTGAGGTTGGTATGCGCAGGTGCAGAGCCCGCACATGTAACTGGCGATGTTGCGGCTTGCAGGTGAGGGTAACAGCTGAGGGTGGAATGAGTGGTTGGCTGGGTAAGCGGGAATCTGCACACAAATAAGAAAAGGCTTAGACGTTGTACGTTTCGCTGTCGCTGCAGCTCTTGTGGCGGTCCCTTGATGCCGGCTTGAATTTATAGCAGCGGCCTCCGGAAGGGCAGCCGCACTGTTCCGGAAGGTTGGCATGCGCAGGTGCAAAGCCCGCACGTGTAACTGGCGATGATGCGGCTTGCAGGTGAAGGTAGCAGGCGAGGGTGGAATGAGTGGTTGGTTCGATAAGCGGGAATCTGCACACAAATAGGAGAAGACTTAGACGTTGCAAGTTTTGCTGTCGCAGCAGTTCTAGTGGCGGTCCCTTGATGCCGGCTTCATTTTATAGTAGAGGTCACCAGAAGGGCAGCCGCACTGTTCCGGAAGGTTGGTATGCGCAGGCGCAAAGCCCGCACGTGTAACTTTCTATGATGCGGCTTGCAGGTGAGGGTAGCAGGCGAGGGTGGAATGAGTGGTTGGCTCGATAAGCGGGAATCTGCACACAAATAAGAGAAGACTTAGACGTTGCACGTTTCGCTGTCGCAGCAGTTCTTGGGGCGGTCCCTTGATGCCGGCTTGATTTTTTAGCAGCGGCCACCCGAAGGGCGACCGCACTGTTCCGGAAGGTTGGTATGCACAGGTGCAGAGCCCGCACGTGTAACTGGCGATGATGCGGCTTGCAGGTGAGGGTGGAATGACTGGTTGGCTGGGAAAGCGGGAATCTGCACACAAATAAGAGAAGACTTAGACGTTGCACGTTCCGGTGTCGCCCCTGCTCTTGTGGCGGTCCCTTGATGCCGGCTTGATTTTATAGCAGCGGCCACCGGAAGGGCGACTTCACTGTTCCACAAGGTTGGTATGCGCAGGTGCAGAGCCCGCACGTGTAACTGGCGATGATGCGGCTTGCAGGTGAGGGTAGCAGGTGAGGGTGGAATGAGTGGTTGGCTGGGTAAGCGGGAATCTGCACACAAATAAGAGAAGACTTAGACGTTGCATGTTTCGCGGTCGCTGCAGCTCTCGTGGCGGTCCCTTGATGCCGGCTTGATTTTATAGCAGCGGCCACCGGAAGGGCGACCGCACTGTTCCGGAAGGTTGGTATGCGCAGGTGCAGAGCCCGCACGTGCAACTGGCGATGATTCGGCTTGCAGTGGAGGGTAGCAGGCGAGGGTGGAATGAGTGGTTGGCTGGGTAAGCGGGAATCTGCACACAAATAAGAGAAGACTTAGACATTGCACGTTTCGCTGTCGCTGCAGCTCTTGTGGCGGTCCCTTGATGCCGGCTTGAATTTATAGCAGCGGCCACCGGAAGGGCCACCGCACTGTTCCGGAAGGTTGGTATGCTCAGGTGCAGAGCCCGCACGTGTAACTGGCGTTGATGCGGCTTGCAGGTTAGGGTAGCAGGCGAGGGTGGAATGAGTGGCTGGCTGGGTAAGCGGGAATCTGCACACAAATAAGAGAAGACTTAGACGTTGTTTGTTTCGCTGTCGCTGCAGCTCTTGTGGCGGTCCCTTGATGCCGGCTTCATTTTATAGCAGAGGCCACCTGAAGGGCAGCCGCACTGTTCCGGAAGGTTGGTATGCGCAGGTGCAAAGCCCGCACGTGTAACTGGCGATGATGCGGCTTGCAGGGGAGGGTAGCAGGCGAGGGTGGAATGAGTGATTGGTTCGATAAGCGGGAATCTGTACACAAATAGGAGAAGACTTAGACGTTGCAAGTTTCGCTGTCGCAGCAGTTCTAGTGGCGGTCCCTTGATGCCGGCTAGATTTTATAACAGCGGCCACCGGAAGGGCGACCGCATTTTTCCGGAAGGTTGGTATGCGCAGGTGCAGAGCTAAAGCAGAAATTTGGGCAAGTTGGTACGTATCCATTTTGAAACAGCGCAACAAAGACGGGACGTGGAAACTGAGGTGTAAAGACAAACAAGCGCTGACTAACAACTGGGTTTATTGAAAAAAACACGCAAAATATATATAGAGTTAGGAAAGACTAATCGCCACCATAGTCAACTCATGCCACATGTGACGCCAGATATCCAATCTCCCCTTCGGAAAGGGCGACCGATGGGCAACTAATGCACGTTGCGCCTTTCTCACGTATAAGAAAAGCTTCAAAAACTTCTCGCGTCATCTTATCACAATGGCGAAACACGATATTAGTGTTCTTATAGTCGGGGGTACATTTGCATTTCTTGCAACGGAATGCACCTTTAGTGAGAGGGTCTCCTTCTGTTTTTCTTTTTTCGTACTCTTTTTCGTGTTTACATTTGCACCTTCTGCAGTGGACCGCCACGTGTGACAGGGGGTCTTTTTTTCTGGTGTTCTCATGTTCCATGAGTCGCTTGTTTATGCATCTTCCTGTTTGGCCAATATATGTGGCGCCACACGAGAAGGGAATTTGGTACACTACCCCTACCTCGCAAGGTACATAAGGGGAAACATGGCGCACCTGACAGGCCCTTTTGTTTCCCTCCTGCCTCTGCCTTACCTGTCTACACATTCTGCCTAATTTCTTCGGGGCAGAAAATACGACGTCAACGCCATATCTGCCTGCCACTTTTTTGAGCCCATGGGACATGCTGTGCGCATATGGAACCACTGCCGGCCTTTTATTTTTATTTTCATTTCTTGCACTCGGCCGAGCCCCATACTTCACGTGCCTAAGCAATTTTTCCGCTGCCCTGGAAAAAAAGACCCCCTGTCACACATGGCGGTCCACTGCAGAAGGTGCAAATGTAAACACGAAAAAGAGTACGAAAAAAGAAAAACAGAAGGAGACCCTCTCACTAAAGGTGCATTCCGTTGCAAAAAATGCAAATGTACCCCCGACTATAAGAACACTAATATCGTGTTTCGCCATTGTGATAAGATGACGCGAGAAGTTTTTGAAGCTTTTCTTATACGTGAGAAAGGCGCAACGTGCATTAGTTGCCCATCGGTCGCCCTTTCCGAAGGGGAGATTGGATATCTGGCGTCACATGTGGCTTGAGTTGACTATGGTGGCGATTAGTCTTTCCTAACTCTGTATATATTTTGCGTGTTTTTTTCAATAAACCCAGTTGTTAGTCAGCGCTTGTTTGTCTTTACACCTCAGTTTCCACGTCCCGTCTTTGTTGCGCTGTTTCAAAATGGATACGTACCAACTTGCCCAAATTTCTGCTTTACTCAATGTTATTTCTAGTTCAATGGGCTCTAACATGTGCACAAATTTTGATCTTTCTAATCCCGCCATTATAGTGTCTCTCATGGCCATTTGTGTGTGCAAGGCCAGAGTGCTTTCCTGGCATGTCAAACATGCCTCTTGCCCTGCAGAAGTGCAAGCGGCGAGCGGTTTCTTCGAGCCTTCAAGCGGCCACAAAAGAAGGTTGTGCAAGATATACAAATCGGAGTTGTGGCGGCAAGCACGCATCTTCAAGGACCAGCTGCGTGTGGCCTGCAAGTGTCAGCGGGATTATCGGGAGTGGTGCACTACGTCGGAGTCAGTCACGGAATTCCTCTGGAATGCAGTTCGGCCAACTCTGCCTAAAAGGGAGCGATCCAGCACGGAGCAAGGACGGTTCATTGACCTCAGCACCAAGGTTATACCTGAGAGACACAAAGAAGTGTTGCGGATGGGGCCAAAATTCGCCTTTGAACCTCGCCTGAATCCTGCAGAGAAGGTAGCTTGTTTAAGGAACAGCATTTTTTTGGCTCCTGAGGACATGCGCCCGAGGTGCACTGAGGAATGTGTCACCGTGCTGAGCAGAACCCATGGTATGCAACAAAAGAGCGGGAACATGAAGAACACGGTTGATTTCATGGCTGAAAGTGGGCTCGCGTTGATGACGGCCGATAAGGAGGGTTGCTTTGTGGTCCTTCCGGCAGGCACCTATGCGGATAAAGCTTCAGAAGCCCTGGGGAGAAACTTCAAGGAAGTTGACTTCAGTGGTTCTGAGGTGAAATGGCGGGCGGTGAGACACCACAATTTGAGCAAGCTGGCGGACGCAGCGAATAAGTCGGCAGGACTGAAGCTCGAAGTTTTTTTCACCAATAAGACACACAAGCCGGACCAACCTTTCCGTTCCATTGTCTCCGAACGAGGGACCTGGCAGCATGTAGTTTCAGGTTATCTTCAAAGGCAACTGGAGGCGCTGGCCCTGCCAGACCCATTCGTGATTCCGAATTCGGATGCGCTGGTGGAGCACCTTAAGCTGGATAACCCTGCGATCTGCAAGTTTTTCAGCGTTGACGTAGTGGACCTTTACTATTCATTGCCACACGGAGAGCTCATGAGGGCCGTTAAAATGTGCATCACACAGGACAATGACGAAAGTGCATTCATTGAAAAATGTGGTGTGTCTGTTGATAGTTTTTTAGAAATTTTGTCCTTCTACCTGTCGGCAACAGTTGTTGAGTGGGAGGGCAAGTCATTTGTGCAAGCATCCGGTGTATGCATTGGTTCCAGGGTTGCACCTGTATTGGCTAACATTTTTTTTAGTTTTGTGGACAGGGGGATTGAGCAAGCTTCGAAGGAGTTAGGGGTGCGTATTTTTCGTTATGTCGACGACTATTTGGTGTTTACCCCGCCAGACAGCCTGCCTAGAATGTTAGTCGATGTTCGTAAGGTGTTTAATGAGTACGGGCGTGGGCTAAAGTTTACAACAGAGGTACCCACGAACAAGGAACTGCAGTTTCTAGATTTGGTTTTGTTTTCCCGAGACAAGCACGTGTGCTGGTGTTATCGGCCAAGATCGGCTAAGCCCTTGTTAAACTTCAGGTCAGGTCATTCCAAGCTTATAAAAGAAGGCATTATCTTGTCGTGCCTCCAATCGTCACTCAAGAAGTCCTGCCATGAAATGATTGGGGAGAGCATTGCAGCCCAATCAAACAGATTATGCGCGAATGGCTATCCGGCTCACCTCATTTCCAGGGCAGCGGAAAAATTGCTTAGGCACGTGAAGTATGGGGCTCGGCCGAGTGCAAGAAATGAAAATAAAAATAAAAGGCCGGCAGTGGTTCCATATGCGCACAGCATGTCCCATGGGCTCAAAAAAGTGGCAGGCAGATATGGCGTTTACGTCGTATTTTCTGCCCGAAGAAATTAGGCAGAATGTGTAGACAGGTAAGGCAGAGGCAGGAGGGAAACAAAAGGGCTTGTCAGGTGCGCCATGTTTCCCCTTATGTACCTTGCGAGGTAGGGGTAGTGTACCAAATTCCCTTCTCGTGTGGCGCCACATATATTGGCCAAACAGGAAGATGCATAAACAAGCGACTCATGGAACATGAGAACACCAGAAAAAAAGACCCCCTGTCACACGTGGCGGTCCACTGCAGAAGGTGCAAATGTAAACACGAAAAAGAGTACGAAAAAAGAAAAACAGAAGGAGACCCTCTCACTAAAGGTGCATTCCGTTGCAAGAAATGCAAATGTACCCCCGACTATAAGAACACTAATATCGTGTTTCGCCATTGTGATAAGATGACGCGAGAAGTTTTTGAAGCTTTTCTTATACGTGAGAAAGGCGCAACGTGCATTAGTTGCCCATCGGTCGCCCTTTCCGAAGGGGAGATTGGATATCTGGCGTCACATGTGGCATGAGTTGACTATGGTGGCGATTAGTCTTTCCTAACTCTGTATATATTTTGCGTGTTTTTTTCAATAAACCCAGTTGTTAGTCAGCGCTTGTTTGTCTTTACACCTCAGTTTCCACGTCCCGTCTTTGTTGCGCTGTTTCAAAATGGGTGCAGAGCTCGCACGTGTAACTGGCGATGAAGCGGCTTTCAGGTGAGGGTAGCAGTCGAGGGTGGAAGGAGTTGTTGGCTGGGAAAGCGGGAATCTGCACACAAATAAGAGAAGACTTAGACGTTGCACGTTCCGGTGTCGCTGCAGCTCTTGTGGCGGTCCATTGATGCCGGCTTGATTTTATAGCAGAGGCCCCCGGAACGGCGACCGAACTGTTCCGGAAGGTAGGTATGCGCAGGTGCAGAGCCCGCACGTGTAACTGGCGATGATGAGGCTTGCAGGTGAGTGTAGCAGGCGAGGGTGGAATCAGTGGTTGGCTGGGTAAGCGGTAATCGGCATAAATAAGAGAATACTTAGACGTTGCACGTTTCGGTGTCGCCCCTGCTCTTGTGGCGGTCCCTTGATGCCAGCTTGATTTTATAGCAGCGGCCACCCGAAGGGCGTCCGCACTGTTTCGGGAGGTTGGTATGCGCAGGTGCAGAGCCCGCACATGTAACTGGCGATGATGCGGCTTGCAGGTGAGGGTAACAGGTGAGGGTGGAATGAGTGGTTGGCTGGGTAAGCGGGAATCTGCACACAAATAAGAGAAGGCTTAGACGTTGCACGTTTCGCTGTCGCTGCAGCTCTTGTGGCGGTCCCTTGATGCCGGCTTGAATTTATAGCAGCGGCCACCGGAAGGGCAGCCGCACTGTTCCGGAAGGTTGGTATGCGCAGGTGCAAAGCCCGCACGTGTAACTGTCGATGATGCGGCTTGCAGGTGAGGGTAGCAGGCGAGGGTGGAATGAGTGGTTGGTTCGATAAGCGGGAATCTGTACACAAATAGGAGAAGACTTAGACGTTGCAAGTTTCGCTGTCGCAGCAGTTCTAGTGGCGGTCCCTTGATGCCGGCTTGATTATACAGCAGCGGCAACCGGAAGGGCGACCGCACTGTTCCGGAAGGTTGGTATGTGCAGGTGCAGAGCTCGCACGTGCAACTGGCGATGTTTCGGCTTGTAGGTGAAAGTAGCTGGCGAGGGTGGAAGGATTGGTTGGCTGCGGAAGCGGGAATCTGCACACAAATAAGAGAAGACATGGACGTTGCACGTTTCGGTGTCGCTCCTGCTCTTGTGGCGGTCCCTTGATGTCGGCTTGATTTTATAGCAGCGGCCACCGGAAAGGCGACCGCACTGTTCCGGTAGGTTGGTATGCGCAGGTGCAGAGCCCGAACGTGTAACTGGTGATGATGCGGCTTGCAGGTGAAGGTAGCAGTCGAGGATGGAAGGAGTGGTTAACTGGGAAAGCGGGAATCTGCACACAAATAAGAGACGACTTAGACGTTGCATGTTCCGGTGTCGCTCCTGCTCTTGTGGCTGTCCCTTGATGCCGGCTTGATTTTATAGCAGCGGCCACCGGAAGAGCGACCGTACGGTTTCGGAAGGTTGGTATGCGCAGGTGCAGAGCTCGCACGTGCAACTGGCTATGTTTCGGCTTGTAGGTGAAAGTAGCTGGCGAGGGTGGAAGGATTGGTTGGCTGCGGAAGCGGGAATCTGCACACAAATAAGAGAAGACATGGACGTTGCACGTTTCGGTGTCGCTCCTGCTCTTGTGGCGGTCCCTTGATGTCGGCTTGATTTTATAGCAGCGGCCACCGGAAAGGCGACCGCACTGCTCCGGTAGGTTGGTATGCGCAGGTGCAGAGCCCGAACGTGTAATTGGCGATGATGCGGCTTGCAGGTGAGGGTAGCAGGTGAGGGTGGAATGAGTGGTTGGCTGGGTAAGCGGGAATCTGCACACAAATAAGAGAAAACTTAGACGTTGCACGTTTCGGTGTCGCTGCTGCTCTTGTGGCGGTCCCTTGATGCCGGCTTGATTTTATAGCAGCGGCCACCGGAAGAGCGACCGTACGGTTTCGGAAGGTTGGTATGCGCAGGTGCAGAGCCCGCACGTGTAACTGGCGATGATGCGGCTTGCAAGTGAGGGTAGCAACCGAGGATGGAAGGAGTGGTTGGCTGGGAAAGCGGGAATCTGCACACAAATAAGAGAAGACTTAGACGTTGCACGTTCCGGTGTCGCCCCTGCTCTTGTGGCGGTCCCTTGATGCCGGCTTGAATTTATAGCAGCGGCCACCGGAAGGGCCACCGCACTGTTCCGGAAGGTTGGTATGCTCAGGTGCAGAGCCCGCACGTGTAACTGGCGTTGATGCGGCTTGCAGGTTAGGGTAGAAGGCGAGGGTGGAATGACGTGGTTGGTTGGGTAAGCGGGAATCTGCACACAAAAAAGAGAAGACTTAGACGTTGCATGTTTTGCTGTCGCTGCAGTTCTTGTGGCGATCCCTTGATGCCGGCTTGATTTTATAGCAGCCCCACCGGAAGGGCGACCGCACTGTTCCGGAAGGTTGGTATGCGCAGGTGCAGAGCCCGCACGTGCAACTGGCGATGATTCGGCTTGCAGGTCAGGGTAGCAGCCGAGGATGGAATGAGTGGTTGGCTGGGTAAGCGGGAATCTGCACACAAATAAGAGAAGACTTAGACGTTGCACGCTTCGCTGTCGCTGCAGCTCTTGTGGCGGTCCCTTGATGCCGGCTTCATTTTATAGCAGAGGCCACCGGAAGGGCAGCCGCACTGTTCCGGAAGGTTGGTATGCGCAGGTGCAAAGCCCCGCACGTGTAACTGGCGATGATGCGGCTTGCAGGTGAGGGTAGCAGGCGAGGGTGGAATGAGTGGTTGGTTCGATAAGCGGGAATCTGCACACAAATAGGAGAAGACTTAGACGTTGCAAGTTTCGCGCTCGCAGCAGTTCTAGTGGCGGTCCTTTGATGCCGGCTTGATTATACAGCAGCGGCCACCGGAAGGGCGACCGCACTGTTCCGGAAGGTTGGTATGCGCAGCTGCAGAGCTCGAACGTGCAACTGGCGATGATTCGGCTTGTAGGTGAGGGTAGCAGGCGAGGGTGGAATGAGTGGTTGGTTCGATAAGCGGGAATCTGCACACAAATAAGAGAAGACATGGACGTTGCACGTTTCGGTGTCGCTCCTGCTCTTGTGGCGCTCCCTTGATGTCGGCTTGATTTTATAGCAGCGGCCACCGGAAAGGCGAAAGTACTGTTCCGGTAGGTTGGTATGCGCAGGTGCAGAGCCCGCACGTGTAACTGGTGATGATGCGGCTTGCAGGTGAAGGTAGCAGTCGAGGATGGAAGGACGTGGTTGGCTGGGAAAGCGGGAATCTGCACACAAATAAGAGACGACTTAGACGTTGCACGTTCCGGTGTCGCTCCTGCTCTTGTGGCTGTCCCTTGATGCCGGCTTGAATTTATTGCAGCGGCCACCGAAAGGGCGACCGCACTGTTTCGGAAGGTTGGTATGCGCAAGTGCAGAGCCCGCACATGCAACTGGCGATGATGCGGCTTGCAGGTGAGGGTAGCTGGCGAGAGTGGAAGGAGTGGTTTGCTCGGTAAGCGGGAATCTGCACACAAATAAGAGAACTTAGACGTTGCACGTTTCGCTGTCGCTCCTGCTCTTGTGGCGGTCCCTTGATGCGGCTAGATTTTATAGCAGCGGCCACCGAAGGGCGATTGCACTGTTCCGGAAATTCGGTATGCGCAGGTGGCAGAGCCTGCACGTGCAACTAGCGATGATGCGGCTTGCAGGTGAGCGTAGCTGGCGAGGGTGGAAGGAGTGGTTGACTGCGTAAGCGGGAATCTGCACACAAATAAGAGAAGACATGGACGTTGCACGTTTCGCTATCGCTGCAGCTCTTGTGGCGGTCCCTTGATGCCGGCTTCATTTTATAGTAGAGGCCACCAGAAGGGCACCCGCACTGTTCCGGAAGGTTGGTATGCGCAGGCGCAAAGCCCGCACGTGTAACTTTCTATGATGCGGCTTGCAGGTGAGGGTAGCAGGTGAGGGTGGAATGAGTGGTTGGCTCAATAAGCGGGAATCTGCACACAAATAAGAGAAGACTTAGACGTTGTTTGTTTCGCTGTCGCAGCAGTTCTTGTGGCGGTCCCTTGATGCCGGCTTGATTTTATAGCAGCCCCACCGGAAGGGCGACCGCACTGTTCCGGAAGGTTGGTATGCGCAGGTGCAGAGCCCGCACGTGCAACTGGCGATGATTCGGCTTGCAGGTCAGGGGCAGCAGCCGAGGGTGGAATGAGTGGTTGGCTGGGTAAGCGGGAATCTGCACGCAAATAGGAGAAGACTTAGACGTTGCACGTTTCGCTGTCGCTGCAGCTCTTGTGGCGGTCCCTTGATGCCGGCTTCATTTTATAGCAGAGGCCACCTGAAGGGCAGCCGCACTGTTCCGGAAGGTTGGTATGCGCAGGTGCAGAGCCGCACGTGTAACTGGCGTTGATGCGGCTTGCAGGTGAGGGTAGCAGGCGAGGGTGGAATGAGTGGTTGGCTGGGTAAGTGGGAATCTGCACACAAATAAGAGAAGACTTAGACGTTGCATGTTTCGCTGTCGCAGCAGTTCTAGTGGCGGTCCCTTGATGCCGGCTAGATTTATAACAGCGGCCACCGGAAGGGCGACCGCATTTTTCCGGAAGGTTGGTATGCGCAGGTGCAGAGCTAAAGCAGAAATTTGGGCAAGTTGGTACGTATCCATTTTTGAAACAGCGCAACAAAGACGGGACGTGGAAACTGAGGTGTAAAGACAAACAAGCGCTGACTAACAACTGGGTTTATTGAAAAAAACACGCAAAATATATACAGAGTTAGGAAGACTAATCGCCACCATAGTCAACTCATGCCACATGTGACGCCAGATATCCAATCTCCCCTTCGAAAGGGCGACCGATGGGCAACTAATGCACGTTGCGCCTTTCTCACGTATAAGAAAAGCTTCAAAACTTCTCGCGTCATCTTATCACAATGGCGAAACACGATATTAGTGTTCTTATAGTCGGGGGTACATTTGCATTTCTTGCAACGGAATGCACCTTTAGTGAGAGGGTCTCCTTCTGTTTTTCTTTTTTCGTACTCTTTTTCGTGTTTACATTTGCACCTTCTGCAGTGGACCGCCACGTGTGACAGGGGGTCTTTTTTTCTGGTGTTCTCATGTTCCATGAGTCGCTTGTTTATGCATCTTCCTGTTTGGCCAATATATGTGGCGCCACACGAGAAGGGAATTTGGTACACTACCCCTACCTCGCAAGGTACATAAGGGGAAACATGGCGCACCTGACAGGCCCTTTTGTTTCCCTCCTGCCTCTGCCTTACCTGTCTACACATTCTGCCTAATTTCTTCGGGGCAGAAAATACGACGTCAACGCCATATCTGCCTGCCACTTTTTTGAGCCCATGGGACATGCTGTGCGCATATGGAACCACTGCGGCCTTTTATTTTTATTTTCATTTCTTGCACTCGGCCGAGCCCCATACTTCACGTGCCTAAGCAATTTTTCCGCTGCCCTGGAAAAAAAGACCCCCTGTCACACGTGGCGGTCCACTGCAGAAGGTGCAAATGTAAACACGAAAAAGAGTACGAAAAAAGAAAAAACAGAAGGAGACCCTCTCACTAAAGGTGCATTCCGTTGCAAAAAATGCAAATGTACCCCCGACTATAAGAACACTAATATCGTGTTTCGCCATTGTGATAAGATGACGCGAGAAGTTTTTGAAGCTTTTCTTATACGTGAGAAAGGCGCAACGTGCATTAGTTGCCCATCGGTCGCCCTTTCCGAAGGGAGATTGGATATCTGGCGTCACATGTGGCATGAGTTGACTATGGTGGCGATTAGTCTTTCCTAACTCCTGTATATATTTTGCGTGTTTTTTTCAATAAACCCAGTTGTTAGTCAGCGCTTGTTTGTCTTTACACCTCAGTTTCCACGTCCCGTCTTTGTTGCGCTGTTTCAAAATGGATACGTACCAACTTGCCCAAATTTCTGCTTTACTCAATGTTATTTCTAGTTCAATGGGCTCTAACATGTGCACAAATTTTGATCTTTCTAATCCCGCCATTATAGTGTCTCTCATGGCCATTTGTGTGTGCAAGGCCAGAGTGCTTTCCTGGCATGTCAAACATGCCTCTTGCCCTGCAGAAGTGCAAGCGGCGAGCGGTTTCTTCGAGCCTTCAAGCGGCCACAAAAGAAGGTTGTGCAAAGATATACAAATCGGAGTTGTGGCGGCAAGCACGCATCTTCAAGGACCAGCTGCGTGTGGCCTGCAAGTGTCAGCGGGATTATCGGGAGTGGTGCACTACGTCGGAGTCAGTCACGGATTTCCTCTGGAATGCAGTTCGGCCAACTCTGCCTAAAAGGGAGCGATCCAGCACGGAGCAAGGACGGTTCATTGACCTCAGCACCAAGGTTATACCTGAGAGACACAAAGAAGTGTTGCGGATGGGGCCAAAATTCGCCCTTTGAACCTCGCCTGAATCCTGCAGAGAAGGTAGCTTGTTTAAGGAACATCATTCGTTTGGCTCCTGAGGACATGCGCCCGAGGTGCACTGAGGAATGTGTCACCGTGCTGAGGCAGAACCCATGGTATGCAACGAAAGAGCGGGAACATGAAGAACACGGTTGATTTCATGGCTGAAAGTGGGCTCGCGTTGATGACGGCCGATAAGGAGGGTTGCTTTGTGGTCCTTCCGGCAGGCACCTATGCGGATAAAGCTTCAGAAGCCCTGGGGAGAAACTTCAAGGAAGTTGACTTCAGTGGTTCTGAGGTGAAATGGCGGGCGGTGAGACACCACAATTTGAGCAAGCTGGCGGACGCAGCGAATAAGTCGGCAGGACTGAAGCTCGAAGTTTTTTTCACCATTAAGACACACAAGCCGGACCAACCTTTCCGTTCCATTGTCTCCGAACGAGGGACCTGGCAGCATGTAGTTTCAGGTTATCTTCAAAGGCAACTGGAGGCGCTGGCCCTGCCAGACCCATTCGTGATTCGAATTTCGGATGCGCTGGTGGAGCACCTTAAGCTGGATAACCCTGCGATCTGCAAGTTTTTCAGCGTTGACGTAGTGGACCTTTACTATTCATTGCCACACGGAGAGCTCATGAGGGCCGTTAAAATGTGCATCACACAGGACAATGACGAAAGTGCATTCATTGAAAAATGTGGTGTGTCTGTTGATAGTTTTTTAGAAATTTTGTCCTTCTACCTGTCGGCAACAGTTGTTGAGTGGGAGGGCAAGTCATTTGTGCAAGCATCCGGTGTATGCATTGGTTCCAGGGTTGCACCTGTATTGGCTAACATTTTTTTTAGTTTTGTGGACAGGGCGATTGAGCAAGCTTCGAAGGAGTTAGGGGTGCGTATTTTTCGTTATGTCGACGACTATTTGGTGTTTACCCCCGCCGGACAGCCTGCCTAGAATGTTAGTCGATGTTCTTAAGGTGTTTAATGAGTACGGGCGTGGGCTAAAGTTTACACAGAGGTACCCACGAACAAGGAACTGCAGTTTCTAGATTTGGTTTTGTTTTCCCGAGACAAGCACGTGTGCCTGGTGTTATCGGCCAAGATCGGCTAAGCCCTTGTTAAACTTCAGGTCAGGTCATTCCAAGCTTATAAAAGAAGGCATTATCTTGTCGTGCCTCCAATCGTCACTCAAGAAGTCCTGCCATGAAATGATTGGGGAGAGCATTGCAGCCCAATCAAACAGATTACGCGCGAATGGCTATCCGGCTCACCTCATTTCCAGGGCAGCGGAAAAATTGCTTAGGCACGTGAAGTATGGGGCTCGGCCGAGTGCAAGAAATGAAAATAAAAATAAAAGGCCGGCAGTGGTTCCATATGCGCACAGCATGTCCCATGGGCTCAAAAAAGTGGCAGGCAGATATGGCGTTGACGTCGTATTTTCTGCCCCGAAGAAATTAGGCAGAATGTGTAGAGAGGTAAGGCAGAGGCAGGAGGAAACAAAAGGGCTTGTCAGGTGCGCCATGTTTCCCCTTATGTACCTTGCGAGGTAGGGGTAGTGTTACCAAATTCCCTTCTCGTGTGGCGCCACATATATTGGCCAACAGGAAGATGCATAAACAAGCGACTCATGGAACATGAGAACACCAGAAAAAAAGACCCCCTGTCACACGTGGCGGTCCACTGCAGAAGGTGCAAATGTAAACACGAAAAAGAGTACGAAAAAAGAAAAACAGAAGGAGACCCCTCTCACTAAAGGTTGCATTCCGTTGCAAGAATGCAAATGTACCCCCGACTATAAGAACACTAATATCGTGTTTCGCCATTGTGATAAGATGACGCGAGAAGTTTTTGAAGCTTTCTTATACGTGAGAAAGGCGCAACGTGCATTAGTTGCCCATCGGTCGCCCTTTCCGAAGGGGAGATTGGATATCTGGCGTCACATGTGGCATGAGTTGACTATGGTGGCGATTAGTCTTTCCTAACTCTGTATATATTTTGCGTGTTTTTTTCAATAAACCCAGTTGTTAGTCAGCGCTTGTTTGTCTTTACACCTCAGTTTCCACGTCCCGTCTTTGTAGCGCTGTTTCAAAATGGGTGCAGAGCTCGCACGTGTAACTGGCGATGAAGAGGCTTTCAGGTGAGGGTAGCAGTCGAGGGTGGAAGGAGTTGTTGGCTGGGAAAGCGGGGAATCTGCACACAAATAAGAGAAGACTTAGACGTTGCACGTTCCGGTGTCGCTGCAGCTCTTGTGGCGGTCCAGTGATGCCGGCTTGATTTTATAGCAGCGGCCCCCGGAACGGCGACCGAAGTGTTCCGGAAGGTTGGTATGCGCAGGTGCAGAGCCCGCACGTGTAACTGGCGATGATGAGGCTTGCAGGTGAGTGTAGCAGGCGAGGGTGGAATCAGTGGTTGGCTGGGTAAGCGGTAATCGGCATAAATAAGAGAATACTTAGACGTTGCACGTTTCGGTGTCGCCCCTGCTCTTGTGGCGGTCCCTTGATGCCAGCTTGATTTTATAGCAGCGGCCACCCGAAGGGCGTCCGCACTGTTCCGAGAGGTTGGTATGCGCAGGTGCAGAGCCCGCACATGTAACTGGCGATGATGCGGCTTGCAGGTGAGGGTAACAGGTGAGGGTGGAATGAGTGGTTGGCTGGGTAAGCGGGAATCTGCACACAAATAAGAGAAGGCTTAGACGTTGCACGTTTCGCTGTCGCTGCAGCTCTTGTGGCGGTCCCTTGATGCCGGCTTGAATTTATAGCAGCGGCCACCGGAAGGGCAGCCGCACTGTTCCGGAAGGTTGGTATGCGCAGGTGCAAAGCCCGCACGTGTCTCTGTCGATGATGCGGCTTGCAGGTGAGGGTAGCAGGCGAGGGTGGAATGAGTGGTTGGTTCGATAAGCGGGAATCTGCACACAAATAGGAGAAGACTTAGACGTTGCAAGTTTCGCTGTCGCAGCAGTTCTAGTGGCGGTCCCTTGATGCCGGCTTGATTATACAGCAGCGGCAACCGGAAGGGCGACCGCACTGTTCCGGAAGGTTGGTATGTGCAGGTGCAGAGCTCGCACGTGCAACTGGCGATGTTTCGGCTTGTAGGTGAAAGTAGCTGGCGAGGGTGGAAGGATTGGTTGGCTGTGGAAGCGGGAATCTGCACACAAATAAGAGAACTTAGACGTTGCACGTTTCGCTGTCGCTCCTGCTCTTGTGGCGGTCCCTTGATGCCGGCTAGATTTTATAGCAGCGGCCACCCGAAGGGCGATTGCACTGTTCCGGAAATTCGGTATGCGCAGGTGCAGAGCCTGCACGTGCAACTAGCGATGATGCGGCTTGCAGGTGAGCGTAGCTGGCGAGGGTGGAAGGAGTGGTTGACTGCGTAAGCGGGAATCTGCACACAAATAAGAGAAGACATGGACGTTGCACGTTTCGCTGTCGCTGCAGCTCTTGTGGCGGTCCCTTGATGCCGGCTTCATTTTATAGTAGAGGCCACCAGAAGGGCATCCGCACTGTTCCGGAAGGTTGGTATGTGCAGGCGCAAAGCCCGCACGTGTAACTTTCTATGATGCGGCTTGCAGGTGAGGGTAGCAGGCGAGGGTGGAATGAGTGGTTGGCTCGATAAGCGGGAATCTGCACACAAATAAGAGAAGACTTAGACGTTGCACGTTTCGCTGTCGTAGGAGTTCTTGTGGCGGTCCCTTGATGCCGGCTTGATTTTATAGCAGCCCCACCGGAAGGGCGACCGCACTGTTCCGGAACGTTGGTATGCGCAGGTGCAGAGCCCGCATGTGCAACTAGCTATGATACGGCTTGCAGACGAGGGTAGCTGGCGATGGTAGAAGGAGTGGTTGACTGCGTAAGAGTGTTAAATGCACACAAATAGGAGAAGACAGACGTTGCAGGTTTCGCTGTCGCTGCAGCTGTTGTGGCGGTCCCTTGATGCCGGCTAGATTTTATAGCAGCGGCCTCCGGAACGGCGACCGCACTGTTCCGGAAGGTTGGTATGCGCAGTTGCAGAGCCCGAACGTGTAACTGGCGATGATGCGGCTTGCAGGTGAGGGTAGCAGGCGAGGGTGGAATGAGTGATTGGTTCGATAAGCGGGAATCTGCACACAAATAGGAGAAGTCTTAGACGTTGAAAGTTTCGCTGTCGCAGCAGTTCTAGTGGCGGTCCCTTGATGCCGGCTAGATTTTATAGCAGCGGCCACCGGAAGGGCGACCGCATTTTTCCGGAAGGTTGGTATGCGCAGGTGCAGAGCTCGCACGTGCAACTGGCGATGTTTCGGCTTGTAGGTGAAAGTAGCTGGCGAGGGTGGAAGGATTGGTTGGCTGCGGAAGCGGGAATCTGCACACAAATAAGAGAACTTAGACGTTGCACGTTTCGCTGTCGCTCCTGCTCTTGTGGCGGTCCCTTGATGCCGGCTAGATTTTATAGCAGCGGCCACCCGAAGGGCGATTGCACTGTTCCGGAAATTCGGTATGCGCAGGTGCAGAGCCTGCACGTGCAACTAGCGATGATGCGGCTTGCAGGTGAGCGTAGCTGGCGAGGGTGGAAGGAGTGGTTGACTGCGTAAGCGGGAATCTGCACACAAATAAGAGAAGACATGGACGTTGGACGTTTCGCTGTCGCTGCAGCTCTTGTGGCGGTCCCTTGATGCCGGCTTCATTTTATAGTAGAGGCCACCAGAAGGGCATCCGCACTGTTCCGGAAGGTTGGTATGTGCAGGCGCAAAGCCCGCACGTGTAACTTTCTATGATGCGGCTTGCAGGTGAGGGTAGCAGGCGAGGGTGGAATGAGTGGTTGGCTCGATAAGCGGGAATCTGCACACAAATAAGAGAAGACTTAGACGTTGCACGTTTCGCTGTCGTAGGAGTTCTTGTGGCGGTCCCTTGATGCCGGCTTGATTTTATAGCAGCCCCACCGGAAGGGCGACCGCACTGTTCCGGAACGTTGGTATGCGCAGGTGCAGAGCCCGCATGTGCAACTAGCTATGATACGGCTTGCAGACGAGGGTAGCTGGCGATGGTAGAAGGAGTGGTTGACTGCGTAAGAGTGTTAAATGCACACAAATAGGAGAAGACAGACGTTGCAGGTTTCGCTGTCGCTGCAGGTGTTGTGGCGGTCCCTTGATGCCGGCTAGATTTTATAGCAGCGGCCTCCGGAACGGCGACCGCACTGTTCCGGAAGGTTGGTATGCGCAGGTGCAGAGCCCGAACGTGTAACTGGCGATGATGCGGCTTGCAGGTGAGGGTAGCAGGCGAGGGTGGAATGAGTGATTGGTTCGATAAGCGGGAATCTGCACACAAATAGGAGAAGTCTTAGACGTTGAAAGTTTCGCTGTCGCAGCAGTTCTAGTGGCGGTCCCTTGATGCCGGCTAGATTTTATAGCAGCGGCCACCGGAAGGGCGACCGCATTTTTCCGGAAGGTTGGTATGCGCAGGTGCAGAGCTCGCACGTGTAACTGGCGATGAAGCGGCTTTCAGGTGAGGGTAGCCGTCGAGGGTGGAAGGAGTTGTGGGCTGGGAAAGCGGGAATCTGCACACAAATAAGAGAAGACTTAGACGTTGCACGTTCCGGTGTCGCTGCAGCTCTTGTGGCGGTCCATTGATGCCGGCTTGATTTTATAGCAGCGGCCCCCGGAACGGCAACCGCACTGTTCCGGAAGGTTGGTATGCGCAGGTACAGAGCCCGCACGTGTAACTGGCGATGATGCGGCTTGCAGGTGAGGGTAGCAGGCGAGGGTGGAATGAGTGGTTGGCTGGGTAAGCGGTAATCGGCATAAATAAGAGAATACTTAGACGTTGCACGTTTCGGTGTCGCCCCTGCTCTTGTGGCGGTCCCTTGATGCCAGCTTGATTTTATAGCAGCGGCCACCCGAAGGGCGACCGCACTGTTCCGGGAGGTTGGTATGCGCAGGTGCAGAGCCCGCACATGTAACTGGCGATGATGAGGCTTGCAGGTGAGGTTAACAGGTGAGGGTGGAATGAGTGGTTGGCTGGGTAAGCGGGAATCTGCACACAAATAAGAGAAGACTTAGACGTTGCAAGTTTCGCTGTCGCTGCAGCTCTTGTGGCGGTCCCTTGATGCCGGCTTCATTTTATAGCAGAGGCCACCTGAAGGGCAGCCGCACTGTTCCGGAAGGTTGGTATGCGCAGGTGCAAAGCCCGCACGTGTAACTGGCGATGATGCGGCTTGCAGGTGAGGGTAGCAGGCGAGGGTGGAATGAGTGGTTGGTTCGATAAGCGGGAATCTGCACACAAATAGGAGAAGACTTAGACGTTGCAAGTTTCGCTGTCGCAGCAGTTCTAGTGGCGGTCCCTTGATGCCGGTTTGATTATACAGCAGCGGCCACCGGAAGGGCGACCGCACTGTTCCGGAAGGTTGGTATGTGCAGGTGCAGAGCTCGCACGTGCAACTGGCGATGATTCGGCTTGTAGGTGAAAGTAGCTGGCGAGGGTGGAAGGATTGGTTGGCTGCGGAAGCGGGAATCTGCACACAAATAAGAGAAGACATGGACGTTGCACGTTTCGGTGTCGCTCCTGCTCTTGTGGCGGTCCCTTGATGTCGGCTTGATTTTATAGCAGCGGCCACCGGAAAGGCGACCGCACTGTTCCGATAGGTTGGTATGCGCAGGTGCAGAGCCCGAACGTGTAACTGGTGATGATGCGGCTTGCAGGTGAAGGTAGCAGTCGAGGATGGAAGGAGTGGTTGGCTGGGAAAGCGGGAATCTGCACACAAATAAGAGACGACTTAGACGTTGCACGTTGCGGTGTCGCTCCTGCTCTTGTGGCTGTCCCTTGATGCCGGCTTGAATTTATAGCAGCGGCCACCGGAAGGGCAGCCGCACTGTTCCGGAAGGTTGGTATGCGCAGGTGCAAAGCCCGCACGTGTAACTGGCGATGATGCGGCTTGCAGGTGAGGGTAGCAGGCGAGGGTGGAATGAGTGGTTGGCTTGGTAAGCGGTAATCTGCATAAATAAGAGAAGACTTAGACGTTGCACGTTTCGGTGTCGCCCCTGCTCTTGTGGCGGTCCCTTGATGCCGGCTTGATTATACAGCAGCGGCCACCGGAATGGCGACCGCACTGTTCTGGAAGGTTGGTATGGGCAGGTGCAGAGCTCGCACGTGCAACTGGCGATGATTCGGCTTGTAGGTGAAAGTAGCTGGCGAGGGTGGAAGGATTGGTTGGCTGCGGAAGCGGGAATCTGCACACAAATAAGAGAAGACATGGACGTTGCACGTTTCGGTGTCGCTCCTGCTCTTGTGGCGGTCCCTTGATGTCGGCTTGATTTTATAGCAGCGGCCACCGGAAAGGCGACCGCACTGTTCCGGTAGGTTGGTATGCGCAGGTGCAGAGCCCGAACGTGTAACTGGTGATGATGCGGCTTGCAGGTGAAGGTAGCAGTCGAGGATGGAAGGAGTGGTTGGCTGGGAAAGCGGGAATCTGCACACAAATAAGAGACGACTTAGACGTTGCAAGTTTCGCTGTCGCTGCAGCTCTTGTGGCGGTCCCTTGATGCCGGCTTCATTTTATAGCAGAGGCCACCTGAAGGGCAGCCGCACTGTTCCGGAAGGTTGGTATGCGCAGGTGCAAAGCCCGCACGTGTAACTGGCGATGATGCGGCTTGCAGGTGAGGGTAGCAGGCGAGGGTGGAATGAGTGGTTGGTTCGATAAGCGGGAATCTGCACACAAATAGGAGAAGACTTAGACGTTGCAAGTTTCGCTGTCGCAGCAGTTCTAGTGGCGGTCCCTTGATGCCGGTTTGATTATACAGCAGCGGCCACCGGAAGGGCGACCGCACTGTTCCGGAAGGTTGGTATGTGCAGGTGCAGAGCTCGCACGTGCAACTGGCGATGATTCGGCTTGTAGGTGAAAGTAGCTGGCGAGGGTGGAAGGATTGGTTGGCTGCGGAAGCGGGAATCTGCACACAAATAAGAGAAGACATGGACGTTGCACGTTTCGGTGTCGCTCCTGCTCTTGTGGCGGTCCCTTGATGTCGGCTTGATTTTATAGCAGCGGCCACCGGAAAGGCGACCGCACTGTTCCGATAGGTTGGTATGCGCAGGTGCAGAGCCCGAACGTGTAACTGGTGATGATGCGGCTTGCAGGTGAAGGTAGCAGTCGAGGATGGAAGGAGTGGTTGGCTGGGAAAGCGGGAATCTGCACACAAATAAGAGACGACTTAGACGTTGCACGTTGCGGTGTCGCTCCTGCTCTTGTGGCTGTCCCTTGATGCCGGCTTGAATTTATAGCAGCGGCCACCGGAAGGGCAGCCGCACTGTTCCGGAAGGTTGGTATGCGCAGGTGCAAAGCCCGCACGTGTAACTGGCGATGATGCGGCTTGCAGGTGAGGGTAGCAGGCGAGGGTGGAATGAGTGGTTGGCTTGGTAAGCGGTAATCTGCATAAATAAGAGAAGACTTAGACGTTGCACGTTTCGGTGTCGCCCCTGCTCTTGTGGCGGTCCCTTGATGCCGGCTTGATTATACAGCAGCGGCCACCGGAATGGCGACCGCACTGTTCTGGAAGGTTGGTATGGGCAGGTGCAGAGCTCGCACGTGCAACTGGCGATGATTCGGCTTGTAGGTGAAAGTAGCTGGCGAGGGTGGAAGGATTGGTTGGCTGCGGAAGCGGGAATCTGCACACAAATAAGAGAAGACATGGACGTTGCACGTTTCGGTGTCGCTCCTGCTCTTGTGGCGGTCCCTTGATGTCGGCTTGATTTTATAGCAGCGGCCACCGGAAAGGCGACCGCACTGTTCCGGTAGGTTGGTATGCGCAGGTGCAGAGCCCGAACGTGTAACTGGTGATGATGCGGCTTGCAGGTGAAGGTAGCAGTCGAGGATGGAAGGAGTGGTTGGCTGGGAAAGCGGGAATCTGCACACAAATAAGAGACGACTTAGACGTTGCACGTTTCGGTGTCGCTCCTGCTGTTGTGGCTGTCCCTTGATGCCGGCTTGAATTTATAGCAGCGGCCACCGGAAGGGCGACCGCACTGTTTCGGAAGGTTGGTATGCGCAAGTGCAGAGCCCGCACATGCAACTGGCGATGATGCGGCTTGCAGGTGAGGGTAGCTGGCGAGAGTGGAAGGAATGGTTGGCTCGGTAAGCGGGAATCTGCACACAAATAAGAGAACTTAGACGTTGCACGTTTCGCTGTCGCTCCTGCTCTTGTGGCGGTCCCTTGATGCCGGCTAGATTTTATAGCAGCGGCCACCCGAAGGGCGATTGCACTGTTCCGGAAATTCGGTATGCGCAGGTGCAGAGCCTGCACGTGCAACTAGCGATGATGCGGCTTGCAGGTGAGCGTAGGTGGCGAGGGTGGAAGGAGTGGTTGACTGCGTAAGCGGGAATCTGCACACAAATAAGAGAAGACATGGACGTTGCACGTTTCGCTGTCGCTGCAGCTCTTGTGGCGGTCCCTTGATGCCGGCTTCATTTTATAGTAGAGGCCACCAGAAGGGCAGCCGCACTGTTCCGGAAGGTTGGTATGCGCAGGCGCAAAGCCCGCACGTGTAACTTTCTATGATGCGGCTTGCAGGTGAGGGTAGCAGGCGAGGGTGGAATGAGTGGTTGGCTCGATAAGCGGGAATCTGCACACAAATAAGAGAAGACTTAGACGTTGCACGTTTCGCTGTCGCAGCAGTTCTTGTGGCGGTCCCTTGATGCCGGCTTGATTTTATAGCAGCCCCACCGGAAGGGCGACCGCACTGTTCCGGAACGTTGGTATGCGCAGGTGCAGAGCCCGCATGTGCAACTAGCTATGATACGGCTTGCAGACGAGGGTAGCTGGCGATGGTAGAAGGAGTGGTTGACTGCGTAAGAGTGTTAAATGCACACAAATAAGAGAAGACAGACGTTGCAGGTTTCGCTGTCGCTGCAGCTCTTGTGGCGGTCCCTTGATGCCGGCTAGATTTTATAGCAGCGGTCTCCGGAACGGCGACCGCACTGTTCCGGAAGGTTGGTATGCGCAGGTGCAGAGCCCGAACGTGTAACTGGCGATGATGCGGCTTGCAGGTGAGGGTAGCAGGCGAGGTTGGAATGAGTGGTTGGCTGGGTAAGCGGTAATCTGCACAAATAAGAGAAGACTTAGACGTTGCACGTTTCGGTGTCGCTCCTGCTCTTGTGGCGGGCCCTTGATGCCGGCTTGATTTTATAGCAGCGGCCACCCGAAGGGCGACCGCACTGTTCCGGAAGGTTGGTATGCACAGGTGCAGAGCCCGCACGTGTAACTGGCGATGATGCAGCTTGCAGGTGAGGGTTGAATGAGTGGTTGGCTGGGAAAGCGGGAATCTGCACACAAATAACAGAAGACTTAGACGTTGCACGTTTCGGTGTCGCTGCTGCTCTTGTGGCGGTCCCTTGATGCCGGCTTGATTTTATAGCAGCGGCCACCGGAAGAGCGACCGCACTGTTCCGGAAGGTTGGTATGCGCAGGTGCAGAGCCCGCACGTGTAACTGGCGATGATGCGGCTTTCAAGTGAGGGTAGCAATTGAGGATGGAAGGAGTGGTTGGCTGGGAAATCGGGAATCTGCACACAAATAAGAGAAGACTTAGACGTTGCACGTTCCGGTGTCGCCGCTGCTCTTGTGGCGGCCCCTTGATGCCGGCTTGAATTTATAGCAGCGGCCACCGGAAGGGCGACCGCACTGTTCAGGAAGGTTGGTATGCGCAGGTGCAGAGCCCGCACGTGTAACTGGCGATGATGCGGCTTGCAGGTGAGGGTAGCAGGCGAGGGTGGAATGAGTGGTTGGCTTGGTAAGCGGTAATCTGCATAAATAAGAGAAGACTTAGACGTTGCACGTTTCGGTGTCGCCCCTGCTCTTGTGGCGGTCCCTTGATGCCGGCTTGATTATACAGCAGTGGCCACCGGAAGGGCGACCGCACTGTTCTGGAAGGTTGGTATGGGCAGGTGCAGAGCTCGCACGTGCAACTGGCGATGATTCGGCTTGTAGGTGAAAGTAGCTGGCGAGGGTGGAAGGATTGGTTGGCTGCGGAAGCGGGAATCTGCACACAAATAAGAGAAGACATGGACGTTGCACGTTTCGGTGTCGCTCCTGCTCTTGTGGCGGTCCCTTGATGTCGGCTTGATTTTATAGCAGCGGCCACCGGAAAGGCGACCGCACTGTTCCGGTAGGTTGGTATGCGCAGGTGCAGAGCCCGAACGTGTAACTGGTGATGATGCGGCTTGCAGGTGAAGGTAGCAGTCGAGGATGGAAGGAGTGGTTGGCTGGGAAAGCGGGAATCTGCACACAAATAAGAGACGACTTAGACGTTGCACGTTTCGGTGTCGCTCCTGCTGTTGTGGCTGTCCCTTGATGCCGGCTTGAATTTATAGCAGCGGCCACCGGAAGGGCGACCGCACTGTTTCGGAAGGTTGGTATGCGCAAGTGCAGAGCCCGCACATGCAACTGGCGATGATGCGGCTTGCAGGTGAGGGTAGCTGGCGAGAGTGGAAGGAATGGTTGGCTCGGTAAGCGGGAATCTGCACACAAATAAGAGAACTTAGACGTTGCACGTTTCGCTGTCGCTCCTGCTCTTGTGGCGGTCCCTTGATGCCGGCTAGATTTTATAGCAGCGGCCACCCGAAGGGCGATTGCACTGTTCCGGAAATTCGGTATGCGCAGGTGCAGAGCCTGCACGTGCAACTAGCGATGATGCGGCTTGCAGGTGAGCGTAGGTGGCGAGGGTGGAAGGAGTGGTTGACTGCGTAAGCGGGAATCTGCACACAAATAAGAGAAGACATGGACGTTGCACGTTTCGCTGTCGCTGCAGCTCTTGTGGCGGTCCCTTGATGCCGGCTTCATTTTATAGTAGAGGCCACCAGAAGGGCAGCCGCACTGTTCCGGAAGGTTGGTATGCGCAGGCGCAAAGCCCGCACGTGTAACTTTCTATGATGCGGCTTGCAGGTGAGGGTAGCAGGCGAGGGTGGAATGAGTGGTTGGCTCGATAAGCGGGAATCTGCACACAAATAAGAGAAGACTTAGACGTTGCACGTTTCGCTGTCGCAGCAGTTCTTGTGGCGGTCCCTTGATGCCGGCTTGATTTTATACCAGCCCCACCGGAAGGGCGACCGCACTGTTCTGGAACGTTGGTATGCGAAGGTGCAGAGCCCGCATGTGCAACTAGCTATGATACGGCTTGCAGACGAGGGTAGCTGGCGATGGTAGAAGGAGTGGTTGACTGCGTAAGAGGGTTAAATGCACACAAATAAGAGAAGACAGACGTTGCAGGTTTCGCTGTCGCTGCAGCTCTTGTGGCGGTCCCTTGATGCCGGCTAGATTTTATAGCAACGGCCTCCGGAACGGCGACCGCACTGTTCCGGAAGGTTGGTATGCGCAGGTGCAGAGCCCGCACGTGTAACTGGCGATGATGCGGCTTGCAGGTGAGGGTAGCATGCGAGGGTGGAATGAGTGGTTGGCTGGGTAAGCGGTAATCTGCACAAATAAGAGAAGACTTAGACGTTGCACGTTTCGGTGTCGCTCCTGCTCTTGTGGCGGGCCCTTGATGCCGGCTTGATTTTATAGCAGCGGCCACCCGAAGGGCGACCGCACTGTTCCGGAAGGTTGGTATGCACAGGTGCAGAGCCCGCACGTGTAACTGGCGATGATGCGGCTTGCAGGTGAGGGTGGAATGAGTGGTTGGCTGGGAAAGCGGGAATCTGCACACAAATAAGAGAAGACTTAGACGTTGCACGTTCCCGTGTCGCCCCTGCTCTTGTGGCGGTCCCTTGATGCCGGCTTGATTTTATAGCAGCGGCCACCGGAAGGGCGACTTCACTGTTCCAGAAGGTTGGTATGCGCAGGTGCAGAGCCCGCACGTGTAACTGGCGATGATGCGGCTTGCAGGTGAGGGTAGCAATTGAGGATGGAAGGAGTGGTTGGCTGGGAAATCGGGAATCTGCACACAAATAAGAGAAGACTTAGACGTTGCACGTTCCGGTGTCGCCGCTGCTCTTGTGGCGGCCCCTTGATGCCGGCTTGAATTTATAGCAGCGGCCACCGGAAGGGCGACCGCACTGTTCCGGAAGGTTGGTATGCACAGGTGCAGAGCCCGCACGTGTAACTGGCGATGATGCAGCTTGCAGGTGAGGGTTGAATGAGTGGTTGGCTGGGAAAGCGGGAATCTGCACACAAATAACAGAAGACTTAGACGTTGCACGTTTCGGTGTCGCTGCTGCTCTTGTGGCGGTCCCTTGATGCCGGCTTGATTTTATAGCAGCGGCCACCGGAAGAGCGACCGCACTGTTCCGGAAGGTTGGTATGCGCAGGTGCAGAGCCCGCACGTGTAACTGGCGATGATGCGGCTTTCAAGTGAGGGTAGCAATTGAGGATGGAAGGAGTGGTTGGCTGGGAAATCGGGAATCTGCACACAAATAAGAGAAGACTTAGACGTTGCACGTTCCGGTGTCGCCGCTGCTCTTGTGGCGGCCCCTTGATGCCGGCTTGAATTTATAGCAGCGGCCACCGGAAGGGCGACCGCACTGTTCAGGAAGGTTGGTATGCGCAGGTGCAGAGCCCGCACGTGTAACTGGCGATGATGCGGCTTGCAGGTGAGGGTAGCAGGCGAGGGTGGAATGAGTGGTTGGCTTGGTAAGCGGTAATCTGCATAAATAAGAGAAGACTTAGACGTTGCACGTTTCGGTGTCGCCCCTGCTCTTGTGGCGGTCCCTTGATGCCGGCTTGATTATACAGCAGTGGCCACCGGAAGGGCGACCGCACTGTTCTGGAAGGTTGGTATGGGCAGGTGCAGAGCTCGCACGTGCAACTGGCGATGATTCGGCTTGTAGGTGAAAGTAGCTGGCGAGGGTGGAAGGATTGGTTGGCTGCGGAAGCGGGAATCTGCACACAAATAAGAGAAGACATGGACGTTGCACGTTTCGGTGTCGCTCCTGCTCTTGTGGCGGTCCCTTGATGTCGGCTTGATTTTATAGCAGCGGCCACCGGAAAGGCGACCGCACTGTTCCGGTAGGTTGGTATGCGCAGGTGCAGAGCCCGAACGTGTAACTGGTGATGATGCGGCTTGCAGGTGAAGGTAGCAGTCGAGGATGGAAGGAGTGGTTGGCTGGGAAAGCGGGAATCTGCACACAAATAAGAGACGACTTAGACGTTGCACGTTTCGGTGTCGCTCCTGCTGTTGTGGCTGTCCCTTGATGCCGGCTTGAATTTATAGCAGCGGCCACCGGAAGGGCGACCGCACTGTTTCGGAAGGTTGGTATGCGCAAGTGCAGAGCCCGCACATGCAACTGGCGATGATGCGGCTTGCAGGTGAGGGTAGCTGGCGAGAGTGGAAGGAATGGTTGGCTCGGTAAGCGGGAATCTGCACACAAATAAGAGAACTTAGACGTTGCACGTTTCGCTGTCGCTCCTGCTCTTGTGGCGGTCCCTTGATGCCGGCTAGATTTTATAGCAGCGGCCACCCGAAGGGCGATTGCACTGTTCCGGAAATTCGGTATGCGCAGGTGCAGAGCCTGCACGTGCAACTAGCGATGATGCGGCTTGCAGGTGAGCGTAGGTGGCGAGGGTGGAAGGAGTGGTTGACTGCGTAAGCGGGAATCTGCACACAAATAAGAGAAGACATGGACGTTGCACGTTTCGCTGTCGCTGCAGCTCTTGTGGCGGTCCCTTGATGCCGGCTTCATTTTATAGTAGAGGCCACCAGAAGGGCAGCCGCACTGTTCCGGAAGGTTGGTATGCGCAGGCGCAAAGCCCGCACGTGTAACTTTCTATGATGCGGCTTGCAGGTGAGGGTAGCAGGCGAGGGTGGAATGAGTGGTTGGCTCGATAAGCGGGAATCTGCACACAAATAAGAGAAGACTTAGACGTTGCACGTTTCGCTGTCGCAGCAGTTCTTGTGGCGGTCCCTTGATGCCGGCTTGATTTTATACCAGCCCCACCGGAAGGGCGACCGCACTGTTCTGGAACGTTGGTATGCGAAGGTGCAGAGCCCGCATGTGCAACTAGCTATGATACGGCTTGCAGACGAGGGTAGCTGGCGATGGTAGAAGGAGTGGTTGACTGCGTAAGAGGGTTAAATGCACACAAATAAGAGAAGACAGACGTTGCAGGTTTCGCTGTCGCTGCAGCTCTTGTGGCGGTCCCTTGATGCCGGCTAGATTTTATAGCAACGGCCTCCGGAACGGCGACCGCACTGTTCCGGAAGGTTGGTATGCGCAGGTGCAGAGCCCGCACGTGTAACTGGCGATGATGCGGCTTGCAGGTGAGGGTAGCATGCGAGGGTGGAATGAGTGGTTGGCTGGGTAAGCGGTAATCTGCACAAATAAGAGAAGACTTAGACGTTGCACGTTTCGGTGTCGCTCCTGCTCTTGTGGCGGGCCCTTGATGCCGGCTTGATTTTATAGCAGCGGCCACCCGAAGGGCGACCGCACTGTTCCGGAAGGTTGGTATGCACAGGTGCAGAGCCCGCACGTGTAACTGGCGATGATGCGGCTTGCAGGTGAGGGTGGAATGAGTGGTTGGCTGGGAAAGCGGGAATCTGCACACAAATAAGAGAAGACTTAGACGTTGCACGTTCCCGTGTCGCCCCTGCTCTTGTGGCGGTCCCTTGATGCCGGCTTGATTTTATAGCAGCGGCCACCGGAAGGGCGACTTCACTGTTCCAGAAGGTTGGTATGCGCAGGTGCAGAGCCCGCACGTGTAACTGGCGATGATGCGGCTTGCAGGTGAGGGTAGCAATTGAGGATGGAAGGAGTGGTTGGCTGGGAAATCGGGAATCTGCACACAAATAAGAGAAGACTTAGACGTTGCACGTTCCGGTGTCGCCGCTGCTCTTGTGGCGGCCCCTTGATGCCGGCTTGAATTTATAGCAGCGGCCACCGGAAGGGCGACCGCACTGTTCAGGAAGGTTGGTATGCGCAGGTGCAGAGCCCGCACGTGTAACTGGCGATGATGCGGCTTGCAGGTGAGGGTAGCAGGCGAGGGTGGAATGAGTGGTTGGCTTGGTAAGCGGTAATCTGCATAAATAAGAGAAGACTTAGACGTTGCACGTTTCGGTGTCGCCCCTGCTCTTGTGGCGGTCCCTTGATGCCGGCTTGATTATACAGCAGCGGCCACCGGAAGGGCGACCGCACTGTTCTGGAAGGTTGGTATGGGCAGGTGCAGAGCTCGCACGTGCAACTGGCGATGATTCGGCTTGTAGGTGAAAGTAGCTGGCGAGGGTGGAAGGATTGGTTGGCTGCGGAAGCGGGAATCTGCACACAAATAAGAGAAGACATGGACGTTGCACGTTTCGGTGTCGCTCCTGCTCTTGTGGCGGTCCCTTGATGTCGGCTTGATTTTATAGCAGCGGCCACCGGAAAGGCGACCGCACTGTTCCGGTAGGTTGGTATGCGCAGGTGCAGAGCCCGAACGTGTAACTGGTGATGATGCGGCTTGCAGGTGAAGGTAGCAGTCGAGGATGGAAGGAGTGGTTGGCTGGGAAAGCGGGAATCTGCACACAAATAAAAGAAAATTTAGACGTTGCACGTTTCGGTGTCGCTGCTGCTCTTGTGGCGGTCCCTTGATGCCGGCTTTATTTTATAGCAGCGGCCACCGAAAGAGCGACCGCACTGTTCCGGAAGGTTGGTATGCGCAGGTGCAGAGCCCGCACGTGTAACTGGCGATGATGCGGCTTTCAAGTGAGGGTAGCAACCGAGGATGGAAGGAGTGGTTGGCTGGGAAAGCGGGAATCTGCACACAAATAAGAGAAGACTTAGACGTTGCACGTTTCGGTGTCGCCGCTGCTCTTGTGGCGGCCCCGTGATGCCGGCTTGAATTTATAGCAGCGGCCACCGGAAGGGCGATCGCACTGTTCAGGAAGGTTGGTATGCTCAGTTGCAGAGCCCGGACGTGTAACTGGCATTGATGCGGCTTGCAGGTTAGGGTAGCAGGCGAGGGTGGAATGAGTGGTTGGCTGGGTAAGCGGGAATCTGCACACAAATAAGAGAAGACTTAGACGTTGCACGTTTCGCTGTCGCTGCAGCTCTTGTGGCGGTCCCTTGATGCCGGCTTGAATTTATAGCAGCGGCCACCGGAAGGGCCACCGCACGGTTCCGGAAGGTTGGTATGCTCAGGTGGAGAGCCCGCACGTGTAACTGGCGTTGATGCGGCTTGCAGGTTAGGGTAGCATTCGAGGGTGGAATGAGTGGTTGGCTGGGTAAGCGGGAATCTGCACACAAATAAGAGAAGACTTAGACGTTGTTAGTTTCGCTGTCGCTGCAGTTCTTGTGGCGGTCTCTTGATGCCGGCTTGATTTTATAGCAGCCCCACCGGAAGGGCGACCGCACTGTTCCGGAAGGTTGGTATGCGCAGGTGCAGAGCCCGCACGTGCAACTGGCGATGATTCGGCTTGCAGGTCAGGGTAGCAGCCGAGGGTGGAATGATTGGTTGGCTGGGTAAGCGGGAATCTGCACACAAATAGGAGAAGACTTAGACGTTGCACGTTTCGCTGTCGCTGCAGCTCTTGTGGCGGTCCCTTGATGCCGGCTAGATTTTATAGCAGCGGCCACCGGAAGGGCGACCGCACTGTTCCGGAAGGTTGGTATGCGCAGGTGCAGAGCTCGCACGTGCAACTGGCGATGATTCGGCTTGTAGGTGAAAGGAGCTGGCGAGGGTGGAAGGAGTGGTTGGCTGCGGAAGCGGGAATCTGCACACAAATAAGAGAAGACATGGACGTTGCACGTTCCGGTGTCGCTCCTGCTCTTGTGGTTGTCCCTTGATGCCGGCTTGAATTTATAGCAGCGGCCACCGGAAGGGCAACCGCACTGTTCCGGAAGGTTGGTATGCGCAAGTGCAGAGCCTGCACGTGCAACTAGCGATGATGCGGCTTGCAGGTGAGCGTAGCTGGCGAGGGTGGAAGGAGTGGTTGACTGCGTAAGCGGGAATCTGCACACAAATAAGAGAAGACAAGGACGTTTCACGTTCCGGTGTCGCTCCTGCTCTTGTGGCGGTCCCTTGATGCCAGCTTGATTTTATAGCAGCGGCCACCCGTAGGGCGACCGCACTGTTCCGGGAGGTTGGTATGCGCAGGTGCAGAGCCCGCACGTGTAACTGGCGATGAGTGGCTTGCAGGTGAGGGTAACAGGTGAGGGTTGAATGAGTGGTTGGCTGGGCAAGCGGGAATCTGCACACAAATAATAGAAGACTTAGACGTTGCATGTTTCGGTGTCGCTCCTGCTCTTGTGGCGGTCCCTTGATGCCGGCTTGATTTTATAGCAGCGGCCACCGGAAGGGCGACCGCACTGTTCCGGAACGTTGGTATGCGCAGGTGCAGAGCCCGCATGTGCAACTAGCTATGATACGGCTTGCAGACGAGGGTAGCTGGCGATGGTAGAAGGAGTGGTTGACTGCGTAAGAGGGTTAAATGCACACAAATAAGAGAAGACAGACGTTGCAGGTTGCGCTGTCGCTGCAGCTCTTGTGGCGGTCCCTTGATGCCGGCTAGATTTTATAGCAGCGGCCTCCGGAACGGCGACCGCACTGTTCCGGAAGGTTGGTATGCGCAGGTGCAGAGCCCGCACGTGTAACTAGCGATGATGCGGCTTGCAGGTGAGGGTAGCAGGCGAGGGTGGAATGAGTGGTTGGCTGGGTAAGCGGTAATCTGCAAAAATAAGAGAAGACTTAGACGTTGCACGTTTCGGTGTCGCTCCTGCTCTTGTGGCGGGCCCTTGATGCCGGCTTGATTTTATAGCAGCGGCCACCCGAAGGGGGAGCGCACTGTTCCGGAAGGTTGGTATGCACAGGTGCAGAGCCCGCACGTGTAACTGGCGATGATGCGGCTTGCAGGTGAGGGTGGAATGAGTGGTTGGCTGGGAAAGCGGGAATCTGCACACAAATAAGAGAAGACTTAGACGTTGCACGTTCCGGTGTCGCCCCTGCTCTTGTGGCGGTCCCTTGATGCCGGCTTGATTTTATAGCAGCGGCCACCGGAAGGGCGACTTCACTGTTCCAGAAGGTTGGTATGCGCAGGTGCAGAGCCCGCACGTGTAACTGGCGATGATGCGGCTTTCAAGTGAGGGTAGCAACCGAGGATGGAAGGAGTGGTTGGCTGGGAAAGCGGGAATCTGCACACAAATAAGAGAAGACTTAGACATTGCACGTTCCGGTGTCGCCGCTGCTCTTGTGGCGTCCCCTTGATGCCGGCTTGAATTTATAGCAGCGGCCACCGGAAGGGCGACCGCACTGTTCAGAAAGGTTGGTATGCTCAGTTGCAGAGCCCGGACGTGTAACTGGCGATAATGCGGCTTGCAGGTGAGGGTAGCAGTCGAGGGCGGAAGGAGTGGTTGGCTCGATAAGCGGGAATCTGCACACAAATAAGAGAAGACTTAGACGTTGCACGTTTCGGCGTCGCTCCTGCTCTTGTGGCGGTCCCTTGATGCCGGCTTGATTTTATAGCAGCGGCCGCCGGAAAGGCGACCGCACTGTTCCGAAACGTTGGTATGCGCAGGTGCAGAGCCCGCATGTGCAACTAGCTATGATACGGCTTGCAGACGAGGGTAGCTGGCGATGGTAGAAGGAGTGGTTGACTGCGTAAGAGGGTTAAATGCACACAAATAAGAGAAGACAGACGTTGCAGGTTTCGCTGTCGCTGCAGATCTTGTGGCGGTCCCTTGATGCCGGCTAGATTTTATAGCAGCGGCCTCCGGAACGGCGACCGCACTGTTCCGGAAGGTTGGTATGCGCAGGTGCAGAGCCCGCACGTGTAACTGGCGATGATGCGGCTTGCAGGTGAGGGTAGCAGGCGAGGGTGGAATGAGTGGTTGGTTGGGTAAGCGGTAATCTGCAAAAATAAGAGAAGAATTCGACGTTGCACGTTTCGGTGTCGCTCCTGCTCTTGTGGCGGGCCCTTGATGCCGGCTTAATTTTATAGCAGCGGCCACCCGAAGGGCGACCGCACTGTTCCGGAAGATTGGTATGCACAGGTGCAGAGCCCGCACGTGTAACTGGCGATGATGCGGCTTGCAGGTGAGGGTGGAATGAGTGGTTGGCTGGGAAAGCGGGAATCTGCACACAAATAAGAGAAGACTTAGACGTTGCACGTACCGGTGTCGCCCCTGCTCTTGTGGCGGTCCCTTGATGCCGGCTTGATTTTATAGCAGCGGCCACCGGAAGGGCGACTTCACTGTTCCAGAAGGTTGGTATGCGCAGGTGCAGAGGTCGCACGTGTAACTGGCGATGATGCGGCTTGCAGGTGAGGGTAGCAGGTGAGGGTGGAAGGAGTGGTTGGCTGGGAAAGCGGGAATCTGCACACAAATAAGAGAAGACTTAGACGTTGCACGTTCCGGTGTTGCCGCTGCTCTTGTGGCGTCCCCTTGATGCCGGCTTGAATTTATAGCAGCGGCCACCGGAAGGGCCACCGCACTGTTCCAGAAGGTTGGTATGCTCAGGTGCAGAGCCCGCACGTGTAACTGGCGTTGATGCGGCTTGCAGGTTAGGGTAGCAGGCGAGGGTGGAATAAGTGGTTGGCTGGGTAAGCGGGAATCTGCACACAAATAAGAGAAGACTTAGACGTTGTTTGTTTCGCTGTCGCTGCAGTTCTTGTGGCGGTCCCTTGATGCCGGCTTGATTTTATAGCAGCCCCACCGGAAGGGCGACCGCACTGTTCCGGAAGGTTGGTATGCGCAGGTGCAGAGCCCGCACGTGCAACTGGCGATGATTCGGCTTGCAGGTCAGGGTAGCAGCCGTGTGTGGAATGAGTGGTTGGCTGGGTAAGCGGGAATCTGCACACAAATAGGAGAAGACTTAGACGTTGCACGTTTCGCTGTCGCTGCAGCTCTTGTGGCGGTGCCTTGTAGCCGGCTTCATTTTATAGCAGAGGCCACCTGAAGGGCAGCCGCACTGTCTCGGAAGGTTGGTATGCGCAGGTGCAAAGCCCGCACGTGTAACTGGCGATGATGCGGCTTGCAGGTGAGGGTAGCAGGCGAGGGTGGAATGAGTCGTTGGTTCGATAAGCGGGAATCTGCACACAAATAGGAGAAGACTTAGACGTTGCAAGTTTCGCTGTCGCAGCAGTTCTAGCGGCGGTCCCTTGATAATAATAATAATAATTGGTTTTTGGGGAAAGGAAATGGCGCAGTATCTGTCTCATATATCGTTGGACATCTGAACCGCGCCGTAAGGGAAGGGATAAAGGAGGGAGTGAATGCCGGCTAGATTTTATAGCAGCGGCCACAGGAAGGGCGACCGCATTTTTCCGGAAGGTTGGTATGCGCAGGTGCAGAGCCTGCACGTGCAACTAGCGATGATGCGGCTTGCAGGTGAGCGTAGCTGGCGAGGGTGGAAGGAGTGGTTGACTGCGTAAGCGGGAATCTGCACACAAATAAGAGAAGACATGGACGTTGCACGTTTCGTTGTCGCTCCTGCTCTTGTGGCTGTCCCTTGATGCCGGCTTGAATTTATAGCAGCGGCCACCGGAAGGGCAGCCGCACTGTTCCGGAAGGTTGGTATGCGCAGGTGCAAAGCCCGCACGTGTAACTGGTGATGATGCGGCTTGCAGGTGAAGGTAGCAGTCGAGGATGGAAGGAGTGGTTGGCTGGGAAAGCGGGAATCTGCACACAAATAAGAGACGACTTAGACGTTGCACGTTGCGGTGTCGCTCCTGCTCTTGTGGCTGTCCCTTGATGCCGGCTTGAATTTATAGCAGCGGCCACCGGAAGGGCAGCCGCACTGTTCCGGAAGGTTGGTATGCGCAGGTGCAAAGCCCGCACGTGTAACTGGCGATGATGCGGCTTGCAGGTGAGGGTAGCAGGCGAGGGTGGAATGAGTGGTTGGCTTGGTAAGCGGTAATCTGCATAAATAAGAGAAGACTTAGACGTTGCACGTTTCGGTGTCGCCCCTGCTCTTGTGGCGGTCCCTTGATGCCGGCTTGATTATACAGCAGCGGCCACCGGAATGGCGACCGCACTGTTCTGGAAGGTTGGTATGGGCAGGTGCAGAGCTCGCACGTGCAACTGGCGATGATTCGGCTTGTAGGTGAAAGTAGCTGGCGAGGGTGGAAGGATTGGTTGGCTGCGGAAGCGGGAATCTGCACACAAATAAGAGAAGACATGGACGTTGCACGTTTCGGTGTCGCTCCTGCTCTTGTGGCGGTCCCTTGATGTCGGCTTGATTTTATAGCAGCGGCCACCGGAAAGGCGACCGCACTGTTCCGGTAGGTTGGTATGCGCAGGTGCAGAGCCCGAACGTGTAACTGGTGATGATGCGGCTTGCAGGTGAAGGTAGCAGTCGAGGATGGAAGGAGTGGTTGGCTGGGAAAGCGGGAATCTGCACACAAATAAGATAAGACATGGACGTTGCACGTTTCGCTGTCGCTGCAGCTCTTGTGGCGGTCCCTTGATGCCGGCTTCATTTTATAGTAGAGGCCACCAGAAGGGCAGCCGCACTGTTCCGGAAGGTTGGTATGCGCAGGCGCAAAGCCCGCACGTGTAACTTTCTATGATGCGGCTTGCAGGTGAGGGTAGCAGGCGAGGGTGGAATGAGTGGTTGGCTCGATAAGCGGGAATCTGCACACAAATAAGAGAAGACTTAGACGTTGCACGTTTCGCTGTCGCAGCAGTTCTTGTGGCGGTCCCTTGATGCCGGCTTGATTTTATAGCAGCCCCACCGGAAGGGCGACCGCACTGTTCCGGAACGTTGGTATGCGCAGGTGCAGAGCCCGCATGTGCAACTAGCTATGATACGGCTTGCAGACGAGGGTAGCTGGCGATGGTAGAAGGAGTGGTTGACTGCGTAAGAGTGTTAAATGCACACAAATAAGAGAAGACAGACGTTGCAGGTTTCGCTGTCGCTGCAGCTCTTGTGGCGGTCCCTTGATGCCGGCTAGATTTTATAGCAGCGGTCTCCGGAACGGCGACCGCACTGTTCCGGAAGGTTGGTATGCGCAGGTGCAGAGCCCGAACGTGTAACTGGCGATGATGCGGCTTGCAGGTGAGGGTAGCAGGCGAGGTTGGAATGAGTGGTTGGCTGGGTAAGCGGTAATCTGCACAAATAAGAGAAGACTTAGACGTTGCACGTTTCGGTGTCGCTCCTGCTCTTGTGGCGGGCCCTTGATGCCGGCTTGATTTTATAGCAGCGGCCACCCGAAGGGCGACCGCACTGTTCCGGAAGGTTGGTATGCACAGGTGCAGAGCCCGCACGTGTAACTGGCGATGATGCAGCTTGCAGGTGAGGGTTGAATGAGTGGTTGGCTGGGAAAGCGGGAATCTGCACACAAATAACAGAAGACTTAGACGTTGCACGTTTCGGTGTCGCTGCTGCTCTTGTGGCGGTCCCTTGATGCCGGCTTGATTTTATAGCAGCGGCCACCGGAAGAGCGACCGCACTGTTCCGGAAGGTTGGTATGCGCAGGTGCAGAGCCCGCACGTGTAACTGGCGATGATGCGGCTTTCAAGTGAGGGTAGCAATTGAGGATGGAAGGAGTGGTTGGCTGGGAAATCGGGAATCTGCACACAAATAGGAGAAGACTTAGACGTTGCACGTTCCGGTGTCGCCGCTGCTCTTGTGGCGGCCCCTTGATGCCGGCTTGAATTTATAGCAGCGGCCACCGGAAGGGCGACCGCACTGTTCAGGAAGGTTGGTATGCGCAGGTGCAGAGCCCGCACGTGTAACTGGCGATGATGCGGCTTGCAGGTGAGGGTAGCAGGCGAGGGTGGAATGAGTGGTTGGCTTGGTAAGCGGTAATCTGCATAAATAAGAGAAGACTTAGACGTTGCACGTTTCGGTGTCGCCCCTGCTCTTGTGGCGGTCCCTTGATGCCGGCTTGATTATACAGCAGTGGCCACCGGAAGGGCGACCGCACTGTTCTGGAAGGTTGGTATGGGCAGGTGCAGAGCTCGCACGTGCAACTGGCGATGATTCGGCTTGTAGGTGAAAGTAGCTGGCGAGGGTGGAAGGATTGGTTGGCTGCGGAAGCGGGAATCTGCACACAAATAAGAGAAGACATGGACGTTGCACGTTTCGGTGTCGCTCCTGCTCTTGTGGCGGTCCCTTGATGTCGGCTTGATTTTATAGCAGCGGCCACCGGAAAGGCGACCGCACTGTTCCGGTAGGTTGGTATGCGCAGGTGCAGAGCCCGAACGTGTAACTGGTGATGATGCGGCTTGCAGGTGAAGGTAGCAGTCGAGGATGGAAGGAGTGGTTGGCTGGGAAAGCGGGAATCTGCACACAAATAAGAGACGACTTAGACGTTGCACGTTTCGGTGTCGCTCCTGCTGTTGTGGCTGTCCCTTGATGCCGGCTTGAATTTATAGCAGCGGCCACCGGAAGGGCGACCGCACTGTTTCGGAAGGTTGGTATGCGCAAGTGCAGAGCCCGCACATGCAACTGGCGATGATGCGGCTTGCAGGTGAGGGTAGCTGGCGAGAGTGGAAGGAATGGTTGGCTCGGTAAGCGGGAATCTGCACACAAATAAGAGAACTTAGACGTTGCACGTTTCGCTGTCGCTCCTGCTCTTGTGGCGGTCCCTTGATGCCGGCTAGATTTTATAGCAGCGGCCACCCGAAGGGCGATTGCACTGTTCCGGAAATTCGGTATGCGCAGGTGCAGAGCCTGCACGTGCAACTAGCGATGATGCGGCTTGCAGGTGAGCGTAGGTGGCGAGGGTGGAAGGAGTGGTTGACTGCGTAAGCGGGAATCTGCACACAAATAAGAGAAGACATGGACGTTGCACGTTTCGCTGTCGCTGCAGCTCTTGTGGCGGTCCCTTGATGCCGGCTTCATTTTATAGTAGAGGCCACCAGAAGGGCAGCCGCACTGTTCCGGAAGGTTGGTATGCGCAGGCGCAAAGCCCGCACGTGTAACTTTCTATGATGCGGCTTGCAGGTGAGGGTAGCAGGCGAGGGTGGAATGAGTGGTTGGCTCGATAAGCGGGAATCTGCACACAAATAAGAGAAGACTTAGACGTTGCACGTTTCGCTGTCGCAGCAGTTCTTGTGGCGGTCCCTTGATGCCGGCTTGATTTTATACCAGCCCCACCGGAAGGGCGACCGCACTGTTCTGGAACGTTGGTATGCGAAGGTGCAGAGCCCGCATGTGCAACTAGCTATGATACGGCTTGCAGACGAGGGTAGCTGGCGATGGTAGAAGGAGTGGTTGACTGCGTAAGAGGGTTAAATGCACACAAATAAGAGAAGACAGACGTTGCAGGTTTCGCTGTCGCTGCAGCTCTTGTGGCGGTCCCTTGATGCCGGCTAGATTTTATAGCAACGGCCTCCGGAACGGCGACCGCACTGTTCCGGAAGGTTGGTATGCGCAGGTGCAGAGCCCGCACGTGTAACTGGCGATGATGCGGCTTGCAGGTGAGGGTAGCATGCGAGGGTGGAATGAGTGGTTGGCTGGGTAAGCGGTAATCTGCACAAATAAGAGAAGACTTAGACGTTGCACGTTTCGGTGTCGCTCCTGCTCTTGTGGCGGGCCCTTGATGCCGGCTTGATTTTATAGCAGCGGCCACCCGAAGGGCGACCGCACTGTTCCGGAAGGTTGGTATGCACAGGTGCAGAGCCCGCACGTGTAACTGGCGAAGATGCGGCTTGCAGGTGAGGGTGGAATGAGTGGTTGGCTGGGAAAGCGGGAATCTGCACACAAATAAGAGAAGACTTAGACGTTGCACGTTCCCGTGTCGCCCCTGCTCTTGTGGCGGTCCCTTGATGCCGGCTTGATTTTATAGCAGCGGCCACCGGAAGGGCGACTTCACTGTTCCAGAAGGTTGGTATGCGCAGGTGCAGAGCCCGCACGTGTAACTGGCGATGATGCGGCTTGCAGGTGAGGGTAGCAATTGAGGATGGAAGGAGTGGTTGGCTGGGAAATCGGGAATCTGCACACAAATAAGAGAAGACTTAGACGTTGCACGTTCCGGTGTCGCCGCTGCTCTTGTGGCGGCCCCTTGATGCCGGCTTGAATTTATAGCAGCGGCCACCGGAAGGGCGACCGCACTGTTCAGGAAGGTTGGTATGCGCAGGTGCAGAGCCCGCACGTGTAACTGGCGATGATGCGGCTTGCAGGTGAGGGTAGCAGGCGAGGGTGGAATGAGTGGTTGGCTTGGTAAGCGGTAATCTGCATAAATAAGAGAAGACTTAGACGTTGCACGTTTCGGTGTCGCCCCTGCTCTTGTGGCGGTCCCTTGATGCCGGCTTGATTATACAGCAGCGGCCACCGGAAGGGCGACCGCACTGTTCTGGAAGGTTGGTATGGGCAGGTGCAGAGCTCGCACGTGCAACTGGCGATGATTCGGCTTGTAGGTGAAAGTAGCTGGCGAGGGTGGAAGGATTGGTTGGCTGCGGAAGCGGGAATCTGCACACAAATAAGAGAAGACATGGACGTTGCACGTTTCGGTGTCGCTCCTGCTCTTGTGGCGGTCCCTTGATGTCGGCTTGATTTTATAGCAGCGGCCACCGGAAAGGCGACCGCACTGTTCCGGTAGGTTGGTATGCGCAGGTGCAGAGCCCGAACGTGTAACTGGTGATGATGCGGCTTGCAGGTGAAGGTAGCAGTCGAGGATGGAAGGAGTGGTTGGCTGGGAAAGCGGGAATCTGCACACAAATAAAAGAAAATTTAGACGTTGCACGTTTCGGTGTCGCTGCTGCTCTTGGGGCGGTCCCTTGATGCCGGCTTTATTTTATAGCAGCGGCCACCGAAAGAGCGACCGCACTGTTCCGGAAGGTTGGTATGCGCAGGTGCAGAGCCCGCACGTGTAACTGGCGATGATGCGGCTTTCAAGTGAGGGTAGCAACCGAGGATGGAAGGAGTGGTTGGCTGGGAAAGCGGGAATCTGCACACAAATAAGAGAAGACTTAGACGTTGCACGTTTCGGTGTCGCCGCTGCTCTTGTGGCGGCCCCGTGATGCCGGCTTGAATTTATAGCAGCGGCCACCGGAAGGGCGATCGCACTGTTCAGGAAGGTTGGTATGCTCAGTTGCAGAGCCCGGACGTGTAACTGGCATTGATGCGGCTTGCAGGTTAGGGTAGCAGGCGAGGGTGGAATGAGTGGTTGGCTGGGTAAGCGGGAATCTGCACACAAATAAGAGAAGACTTAGACGTTGCACGTTTCGCTGTCGCTGCAGCTCTTGTGGCGGTCCCTTGATGCCGGCTTGAATTTATAGCAGCGGCCACCGGAAGGGCCACCGCACGGTTCCGGAAGGTTGGTATGCTCAGGTGGAGAGCCCGCACGTGTAACTGGCGTTGATGCGGCTTGCAGGTTAGGGTAGCATTCGAGGGTGGAATGAGTGGTTGGCTGGGTAAGCGGGAATCTGCACACAAATAAGAGAAGACTTAGACGTTGTTAGTTTCGCTGTCGCTGCAGTTCTTGTGGCGGTCTCTTGATGCCGGCTTGATTTTATAGCAGCCCCACCGGAAGGGCGACCGCACTGTTCCGGAAGGTTGGTATGCGCAGGTGCAGAGCCCGCACGTGCAACTGGCGATGATTCGGCTTGCAGGTCAGGGTAGCAGCCGAGGGTGGAATGATTGGTTGGCTGGGTAAGCGGGAATCTGCACACAAATAGGAGAAGACTTAGACGTTGCACGTTTCGCTGTCGCTGCAGCTCTTGTGGCGGTCCCTTGATGCCGGCTAGATTTTATAGCAGCGGCCACCGGAAGGGCGACCGCACTGTTCCGGAAGGTTGGTATGCGCAGGTGCAGAGCTCGCACGTGCAACTGGCGATGATTCGGCTTGTAGGTGAAAGGAGCTGGCGAGGGTGGAAGGAGTGGTTGGCTGCGGAAGCGGGAATCTGCACACAAATAAGAGAAGACATGGACGTTGCACGTTCCGGTGTCGCTCCTGCTCTTGTGGTTGTCCCTTGATGCCGGCTTGAATTTATAGCAGCGGCCACCGGAAGGGCAACCGCACTGTTCCGGAAGGTTGGTATGCGCAAGTGCAGAGCCTGCACGTGCAACTAGCGATGATGCGGCTTGCAGGTGAGCGTAGCTGGCGAGGGTGGAAGGAGTGGTTGACTGCGTAAGCGGGAATCTGCACACAAATAAGAGAAGACAAGGACGTTGCACGTTCCGGTGTCGCTCCTGCTCTTGTGGCGGTCCCTTGATGCCGGCTTGATTTTATAGCAGCGGCCACCGGAAGGGCGACCGCACTGTTCCGGAACGTTGGTATGCGCAGGTGCAGAGCCCGCATGTGCAACTAGCTATGATACGGCTTGCAGACGAGGGTAGCTGGCGATGGTAGAAGGAGTGGTTGACTGCGTAAGAGGGTTAAATGCACACAAATAAGAGAAGACAGACGTTGCAGGTTGCGCTGTCGCTGCAGCTCTTGTGGCGGTCCCTTGATGCCGGCTAGATTTTATAGCAGCGGCCTCCGGAACGGCGACCGCACTGTTCCGGAAGGTTGGTATGCGCAGGTGCAGAGCCCGCACGTGTAACTAGCGATGATGCGGCTTGCAGGTGAGGGTAGCAGGCGAGGGTGGAATGAGTGGTTGGCTGGGTAAGCGGTAATCTGCAAAAATAAGAGAAGACTTAGACGTTGCACGTTTCGGTGTCGCTCCTGCTCTTGTGGCGGGCCCTTGATGCCGGCTTGATTTTATAGCAGCGGCCACCCGAAGGGGGAGCGCACTGTTCCGGAAGGTTGGTATGCACAGGTGCAGAGCCCGCACGTGTAACTGGCGATGATGCGGCTTGCAGGTGAGGGTGGAATGAGTGGTTGGCTGGGAAAGCGGGAATCTGCACACAAATAAGAGAAGACTTAGACGTTGCACGTTCCGGTGTCGCCCCTGCTCTTGTGGCGGTCCCTTGATGCCGGCTTGATTTTATAGCAGCGGCCACCGGAAGGGCGACTTCACTGTTCCAGAAGGTTGGTATGCGCAGGTGCAGAGCCCGCACGTGTAACTGGCGATGATGCGGCTTTCAAGTGAGGGTAGCAACCGAGGATGGAAGGAGTGGTTGGCTGGGAAAGCGGGAATCTGCACACAAATAAGAGAAGACTTAGACATTGCACGTTCCGGTGTCGCCGCTGCTCTTGTGGCGTCCCCTTGATGCCGGCTTGAATTTATAGCAGCGGCCACCGGAAGGGCGACCGCACTGTTCAGAAAGGTTGGTATGCTCAGTTGCAGAGCCCGGACGTGTAACTGGCGATAATGCGGCTTGCAGGTGAGGGTAGCAGTCGAGGGCGGAAGGAGTGGTTGGCTCGATAAGCGGGAATCTGCACACAAATAAGAGAAGACTTAGACGTTGCACGTTTCGGCGTCGCTCCTGCTCTTGTGGCGGTCCCTTGATGCCGGCTTGATTTTATAGCAGCGGCCGCCGGAAAGGCGACCGCACTGTTCCGAAACGTTGGTATGCGCAGGTGCAGAGCCCGCATGTGCAACTAGCTATGATACGGCTTGCAGACGAGGGTAGCTGGCGATGGTAGAAGGAGTGGTTGACTGCGTAAGAGGGTTAAATGCACACAAATAAGAGAAGACAGACGTTGCAGGTTTCGCTGTCGCTGCAGATCTTGTGGCGGTCCCTTGATGCCGGCTAGATTTTATAGCAGCGGCCTCCGGAACGGCGACCGCACTGTTCCGGAAGGTTGGTATGCGCAGGTGCAGAGCCCGCACGTGTAACTGGCGATGATGCGGCTTGCAGGTGAGGGTAGCAGGCGAGGGTGGAATGAGTGGTTGGTTGGGTAAGCGGTAATCTGCAAAAATAAGAGAAGACTTCGACGTTGCACGTTTCGGTGTCGCTCCTGCTCTTGTGGCGGGCCCTTGATGCCGGCTTAATTTTATAGCAGCGGCCACCCGAAGGGCGACCGCACTGTTCCGGAAGATTGGTATGCACAGGTGCAGAGCCCGCACGTGTAACTGGCGATGATGCGGCTTGCAGGTGAGGGTGGAATGAGTGGTTGGCTGGGAAAGCGGGAATCTGCACACAAATGAGAGAAGACTTAGACGTTGCACGTACCGGTGTCGCCCCTGCTCTTGTGGCGGTCCCTTGATGCCGGCTTGATTTTATAGCAGCGGCCACCGGAAGGGCGACTTCACTGTTCCAGAAGGTTGGTATGCGCAGGTGCAGAGGTCGCACGTGTAACTGGCGATGATGCGGCTTGCAGGTGAGGGTAGCAGGTGAGGGTGGAAGGAGTGGTTGGCTGGGAAAGCGGGAATCTGCACACAAATAAGAGAAGACTTAGACGTTGCACGTTCCGGTGTTGCCGCTGCTCTTGTGGCGTCCCCTTGATGCCGGCTTGAATTTATAGCAGCGGCCACCGGAAGGGCCACCGCACTGTTCCAGAAGGTTGGTATGCTCAGGTGCAGAGCCCGCACGTGTAACTGGCGTTGATGCGGCTTGCAGGTTAGGGTAGCAGGCGAGGGTGGAATAAGTGGTTGGCTGGGTAAGCGGGAATCTGCACACAAATAAGAGAAGACTTAGACGTTGTTTGTTTCGCTGTCGCTGCAGTTCTTGTGGCGGTCCCTTGATGCCGGCTTGATTTTATAGCAGCCCCACCGGAAGGGCGACCGCACTGTTCCGGAAGGTTGGTATGCGCAGGTGCAGAGCCCGCACGTGCAACTGGCGATGATTCGGCTTGCAGGTCAGGGTAGCAGCCGTGTGTGGAATGAGTGGTTGGCTGGGTAAGCGGGAATCTGCACACAAATAGGAGAAGACTTAGACGTTGCACGTTTCGCTGTCGCTGCAGCTCTTGTGGCGGTGCCTTGTAGCCGGCTTCATTTTATAGCAGAGGCCACCTGAAGGGCAGCCGCACTGTCTCGGAAGGTTGGTATGCGCAGGTGCAAAGCCCGCACGTGTAACTGGCGATGATGCGGCTTGCAGGTGAGGGTAGCAGGCGAGGGTGGAATGAGTCGTTGGTTCGATAAGCGGGAATCTGCACACAAATAGGAGAAGACTTAGACGTTGCAAGTTTCGCTGTCGCAGCAGTTCTAGCGGCGGTCCCTTGATAATAATAATAATAATTGGTTTTTGGGGAAAGGAAATGGCGCAGTATCTGTCTCATATATCGTTGGACATCTGAACCGCGCCGTAAGGGAAGGGATAAAGGAGGGAGTGAATGCCGGCTAGATTTTATAGCAGCGGCCACAGGAAGGGCGACCGCATTTTTCCGGAAGGTTGGTATGCGCAGGTGCAGAGCTCGCACGTGTAACTGGCGATGAAGCGGCTTTCAGGTGAGGGTAGCAGTCGAGGGTGGAAGGAGTTGTTGGCTGTGAAAGCGGGAATCTGCACACAAATAAGAGAAGACTTAGACGTTGCACGTTCCGGTGTCGCTGCAGCTCTTGTGGCGGTCCATTGATGCCGGCTTGATTTTATAGCAGCGGCCCCCGGAACGGCGACCGCACTGTTCCGGAAGGTTGGTATGCGCAGGTGCAGAGCCCGCACGTGTAACTGGCGATGATGCGGCTTGCAGGTGAGGGTAGCAGGCGAGGGTGGAATGAGTGGTTGGTTCGATAAGCGGGAATCTGCACACAAATAGGAGAAGACTTAGACGTTGTAAGTTTCGCTGTCGCAGCAGTTCTAGTGGCGGTCTCTTGATGCCGGCTTGATTATACAGCAGCGGCCACCGGAAGGGCGACCGCACTGTTCCGGAAGGTTGGTATGTGCAGGTGCAGAGCTCGCACGTGCAACTGGCGATGATTCGGCTTGCAGGTGAGGGTGGAATGAGTGGCTGGGAAAGCGGGAATCTGCACACAAATAAGAGAAGACTTAGACGTTGCACGTTTCGGTGTCGCTGCTGCTCTTGTGGCGGTCCCTTGATGCCGGCTTGATTTTATAGCAGCGGCCACCGGAAGAGCGACCGCACTGTTCCGGGAGGTTGGTATGCGCAGGTGCAGAGCCCGCAATTGTAACTAGCGATGATGCGGCTTGCAGGTGAGGGTAACAGGTGAGGGTGGATTGAGTGGTTGGCTGGGTAAGCGGGAATCTGCACACAAATAAGAGAAGGCGTAGACGTTGCACGTTTCGCTGTCGCTGTAGCTCTTGTGGCGGTCCCTTGATGCCGGCTTGAATTTATAGCAGCGGCCACCGGAAGGGCAGCCGCACTGTTCCGGAAGGTTGGTATGCGCAGCTGCAAAGCCCGCACGTGTAACTGGCGATGATGCGGCTTGCAGGTGAGGGTAGCAGGCGAGGGTGGAATGAGTGGTTGGTTCGATAAGCGGGAATCTGCACACAAATAGGAGAAGACTTAGACGTTGCAAGTTTCGCTGTCGCAGCAGTTCTAGTGGCGGTCACTTGATGCCGGCTTGATTATACAGCAGCGGCCACCGGAAGGGCGACCGCACTGTTCCGGAAGGTTGGTAATGGCAGGTGCAGAGCTCGCACGTGCAACTGGCGATGATTCGGCTTGTAGGTGATAGCTGGCGAGGGTGGAAGGATTGGTTGGCTGCGGAAGCGGGAAAGTGCACACAAATAAGAGAAGACATGGACGTTGCACGTTTCGGTGTCGCTCCTGCTCTTGTGGCGGTTCCTTGATGTCGGCTTGATTTTATAGCAGCGGCCATCGGAAAGGCGACCGCACTGTTCCGGTAGGTTGGTATGCGCAGGTGCAGAGCCCGAACGTGTAACTGGTGATGATGCGGCTTGCAGGTGAAGGTAGCAGTCGAGGATGGAAGGAGTGGTTGGCTGGGAAAGCGGGAATCTGCACACAAATAAGAGACGACTTAGACGTTGCACGTTCCGGTGTCGCTCCTGCTCTTGTGGCTGTCCCTTGATGCCGGTTTGAATTTATAGCAGCGGCCACCGGAAGGGCAGCCGCACTGTTCCGGAAGGTTGGTATGCGCAGGTGAAAAGCCCGCACGTGTAACTGGCGATGATGCGGCTTGCAGGTGAGGGTAGCAGGCGAGGGTGGAATGAGTGGTTGGTTCGATAAGCGGGAATCTGCACACAAATAAGAGAACTTAGACGTTGCACGTTTCGCTGTTGCTCCTGCTCTTGTGGCGGTCCCTTGATGCCGGCTAGATTTTATAGCAGCGGCCACCCGAAGGGCGATTGCACTGTTCCGTAAATTCGGTATGCGCAGGTGCAGAGCCTGCACGTGCAACTAGCGATGATGCGGCTTGCAGGTGAGCGTAGCTGGCGATGGTGGAAGGAGTGGTTGACTGCGTAAGCGGGAATCTGCACACAAATAAGAGAAGACATGGACGTTGCACGTTTCGCTGTCGCTGCAGCTCTTGTGGCGGTCCCTTGATGCCGGCTTCATTTTATAGTAGAGGCCACCAGAAGGGCAGCCGCACTGTTCCGGAAGGTTGGTATGCGCAGGCGCAAAGCCCGCACGTGTAACTTTCTATGATGCGGCTTGCAGGTGAGGGTAGCAGGCAAGGGTGGAATGAGTGGTTGGCTCGATAAGCGGGAATCTGCACACAAATAAGAGAAGACTTAGACGTTGCACGTTTCGCTGTCGCTCCTGCTCTTGTGGCGGGCCCTTGATGCCGGCTTGATTTTATAGCAGCGGCCACCCGAAGGGCGACCGCACTGTTCCGGAAGGTTGGTATGCACAGGTGCAGAGCCCGCACGTGTAACTGGCGATGATGCGGCTTGCAGGTGAGGGTGGAATGAGTGGTTGGCTGGGAAAGCGGGAATCTGCACACAAATAAGAGAAGACTTAGACGTTGCACGTTCCGGTGTCGCCCCTGCTCTTGTGGCGGTCCCTTGATGCCGGCTTGATTTTATAGCAGCGGCCACCGGAAGGGCGACTTCACTGTTCCAGAAGGTTGGTATGCGCAGGTGCGGAGCCCGCACGTGTAACTGGCGATGATGCGGCTTGCAGGTGAGGGTAGCAGGTGAGGGTTGAATGGGTGGTTGGCTGGGTAAGCGGGAATCTGCACACAAATAAGAGAAGACTTAGACGTGTCATGTTTCGCGGTCGCTGCAGCTCTCGTGGCGGTCCCTTGATGCCGGCTTTATTTTATAGCAGCGGCCACCGGAAGGGCCACCGCACTGTTCCGGAAGGTTGGTATGCTCAGGTGCAGAGCCCGCACGTGTAATTGGCGTTGATGCGGCTTGCAGGTTAGGGTAGCAGGCGATGGTGGAATGAGTGGTTGGCTGGGTAAGCGGGAATCTGCACACAAATAAGAGAAGACTTAGACGTGTCATGTTTCGCGGTCGCTGCAGCTCTCGTGGCGGTCCCTTGATGCCGGCTTTATTTTATAGCAGCGGCCACCGGAAGGGCCACCGCACTGTTCCGGAAGGTTGGTATGCGCAGGTGCAAAGCCCGCACGTGTAACTGGCGATGATGCGGCTTGCAGGTGAGCGTAGCAGGCGAGGGTGGAATGAGTGGTTGGTTCGATAAGCGGGAATCTGCACACAAATAGTAGAAGACTTAGACGTTGCAAGTTTCGCTGTCGCAGCAGTTCTAGTGGCGGTCCCTTGATGCCGGCTAGATTTTATAGCAGCTGCCACCGGAAGGGCGACCGCACTGTTCCGGAAGGTTGGTATGCGCAGGTGCAGAGCTCGCACGTGCAACTGGCAATGATTCGGCTTGTAGGTGAAAGTAGCTGGCGAGGGTGGAAGGAGTGGTTGGCTGCGGAAGCGGGAATCAGCACACAAATAAGAGAAGACATGGACGTTGCACGTTCCGGTGTCGATCCTGCTCTTGTGGCTGTCCCTTGATGCCGGCTTGAATTTATAGCAGCGGCCACCGGAAGGGCAACCGCACTGTTCCGGAAGGTTGGTATGCGCAAGTGCAGAGCCCGCACATGCAACTGGCGATGATGCAGCTTGCAGGTGAGGGTAGCTGGCGAGGGTGGAAGGAGTGGTTGGCTCGGTAAGCTGTAATCTGCACAAATAAGAGAAGACTTAGACGTTGCACGTTTCGGTGTCGCTCCTGCTCTTGTGGCGGTCCCTTGATGCCGGCTAGATTTTATAGCAGCGGCCACCCGAAGGGCGATTGCACTGTTCCGGAAATTCGGTATGCGCAGGTGCAGAGCCTGCACGTGCAACTAGCGATGATGCGGCTTGCAGGTGAGCGTAGCTGGCGAGGGTGGAAGGAGTGGTTGACTGCGTAAGCGGGAATCTGCACACAAATAAGAGAAGACATGGACGTTGCACGTTTCGTTGTCGCTCCTGCTCTTGTGGCGTTCCCTTTATGCCGGCTTGATTTTATAGCAGCGTCCACCGGAAGAGCGACCGCACTGTTCCGGAAGGTTCGTATGTGCAGGTGCAGAACCCGCACGTGTAACTGGCGATGAAGCGGCTTTCAGGTGAGGGTAGCAGTCGAGGGTAGAAGGAGGTGTTGGCTGGGAAAGCGGGATTCTGCACACAAATAAGAGAAGACTTAGACGTTGCACGTTCCGGTGTCGCTGCAGCTCTTGTGGCGGTCCCTTGATGCCGGCTTGATTTTATAGCAGCCGCCCCCGGAATGGCGACCGCACTGTTCCGGAAGGTTGGTATGCGCAGGTGCAGAGCCCGCACGTGTAATTGGCGATGATGCGACTTGCAGGTGAGAGTAGCAGGCGAGGGTGGAATGAGTGGTTGGCTGGGTAAGCGGTAATCTGCATAAATGAGAGAAGACTTAGACGTCGCACGTTTCGGTGTCGCTCCTGCTCTTGTGGCGGTCCCTTGATGCCAGCTTGATTTTATAGCAGCGGCCACCCGAAGGGCGACCGCACTGTTCCGGGAGGTTGGTATGCGCAGGCGCAGAGCCCGCACGTGTAACTGGCGATGAGCGGCTTGCAGGTGAGGGTAACAGGTGAGGGTGGAATGAGTGGTTGGCTGGGCAAGCGGGAATCTGCACACAAATATTAGAAGACTTAGACGTTGCATGTTTCGGTGTCGCTCCTGCTCTTGTGGCGGTCCCTTGATGCCGGCTTGATTTTATAGCAGCGGCCACCGGAAGGGCGACCGCACTGTTCCGGAAGGTTGGTATGCGCAGGAGCAGAGCCCGCACGTGTAAGTGGAGATGATACGGCTTGCAGGTGAGGGTAGCTGGCGATAGTGGAAGGAGTGGTTGGCTCGATAAGCGGGAATCTGCACACAAATAAGAGAAGACTTAGACGTTGCACGTTTCGGCGTCGCTCCTGCTCTTGTGGCGGTCCCTTGATGCCGGCTTGATTTTATAGCAGCGGCCGCCAGAAAGGCGACCGCACTGTTCCGGAACGTTGGTATGCGCAGGTGCAGAGCCCGCATGTGCAACTAGCTATGATGCGGCTTGCGGACGAGGGTAGCTGGCGATGGTAGAAGGAGTGGTTGACTGCGTAAGAGGGTTAAATGCACACAAATAAGAGAAGACAGACGTTGCAGGTTTCGCTGTCGCTGCAGCTCTTGTGGCGGTCCCTTGATGCCGGCTAGATTTTATAGCAGCGGCCTCCGCAACGGCGACCGCACTGTTCCGGAAGGTTGGTATGCGCAGGTGCAGAGCCCGCACGTGTAACTGGCGATGATGCGGCTTGCAGGTGAGGGTAGCAGGCGAGGGTGGAATGAGTGGTTGGCTGGGTAAGCGGTAATCTGCACAAATAAGAGAAGACTTAGACGTTGCACGTTTCGGTGTCGCTCCTGCTCTTGTGGCGGGCCCTTGATGCCGGCTTGATTTTATAGCAGCGGCCACCCGAAGGGCGACCGCACTGTTCCGGACGGTTGGTATGCACAGGTGCAGAGCCCGAACGTGTAACTGGCGATGATACGGCTTGCAGGTGAGGGTGCAATGAGTGGTTGGCTGGGAAAGCGGGAATCTGCACACAAATAAGAGAAGACTTAGACGTTGCACGTTCCGGTGTCGCCCCTGCTCTTGTGGCGGTCCCTTGATGCCGGCTTGATTTTATAGCAGCGGCCACCGGAAGAGCGACCGCACTGTTCCGGAAGGTTGGTATGCGCAGGTGCAGAGCCCGCACGTGTAACTGGCGATGATGCGGCTTGCAGGTGAGGGTAGCAGGTGAGGGTAGAATGAGTGGTTGGCTGGGTAAGCGGGAATCTGCACACAAATAAAAGAAAACTTAGACGTTGCACGTTTCGGTGTCGCTGCTGCTCTTGTGGCGGTCCCTTGATGCCGGCTTGATTTTATAGCAGCGGCCACCGGAAGAGCGACCGCACTGTTCCGGAAGGTTGGTATGCGCAGGTGCAGAGCCCGCACGTGTAACTGACGTTGATGCGGCTTGCAGGTTAGGGTAGCAGGCGAGGGTGGAATGAGTGGTTGGCTGGGTAAGCGGGAATCTGCACACAAATAAGAGAAGACTTAGACGTTGCATGTTTCGTGGTCGCTGCAGCTCTCGTGGCGGTCCCTTGATGCCGGCTTGAATTAATAGCAGCGGCCACCGGAAGGGCGACCGCACTGTTCCGGAAGGTTGGTATGCGCAGGTGCAGAGCCCGCCCCTGCAACTGGCGATGATTCGGCTTGCAGTGGAGGGTAGCAGGCGAGGGTGGAATGAGTGGTTGGCTGGGTAAGCGGGAATCTGCACACAAATAAGAGAAGTCTTAGACGTTGCACGTTTCGCTGTCGCTGCAGCTCTTGTGGCGGTCCCTTGATGCCGGCTTGAATTTATAGCAGCGGCCACCGGAAGGGCCACCGCACTGTTCCGGAAGGTTGGTATGCTCAGGTGCAGAGCCCGCACGTGTAACTGGCGTTGATGCGGCTTGCAGGTTAGGGTAGCAGGCGAGGGTGGAATGAGTGGTTGGCTGGGTAAGCGGGAATCTGCACACAAATAAGAGAAGACTTAGACGCTGTTTGTTTCGCTGTCGCTGCAGTTCTTGTGAGTGTCCCTTGATGCCGGCTTGATTTTATAGCAGCCCCACCGGAAGGGCGACCGCACTGTTCCGGAAGGTTGGTATGCGCAGGTGCAGAGCCCGCACGTGCAACTGGCGATGATTCGGCTTGCACGTCAGGGTAGCAGCCGAGGGTGGAATGAGTGGTTGGCTGGGTATGCGGGAATCTGCACACAAATAAGAGAAGACTTAGACGTTGCACGTTTCGCTGTCGCTGCAGCTCTTGTGGCGGTCCCTTGATGCCGGCTTCATTTTATAGCAGAGGCCGCCTGAAGGGCAGCCGCACTGTTCCGGAAGGTTGGTATGCGCAGGTGCAAAGCCCGCACGTGTAACTGGCGATGATGCGACTTGCAGGTGAGGGTAGCAGGAGAGGGTGGAATGAGTGGTTGGCTGGGTAAGCGGGAATCTGCACACAAATAAGAGAAGACTTAGACGTTGCATGTTTTGCTGTCGCTGCAGTTCTTGTGGCGATCCCCTGATGCCGGCTTGATTTTATAGCAGCCCCACCGGAAGGGCGACCGCACTGTTCCGGAAGGCTGGTATGCGCAGGTGCAGAGCCCGCACGTGCAACTGGCGATGATTCGGCTTGCAGGTCAGGGTAGCAGCCGAGGATGGAATGAGTGGTTGGCTGGGTAAGCGGGAATCTGCACACAAATAGGAGAAGACTTAGACGTTGCAAGTTTCGCTGTCGCAGCAGTTCTAGTGGCGATACCTTGATGCCGGCTTGATTATACAGCAGCGGCCACCGGAAGGGCGACCGCACTGTTCCGGAAGGTTGGCATGCGCAGGTGCAGAGCTCGCACGTGCAACTGGCGATGATTCGGCTTGTAGGTGAACGTAGCTGGCGAGGGTGGAAGGAGTGGTTGGCTGCGGAAGCGGGAATCTGCACACTAATAAGAGAAGACATGGACGTTGCACGTTTCGGTGTCGCTCCTGCTCTTGTGGCGGTCCCTTGATGTCGGCTTGATTTTATAGCAGCGGCCACCGGAAAGGCGACCGCACTGTTCCGGTAGGTTGGTATGCGCAGGAGCAGAGCCTTCACGTGTAACTGGTGATGATGCGGCTTGCAGGTGAAGGTAGCAGTCGAGGATGGAAGGAGTGGTTGGCTGGGAAAGCGGGAATCTGCACACAAATAAGAGACGACTTAGACGTTGCACGTTCCGGTGTCGCTCCTGCTCTTGTGGCTGTCCCTTGATGCCGGCTTGAATTTATAGCAGCGGCCACCGGAAGGGCGACCGCACTGTTTCGGAAGGTTGGTATGCGCAAGTGCAGAGCCCGCACATGCAACTGGCGATGATGCGGCTTGCAGGTGAGGGTAGCTGGCGAGAGTGGAAGGAATGGTTGGCTCGGTAAGCGGGAATCTGCACACAAATAAGAGAACTTAGACGTTGCACGTTTCGCTGTCGCTCCTGCTCTTGTGGCGGTCCCTTGATGCCGGCTAGATTTTATAGCAGCGGCCACCCGAAGGGCGATTGCACTCTTCCGGAAATTCGGTATGCGCAGGTGCTGAGCCTGCACGTGCAACTAGCGATGATGCGGCTTGCAGGTGAGCGTAGCTGGCGAGGGTGGAAGGAGTGGTTGACTGCGTAAGAGGGTTAAATGCACACAAATAAGAGAAGACAGACGTTGCAGGTTTCGCTGTCGCTGCAGCTCTTGTGGCGGTCCCTTGATGCCGGCTAGATTTTATAGCAGTGGCCTCCGGAACGGCGACCGCACTGTTCCGGAAGGTTGGTATGCGCAGGTGCTGAGCCTGCACGTGCAACTAGCGATGATGCGGCTTGCAGGTGAGGGTATCAGGCGAGGGTGGAATGAGTGGTTGGCTCGATAAGCGGGAATCTGCACACAAATAAGAGAAGACTTAGACGTTGCACGTTTCGCTGTCGCAGCAGTTCTTGTGGTGGTCCCTTGATGCCGGCTTGATTTTATAGCAGCCCCACCGGAAGGGCGACCGCACTGTTCCGGAAGTTTGGTATGCGCAGGTGCAGAGCCCACATGTGCAACTAGCTATGATACGGCTTGCAGACGAGGGTAGCTGGCGATGGTAGAAGGAGCGGTTGACTGCGTAAGAGGGTTAAATGCACACAAATAAGAGAAGACAGACGTTGAAGGTTTCGCTGTCGCTGCAGCTCTTGTGGCGGTCCCTTGATGCCGGCTAGATTTTATAGCAGCGGCCTCAGGAACGGCCACCGCACTGTTCCGGAAGGTTGGTATGCGCAGGTGCCGAGCCCGCAAGTGTAACTGGCGATGATGCGGCTTGCAGGTGAGGGTAGCAGGCGAGGGTGGAATGAGAGGTTGTCTGGGTAAGCGGTAATCTGCACAAATAAGAGAGGACTTAGACGTTGCACGTTTCGGTGTCGCTCCTGCTCTTGTGGCGGTCCCTTGATGCCGGCTTGATTTTATAGCAGCGGCCACCAAAAGGGCGACTTCACTGTTCCAGAAGATTGGTATGCGCAGGTGCAGAGCCCGCACGTTTAACTGGCGATGATGCGGCTTGCAGGTGAGGGTAGCAGGTGAGGGTAGAATGAGTGGTTGGCTGGGTAAGCGGGAATCTGCACACAAATAAAAGAAAACTTAGACGTTGCACGTTTCGGTGTCGCTGCTGCTCTTGTGGCGGTCCCTTGATGCCGGCTTTATTTTATAGCAGCGGCCACTGGAAGAGCGACCGCACTGTTCCGGAAGGTTGGTATGCGCAGGTGCAGAGCCCGCACGTGTAACCTGCGATGATGCGGCTTTCAAGTGAGGGTAGCAACCGAGGATGGAAGGAGTGGTTGGCTGGGAAAGCGGGAATCTGCACACAAATAAGAGAAGACTTAGACGTTGCACGTTCCGGTGTCGCCCCTGCTCTTGTGGGGGCCCCTTGATGCCGGCTTGAATTTATAGCAGCGGCCACCGGAAGGGCAACCGCACTGTTCAGGAAGGTTGTATGCTCAGGTGCAGAGCCCGCGCGTGTAACTGACGTTGATGCGGCTTGCAGGTTAGGGTAGCAGGCGAGGGTGGAATGAGTGGTTGGCTGGGTAAGCGGAATCTGCTCACAAATAAGAGAATTAGACGTTGCATGTTTCGCGGTCGCTGCAGCTCTCGTGGCGGTCCCTTGATGCCGGCTTGATTTTATAGCAGCGGCCACCGGAAGGGCGACCGCACTGTTCCGGAAGGTTGGTATGCGCAGGTGCAGAGCCCGCACGTGCAACTGGCGATGATTCGGCTTGCAGTGGAGGGCAGCAGGCGAGGGTGGAATGAGTGGTTGGCTGGGTAAGCGGGAATCTGCACACAAATAAGAGAAGACTTAGACGTTGCACGTTTCGCTGTCGCTGCAGCTCTTGTGGCGGTCCCTTGATGCCGGCTTGAATTTATAGCAGCGGCCACCGGAAGGGCCACCGCACTGTTCCGGAAGGTTTGTATGCTCAGGTGCAGAACCCGCACGTGTAACTGGCGTTGATGCGGCTTGCAGGTTAGGGTAGCAGGCGAGGGTGGAATGAGTGGTTGGCTGGGTAAGCGGGAATCTGCACACAAATAAGAGAAGACTTAGACGTTGTTTGTTTCGCTGTCGCTGCAGTTCTTGTGGCTGTCCCTTGATGCCGGCTTGATTTTATAGCAGCCCCACCGGAAGGGCGACCGCACTGTTCCGGAAGGTTGGTATGCGCAGGTGCAGAGCCCGCACGTGCAACTGGCGATGATTCGGCTTGCAGGTCAGAGTAGCAGCCGAGGGTGGAATGAGTGGTTGGCTGGGTAAGCGGGAATCTGCACACAAATAAGAGAAGACTTAGACGTTGCACGTTTCGCTGTCGCAGCAGTTCTAGTGGCGGTCCCTTGATGCCGGCTTGATTTTATAGCAGCGGCCCCCGGAACGGCGACCGCACTGTTCCGGACGGTTTGTATGCGCAGGTGCAGAGCCCGCATGTGTAACTGGCGATGATTCGGCTTGCAGGTCAGGGTAGCAGCCGAGGATGGAATGAGTGGTTGGCTGGGTAAGCGGGAATCTGCACACAATTAGGAGAAGACTTAGACGTTGCAAGTTTCGCTGTCGCAGCAGTTCTAGTGGCGATCCCTTGATGCCGGCTTGATTATACAGCAGCGGCCACTGGAAGGGCGACCGCACTGTTCCGGAAGGTTGGCATGCGCAGGTGCAGAGCTCGCACGTGCAACTGGCGATGATTCGGCTTGTAGGTGAAAGTCGCTGGCGAGGGTGGAAGGAGTGGTTGGCTGCGGAAGCGGGAATCTGCACACAAATAAGAGAAGACATGGACGTTGCACGTTTCGGTGTCGCTCCTGCTCTTGTGGCGGTCCCTTGATGTCGGCTTGATTTTATAGCAGCGGCCACCGGAAAGGCGACCGCACTGTTCCGGTAGGTTGGTATGCGCAGGAGCAGAGCCTTCACGTGTAACTGGGGATGATGCGGCTTGCAGGTGAAGGTAGCAGTCGAGGATGGAAGGAGTGGTTGGCTGGGAAAGCGGGAATCTGCACACAAATAAGAGACGACTTAGACGTTGCACGTTCCGGTGTCGCTCCTGCTCTTGTGGCTGTCCCTTGATGCCGGCTTGAATTTATAGCAGCGGCCACCGGAAGGGCGACCGCCCTGTTTCGGAAGGTTGGTATGCGCAAGTGCAGAGCCCGCACATGCAACTGGCGATGATGCGGCTTGCAGGTGAGGGTAGCTGGCGAGAGTGGAAGGAATGGTTGGCTCGGTAAGCGGGAATCTGCACACAAATAAGAGAACTTAGACGTTGCACGTTTCGCTGTCGCTCCTGCTCTTGTGGCGGTCCCTTGATGCCGGCTAGATTTTATAGCAGCGGCCACCCGAAGGGCGATTGCACTGTTTCGGAAATTCGGTATGCGCAGGTGCTGAGCCTGCACGTGCAACTAGCGATGATGCGGCTTGCAGGTGAGCGTAGCTGGCGAGGGTGGAAGGAGTGGTTGACTGCGTAAGCGGGAATCTGCACACAAAGAAGAGAAGACATGGACTTTGCACGTTTCGCTGTCGCTGCAGCTCTTGTGGTGGTCCCTTGATGCCGGCTTCATTTTATAGTAGAGGCCACCAGAAGGGCAGCCGCACTGTTCCGGAAGGTTGGTATGCGCAGGTGCAAAGCCCGCACGTGTAACTTTCTATGATGCGGCTTGCAGGTGAGGGTAGCAGGCGAGGGTGGAATGAGTGGTTGGCTCGATAAGCGGGAATCTGCACACAAATAAGAGAAGACTTAGACGTTGCACGTTTCGCTCTCGCAGCAGTTCTTGTGGTGGTCCCTTGTTGCCGGCTTGATTTTGTAGCAGCCCCAGCGGAAGGGCGACCGCACTGTTCCGGAAGGTTGGTATGCGCAGGTGCAGAGCCCGCATGTGCAACTAGCTATGATACGGCTTGCAGACGAGGGTAGCTGGCGATGGTAGAAGGAGCGGTTGACTGCGTAAGAGGGTTAAATGCACACAAATAAGAGAAGACAGACGTTGCAGGTTTCGCTGTCGCTGCAGCTCTTGTGGCGGTCCCTTGATGCCGGCTAGATTTTATAGCAGCGGCCTCCGGAACGGCGACCGCACTGTTCCGGAAGGTTGGTATGCGCAGGTGCAGGGCCCGCACGTGTAACTGGCGATGATGCGGCTTGCAGGTGAGGGTAGCAGGCGAGGGTGGAATGAGAGGTTGTCTGGGTAAGCGGTAATCTGCACAAATAAGAGAGGACTTAGACGTTGCACGTTTCGGTGTCGCTCCTGCTCTTGTGGCGGTCCCTTGATGCCGGCTTGATTTTATAGCAGCGGCCACCCAAAGGGCGACTTCACTGTTCCAGAAGATTGGTATGCGCAGGTGCAGAGCCCGCACGTGTAACTGGCGATGATGCGGCTTGCAGGTGAGGGTAGCAGGTGAGGGTAGAATGAGTGGTTGGCTGGGTAAGCGGGAATCTGCACACAAATAAAAGAAAACTTAGACGTTGCACGTTTCGGTGTCGCTGCTGCTCTTGTGGCGGTCCCTTGATGCCGGCTTTATTTTATAGCAGCGGCCACTGGAAGAGCGACCGCACTGTTCCGGAAGGTTGGTATGCGCAGGTGCAGAGCCCGCACGTGTAACCTGCGATGATGCGGCTTTCAAGTGAGGGTAGCAACCGAGGATGGAAGGAGTGGTTGGCTGGGAAAGCGGGAATCTGCACACAAATAAGAGAAGACTTAGACGTTGCACGTTCCGGTGTCGCCCCTGCTCTTGTGGGGGCCCCTTGATGCCGGCTTGAATTTATAGCAGCGGCCACCGGAAGGGCAACCGCACTGTTCAGGAAGGTTGTATGCTCAGGTGCAGAGCCCGCGCGTGTAACTGACGTTGATGCGGCTTGCAGGTTAGGGTAGCAGGCGAGGGTGGAATGAGTGGTTGGCTGGGTAAGCGGAATCTGCACACAAATAAGAGAATTAGACGTTGCATGTTTCGCGGTCGCTGCAGCTCTCGTGGCGGTCCCTTGATGCCGGCTTGATTTTATAGCAGCGGCCACCGGAAGGGCGACCGCACTGTTCCGGAAGGTTGGTATGCGCAGGTGCAGAGCCCGCACGTGCAACTGGCGATGATTCGGCTTGCAGTGGAGGGCAGCAGGCGAGGGTGGAATGAGTGGTTGGCTGGGTAAGCGGGAATCTGCACACAAATAAGAGAAGACTTAGACGTTGCACGTTTCGCTGTCGCTGCAGCTTTTGTGGCGGTCCCTTGATGCCGGCTTGAATTTATAGCAGCGGCCACCGGAAGGGCCACCGCACTGTTCCGGAAGGTTGGTATGCTCAGGTGCAGAACCCGCACGTGTAACTGGCGTTGATGCGGCTTGCAGGTTAGGGTAGCAGGCGAGGGTGGAATGAGTGGTTGGCTGGGTAAGCGGGAATCTGCACACAAATAAGAGAATACTTAGACGTTGTTTGTTTCGCTGTCGCTGCAGTTCTTGTGGCTGTCCCTTGATGCCGGCTTGATTTTATAGCAGCCCCACCGGAAGGGCGACCGCACTGTTCCGGAAGGTTGGTATGCGCAGGTGCAGAGCCCGCACGTGCAACTGGCGATGATTCGGCTTGCAGGTCAGAGTAGCAGCCGAGGGTGGAATGAGTGGTTGGCTGGGTAAGCGGGAATCTGCACACAAATAAGAGAAGACTTAGACGTTGCACGTTTCGCTGTCGCAGCAGTTCTAGTGGCGGTCCCTTGATGCCGGCTTGATTTTATAGCAGCGGCCCCCGGAACGGCGACCGCACTGTTCCGGACGGTTTGTATGCGCAGGTGCAGAGCCCGCATGTGTAACTGGCGATGATTCGGCTTGCAGGTCAGGGTAGCAGCCGAGGATGGAATGAGCGGTTGGCTGGGTAAGCGGGAATCTGCACACAATTAGGAGAAGACTTAGACGTTGCAAGTTTCGCTGTCGCAGCAGTTCTAGTGGCGATCCCTTGATGCCGGCTTGATTATACAGCAGCGGCCACTGGAAGGGCGACCGCACTGTTCCGGAAGGTTGGCATGCGCAGGTGCAGAGCTCGCACGTGCAACTGGCGATGATTCGGCTTGTAGGTGAAAGTCGCTGGCGAGGGTGGAAGGAGTGGTTGGCTGCGGAAGCGGGAATCTGCACACAAATAAGAGAAGACATGGACGTTGCACGTTTCGGTGTCGCTCCTGCTCTTGTGGCGGTCCCTTGATGTCGGCTTGATTTTATAGCAGCGGCCACCGGAAAGGCGACCGCACTGTTCCGGTAGGTTGGTATGCGCAGGAGCAGAGCCTTCACGTGTAACTGGTGATGATGCGGCTTGCAGGTGAAGGTAGCAGTCGAGGATGGAAGGAGTGGTTGGCTGGGAAAGCGGGAATCTGCACACAAATAAGAGACGACTTAGACGTTGCACGTTCTGGTGTCGCTCCTGCTCTTGTGGCTGTCCCTTGATGCCGGCTTGAATTTATAGCAGCGGCCACCGGAAGGGCGACCGCACTGTTTCGGAAGGTTGGTATGCGCAAGTGCAGAGCCCGCACATGCAACTGGCGATGATGCGGCTTGCAGGTGAGGGTAGCTGGCGAGAGTGGAAGGAATGGTTGGCTCGGTAAGCGGGAATCTGCACACAAATAAGAGAACTTAGACGTTGCACGTTTCGCTGTCGCTCCTGCTCTTGTGGCGGTCCCTTGATGCCGGCTAGATTTTATAGCAGCGGCCACCCGAAGGGCGATTGCACTGTTCCGGAAATTCGGTATGCGCAGGTGCTGAGCCTGCACGTGCAACTAGCGATGATGCGGCTTGCAGGTGAGCGTAGCTGGCGAGGGTGGAAGGAGTGGTTGACTGCGTAAGCGGGAATCTACACACACAGAAGAGAAGACATGGACTTTGCACGTTTCGCTGTCGCTGCAGCTCTTGTGGTGGTCCCTTGATGCCGGCTTCATTTTATAGCAGCGGCCACCGGAAGGGCGACCGCACTGTTCCGGAAGGTTGGTATGCGCAGGTGCTGAGCCCGCACGTGCAACTGGCGATGATTCGGCTTGCAGTGGAGGGTAGCAGGCGAGGGTGGAATGAGTGGTTGGCTTGGTAAGCGGGAACCTGCACACAAATAAGGGAAGACGTAGACGTTGTTTGTTTCGCTGTCCCTGCAGTTCTTGTGGCGGTCCCTTGATGCCGGCCTGCTTTTATAGCAGCCCCACCGGAAGGGCCACCGCACTGTTCCGGAAGGTTGGTATGCTCAGGTGCAGAGCCCGCACGTGTAACTTTCTATGATGCGGCTTGCAGGTGAGGGTAGCAGGCGAGGGTGGAATGAGTGGTTGGCTCGATAAGCGGGAATCTGCACACAAATAAGAGAAGACTTAGACGTTGCACGTTTCGCTCTCGCAGCAGTTCTTGTGGTGGTCCCTTGTTGCCGGCTTGATTTTGTAGCAGCCCCAGCGGAAGGGCGACCGCACTGTTCCGGAAGGTTGGTATGCGCAGGTGCAGAGCCCGCATGTGCAACTAGCTATGATACGGCTTGCAGACGAGGGTAGCTGGCGATGGTAGAAGGAGCGGTTGACTGCGTAAGAGGGTTAAATGCACACAAATAAGAGAAGACAGACGTTGCAGGTTTCGCTGTCGCTGCAGCTCTTGTGGCGGTCCCTTGATGCCGGCTAGATTTTATAGCAACGGCCTCCGGAACGGCGACCGCACTGTTCCGGAAGGTTGGTATGCGCAGGTGCAGAGCCCGCACGTGTAACTGGCGATGATGCGGCTTGCAGGTGAGGGTAGCAGGCGAGGGTGGAATGAGTGGTTGGCTGGGTAAGCGGGAATCTGCACACAAATAAGAGAGGACTTAGACGTTGCACATTTCGCTGTCGCAGCAGTTCTAGTGGCGGTCCCTTGATGCCGGCTTGATTTTATAGCAGCGGCCCCCGGAACGGCGACCGCACTGTTCCGGACGGTTTGTATGCGCAGGTGCAGAGCCCGCATGTGTAACTGGCGATCATGCGGCTTGCAGGTGAGGGTAGCAGGCGAGAGTGGAATGAGTGGTTGGCTGGGTAACCGGTAATCTGCACAAATAAGAGAAGACTTAGACGTTGCACGTTTCGGTGTCGCTCCTGCTCTTGTGGCGGTCCCTTGATGCCGGCTTGATTTTATAGCAGCGGCCACCCGAAGGGCGACTTCACTGCTCCAGAAGGTTGGTATGCTCAGGTGCAGAGCCCGCACGTGTAACTGGCGTTGATGCGGCTTGCAGGTTAGGGTAGCAGGCGAGGGTGGAATGAGTGGTTGGCTGGGTAAGCGGGAATCTGCACACAAATAAGAGAAGACTTAGACGTTGCATGTTTCGCGGTCGCTGCAGCTCTCGTGGCGGTCCCTTGATGCCGGCTTGATTTTATAGCAGCGGCCACCGGAAGGGCGACCGCACTGTTCCGGAAGGTTGGTATGCGCAGGTGCTGAGCCCGCACGTGCAACTGGCGATGATTCGGCTTGCAGTGGAGGGTAGCAGGCGAGGGTGGAATGAGTGGTTGGCTTGGTAAGCGGGAATCTGCACACAAATAAGGGAAGACTTAGACGTTGTTTGTTTCGCGGTCGCTGCAGCTCTCGTGGCGGTCCCTTGATGCCGGCTTGATTTAATAGCAGCGGCCACCGGAAGGGCGACCGCACTGTTCCGGAAGGTTGGTATGCGCAGGTGCAGAGCCCGCACGTGCAACTGGCGATGATTCGGCTTGCAGTGGAGGGTAGCAGGCGAGGGTGGAATGAGTGGTTGGCTTGGTAAGCGGGAATCTGCACACAAATAAGAGAAGACTTAGACGTTGCACGTTTCGCTGCCGCTGCAGCTCTTGTGGCGGTCCTTTGATGCCGGCTTGAATTTATAGCAGCGGCCACCGGAAGGGCCACCGCACTGTTCCGGAAGGTTGGTATGCTCAGGTGCAGAGCCCGCACGTGTAACTGGCGTTGATGCGGCTTGCAGGTTAGGGTAGCAGGCGAGGGTGGAATGAGTGGTTGGCTGGGTAAGCAGGAATCTGCACACAAATAAGAGAAGACTTAGACGTTGTTTGTTTCGCTGTCCCTGCAGTTCTTGTGGCGTCCCTTGATTCCGGCCTGATTTTATAGCAGCCCCACCGGAAGGGCGACCGCACTGTTCCGGAAGGTTGGTATGCGCAGGTGCAGAGCGCGCATGTGCAACTGGCGATGATTCGGCTTGCAGGTCAGGGTAGCAGCCGAGGGTGGAATGAGTGGTTGGCTGGGTAAGCGGGAATCTGCACACAAATAAGAGAAGACTTAGACGTTGCACGTTTCGCTGTCGCTGCAGCTCTTGTGGCGGTCCCTTGATGCCGGCTTCATTTTATAGCAGAGGCCATCTGAAGGGCAGCCGCACTGTTCCGGAAGGTTGGTATGCGCAGGTGCAAAGTCCGCACGTGTAACTGGCGATGATTCGGCTTGTAGGTGAAAGTAGCTGGCGAGGGTGGAAGGTGTGGTTGGCTGCGGAAGCGGGAATCTGCACACAAATAAGAGAAGACATGGACGTTGCACGTTTCGGTGTCGCTCCTGCTCTTGTGGCGGTCCCTTGATGTCGGCTTGATTTTATAGCAGCGGCCACCGGAAAGGCGATCGCACTGTTCCGGTAGGTTGGTATGCGCAGGTGCAGAGCCCGAACGTGTAACTGGTGATGATGCGGCTTGCAGGTGAAGGTAGCAGTCGAGGATGGAAGGAGTGGTTGGCTGGGAAAGCGGGAATCTGCACACAAATAAGAGACGACTTAGACGTTGCACGTTCCGGTGTCGCTCCTGCTCTTGTGGCGGTCCCTTGATGCCGGCTTCATTTTATAGTAGAGGCCACCAGAAGGGTAGCCGCACTGTTCCGGAAGGTTGGTATGCGCAGGCGCAAAGCCCGCACGTGTAACTTTCTATGATGCGGCTTGCTGGTGAGGGTAGCAGGCAAGGGTGGAATGAGTGGTTGGCTCGATAAGCGGGAATCTGCACACAAATAAGAGAAGACTTAGACGTTGCACGCTTCGCTGTCGCAGCAGTTCTTGTGGCGGTCCCTTGATGCCGGCTTGATTTTATAGCAGCCCCACCGGAAGGGCGACCGCACTGTTCCGGAACGTTGGTATGCGCAGGTGCAGAGCCCGCATGTGCAACTAGCTATGATACGGCTTGCAGACGAGGGTAGCTGGCGATGGTAGAAGGAGTGGTTGACTGCGTAAGAGGGTTAAATGCACACAAATAAGAGAAGACAGACGTTGCAGGTTTCGCTGTCGCTGCAGCTCTTGTGGCGGTCCCTTGATGCCGGCTAGATTTTATAGCAGCGCCCTCCGGAACGGCGACCGCACTGTTCCGGAAGGTTGGTATGCGCAGGTGCAGAGCCCACACGTGTAACTGGCGATGATGCGGCTTGCAGGTGAGGGTAGCAGGCGAGGGTGGAATGAGTGGTTGGCTGGGTAAGCGGTAATATGCACAAATAAGAGAAGACTTAGACGTTGCACGTTTCGGTGTCGCTCCTGCTCTTGTGGCGGGCCCTTGATGCCGGCTTGATTTTATAGCAGCGGCCACCCGAAGGGCGACCGCACTGTTCCGGAAGGTTGGTATGCACAGGTGCAGAGCCCGCACGTGTAACTGGCGATGATGCGGCTTGCAGGTGAGGGTGGAATGAGTGGTTGGCTGGGAAAGCGGGAATCTGCACACAAATAAGAGAAGACTTAGACGTTGCACGTTCCGGTGTCGCCCCTGCTCTTGTGGCGGTCCCTTGATGCCGGCTTGATTTTATAGCAGCGGCCACCGGAAGGGCGACTTCACTGTTCCAGAAGGTTGGTATGCGCAGGTGCAGAGCCCGCACGTGTAACTGGCGATGATGCGGCTTGCAGGTGAGGGTAGCAGGTGAGGGTGGAATGAGTGGTTGGCTGGGTAAGCGGGAATCTGCACACAAATAAAAGAAAACTTAGACGTTGCACGTTTCGGTGTCGCTACTGCTCTTGTGGCGGTCCCTTGATGCCGGCTTGATTTTATAGCAGCGGCCACCGGAAGAGCGACCGCACTGTTCCGGAAGGTTGGTATGCGCAGGTGCAGAGCCCGCACGTGTAACTGGCGATGATGCGGCTTTCAAGTGAGGGTAGCAACCGAGGATGGAATGAGTGGTTGGCTGGGTAAGCGGGAATCTGCACACAAATAAAAGAAAAATTAGACGTTGCACGTTTCGGTGTCGCTGCTGCTCTTGTGGCGGTCCCTTGATGCCGGCTTGATTTTATAGCAGCGGCCACCGGAAGAGCGACCGCACAGTTCCGGAAGGTTGGTATGCGCAGGTACAGAGCCCGCACGTGTAACTGGCGATGATGCGGCTTTCAAGTGAGGGTAGCAACCGAGGATGGAAGGAGTGGTTGGCTGGGAAAGCGGGAATCTGCACACAAATAAGAGAAGACTTAGACGTTGCACGTTTCGCGGTCGCTGCAGCTCTCGTGGCGGTCCCTTGATGATGGCTTGATTTTATAACAGCGGCCACCGGAAGGGCGACCGCACTGTTCCGGAAGGTTGGTATGCGCAGGTGCAGAGCCCGCACATGCAACTGGCGATGATTCGGCTTGCAGTGGAGGGTAGCAGCGAGGGTGGAATGAGTGGTTGGCTGGGTAAGCGGGAATCTGCACACAAATAAGAGAAGACTTAGACGTTGCACGTTTCGCTGTCGCTGCAGCTCTTGCGGCGGTCCCTTGATGCCGGCTTGAATTTATAGCAGCGGCCACCGGAAGGGCCACCGCACTGTTCCGGAAGGTTGGTATGCTCAGGTGCAGAGCCCGCACGTGTAACTGGCGTTGATGCGGCTTGCAGGTTAGGGTAGCAGGCGAGGGTGGAATGAGTGGTTGGCTGGGTAAGCGGGAATCTGCACACAAATAAGAGAAGACTTAGACGTTGTTTGTTTCGCTGTCGCTGCAGTTCTTGTGGCGGTCCCTTGATGCCGGCTTGATTTTATAGCAGCCCCACCGGAAGGGCGAACGCACTGTTCCGGAAGGTTGGTATGCGCAGGTGCAGAGCCCGCACGTGCGACTGGCGATGATTCGGCTTGCAGGTCAGGGTAGCAGCCGAGGGTGGAATGAGTGGTTGGCTGGGTAAGCGGGAATCTGCACACAAATAAGAGAAGACTTAGACGTTGCACGTTTCGCTGTCGCTGCAGCTCTTGTGGCGGTCCCTTGATGCCGGCTTGAATATATAGCAGCGGCCACCAGAAGGGCAACCGCACTGTTCCGGAAGGTTGGTATGCGCAAGTGCAGAGCCCGCACATGCAACTGGCGATGATGCAGCTTGCAGGTGAGGGTAGCTGGCGAGGGTGGAATGAGTGGTTGGCTGGGTAAGCGGGAATCTGCACACAAATAAGAGAAGACTTAGACGTTGCACGTTTCGCTGTCGCTGCAGCTCTTGTGGCGGTCCCTTGATGCCGGCTTGAATATATAGCAGCGGCCACCAGAAGGGCAACCGCACTGTTCCGGAAGGTTGGTATGCGCAAGTGCAGAGCCCGCACATGCAACTGGCGATGATGCAGCTTGCAGGTGAGGGTAGCTGGCGAGGGTGGAAGGAGTGGTTGGCTCGGTAAGCGGTAATCTGCACAAATAAGAGAAGACTTAGACGTTGCACGTTTCGCTGTCGCTACAGCTCTTGTGGCGGTCCCTTGATGCCGGCTTGAATTTATAGCAGCGGCCCCCGGAACGGCGACCGCACTGTTCCGGAAGGTTGGTATGCGCAGGTGCAGAGCTCGCACGTGTGACTGGCGATGATGCGGCTTGCAGGTGAGGGTAGCAGGCGAGGGTGGAAGGATTGGTTGGCTGGGCAAGCGGGAATCTGCACACAAATAAGAGAAGACTTAGACGTTGCATGTTTCGGTGTCGCTCCTGCTCTTGTGGCGGTCCCTTGATGCCGGCTTGATTTTATAGCAGCGGCCACCGGAAGGGCGACCGCACTGTTCCGGAAGGCTGGTATGCGCAGGAGCAGAGCCCGCACGTGTAAGTGGCGATGATACGGCTTGCAGGTGAGGGTAGCTGGCGATAGTGGAAGGAGTGGTTGACTTCGTAAGAGGGAATCTGCACACAAATAAGAGAAGACTTAGACGTTGCACGTTTCGCTGTCGCTGCAGCTCATGTGGCGGTCCCTTGATACCGGCTTGATTTTATAGCAGCGGCCCCCGGAACGGCGACCGCACTGTTCAGGAAGGTTGGTATGCGCAGGTGCAGAGCCCGCACGTGTAACTGGCGATAATGCGGCTTGCAGGTGAGGGTAGCAGTCGAGGGCGGAAGGAGTGGTTGGCTCGATAAGCGGGAATCTGCACACAAATAAGAGAAGACTTAGACGTTGCACGTTTCGCTGTCGCTGCAGTTCTTGTGGCGGTCCCTTGATGCCGGCTTGATTTTATAGCAGCGCCACCGGAAGGGCGACCGTACTGTTCCGGAAGGTTGGTATGCGCAGGTGCAGAGCCCGCACGTGCAACTGGCGATGATTCGGCTTGCAGTGGAGGGTAGCAGGCGAGGGTGGAATGAGTGGTTGGCTGGGTAAGCGGGAATCTGCACACAAATAAGAGAAGACAGACGTTGCACGTTTCGCTGTCGCTGCAGCTCTTGCGGCGGTCCCTTGATGCCGGCTTGAATTTATAGCAGCGGCCACCGAAAGGGCCACCGCACTGTTCCGGAAGGTTGGTATGCTCAGGTGCAGAGCCCGCACGTGTAACTGGCGTTGATGCGGCTTGCAGGTTAGGGTAGCAGGCGAGGGTGGAATGAGTGGTTGGCTGGGTAAGCGGGAATCTGCACACAAATAAGAGAAGACTTAGACGTTGTTTGTTTCGCTGTCGCTGCAGTTCTTGTGGCGGTCCCTTGATGCCGGCTTGATTTTATAGCAGCCCCACCGGAAGGGCGAACGCACTGTTCCGGAAGGTTGGTATGCGCAGGTGCAGAGCCCGCACGTGCGACTGGCGATGATTCGGCTTGCAGGTCAGGGTAGCAGCCGAGGGTGGAATGAGTGGTTGGCTGGGTAAGCGGGAATCTGCACACAAATAAGAGAAGACTTAGACGTTGCACGTTTCGCTGTCGCTGCAGCTCTTGTGGCGGTCCCTTGATGCCGGCTTGAATATATAGCAGCGGCCACCAGAAGGGCAACCGCACTGTTCCGGAAGGTTGGTATGCGCAAGTGCAGAGCCCGCACATGCAACTGGCGATGATGCAGCTTGCAGGTGAGGGTAGCTGGCGAGGGTGGAAGGAGTGGTTGGCTCGGTAAGCGGTAATCTGCACAAATAAGAGAAGACTTAGACGTTGCACGTTTCGCTGTCGCTACAGCTCTTGTGGCGGTCCCTTGATGCCGGCTTGAATTTATAGCAGCGGCCCCCGGAACGGCGACCGCACTGTTCCGAAAGGTTGGTATGCGCAGGTGCAGAGCTCGCACGTGTGACTGGCGATGATGCGGCTTGCAGGTGAGGGTAGCAGGCGAGGGTGGAAGGATTGGTTGGCTGGGCAAGCGGGAATCTGCACACAAATAAGAGAAGACTTAGACGTTGCATGTTTCGGTGTCGCTCCTGCTCTTGTGGCGGTCCCTTGATGCCGGCTTGATTTTATAGCAGCGGCCACCGGAAGGGCGACCGCACTGTTCCGGAAGGCTGGTATGCGCAGGAGCAGAGCCCGCACGTGTAAGTGGCGATGATACGGCTTGCAGGGTGAGGGTAGCTGGCGATAGTGGAAGGAGTGGTTGACTTCGTAAGAGGGAATCTGCACACAAATAAGAGAAGACTTAGACGTTGCACGTTTCGCTGTCGCTGCAGCTCATGTGGCGGTCCCTTGATACCGGCTTGATTTTATAGCAGCGGCCCCCCGGAACGGCGACCGCACTGTTCCGGAAGGTTGGTATGCGCAGGTGCAGAGCCCGCACGTGTAACTGGCGATAATGCGGCTTGCAGGTGAGGGTAGCAGTCGAGGGCGGAAGGAGTGGTTGGCTCGATAAGCGGGAATCTGCACACAAATAAGAGAAGACTTAGACGTTGCACGTTTCGCTGTCGCTGCAGTTCTTGTGGCGGTCCTTGATGCCGGCTTGATTTTATAGCAGCGCCACGGAAGGGCGACCGCACTGTTCCGAAGGTTGGTATGCGCAGGTGCAGAGCCCGCTCGTGTAACTGGCGATGATGCGGCTTGCAGGTGAGGGTAGCAGGCGAGCGTGGAATGAGTGGTTGGCTGGGTAAGCGGTAATCTGCACAAATAAAAGAAGACTTAGACGTTGCACGTTTCGGTGTCGCTCCTGCTCTTGTGGCGGTTCTTGATGCCGGCTTGATTTCATAGCAGCGGCCACCCGAAGGGCGACTGCACTGTTCCAGAAGGTTGGTATGCGCAGGTGCAGAGCCCGCACGTGTAACTGGGGATGATGCGGCTTGCAGGTGAGGGTAGCAGGTGAGGGTGGAATGAGTGGTTAGCTGGGTAAGCGGGAATCTGCACACAAATAGAGAAGACTTAGACGTTGCACGTTCGCTGTCGCATCAGTTCTAGTGGCGGTTCCTTGATGCCGGCTTGATTATATAGCAGCGGCCACCGGAAGGGCGACCGCACTGTTCCGGAACGTTGATATGCGCAGGTGCAGAGCCCGCATGTGCAACTAGGTATGATACGGCTTGCAGGTGAGGGTAGCTGGCGATAGTAGAAGGAGTGGTTGACGGCGTAAGAGGGAATCTGCACACAAATAAGAGAACACTTAGACGTTGCACGTTTCGCTGTCGCTGCAGCTCTTGTGGCGGTCCCTTGGTGCCGGCTTGATTTTATAGCAGCGGCCCCCCGGAACGTCGACCGCACTGTTCCGAAGGTTTGGTATGCGCAGGTGCAGAGCCCGCACGTGTAAATGGCGATGATGCGGCTTGCAGGTGAGGGTAGCTGGCGATTGTGGAAGGAGTGGTTGGGTCGGTAAGCGGAAATCTGCACACAAATAAGAGAAGACTTAGACGTTGCACGTTTCGGTGTCGCTGCAGCTCTTGTTGCGGTCCCTTGATGCCGGCTTAATTTTATAGCAGCGGCCTCCGGAACGGCGACCGCACTGTTCCGGAAGGTTGGTATGCGCAGGTGCAGAGCCCGCTCGTGTAACTGGCGATGATGCGGCTTGCAGGTGAGGGTAGCAGGCGAGCGTGGAATGAGTGGTTGGCTGGGTAAGCGGTAATCTGCACAAATAAGAGAAGACTTAGGACGTTGCACGTTTCGGTGTCGCTCCTGCTCTTGTGGCGGTTCCTTGATGCCGGCTTGATTTCATAGCAGCGGCACCCGAAGGGCGACTGCACTGTTCCAGAAGGTTGGTATGCGCAGGGCAGAGCCCGCACGTGTAACTGGGGATGATGCGGCTTGCAGGTGAGGGTAGCAGGTGAGGGTGGAATGAGTGGTTGGCTGGGTAAGCGGGAATCTGCACACAAATAAGAGAAAACTTAGACGCTGCACGTTTGGGTGTCGCTGCTGCTCTTGTGGCGGTCCCTTGATGCCGGCTTGATTTTATAGCAGCGGCCACCGGAAGAGCGACCGCACAGTTCCGGAAGGTTGGTATGCGCAGGTGCAGAGACCGCACGTGTAACTGGCGATGATGCGGCTTGCAAGTGAGGGCAGCAACCGAGTGTGGAAGGAGTTGTTGGCTGGGAAAGCGGGAATCTGCACAAAAATAAGAGAAGACTTAGACGTTGCACGTTCCGGTGTCGCCCCCTGCTCTTGTGTCGGTCCCTTGATGCCGCTTGAATTTATAGCAGCGGCCACCGGAAGGGCGACCGCACTGTTCAGGAAGGTTGGTACTCTCATGTGCAGAGACCGCACGTGTAATTGGCGTTGATGCGGCTTGCAGGTTAGGGTAGCAGGCGAGGGTGGAATGAGTGGTTGGCTGGGTAAGCGGGAATCTGCACACAAATAAGAGAAGACTTAGACGTTGCATGTTTCGCTGTCGCTGCAGCTCTTGTGGCGGTCTCTTGATGCCGGCTTCAATTTATATCAGCGGCCCTCGGAAGGGCCACCGCACTGTCCGGAAGGTTGGTATGCTCAAGTGCCGAGCCCGCACGTGTAACTGGCGTTGATGCGGCTTGCAGGTTAGGGTAGCAGGCGAGGGTGGAATGAGTGGTTGGCTGGGTAAGCGGGAATCTGCACACAAATAAGAGAAGACTTAGACGTTGCATGTTTCGCTGTCTCTGCAGTTCTTGTGGCGGTCTCTTGATGCCGGCTTGATTTTATAGCAGCCCCACCAGAAGGGCGACCGCACTGTTCCGGAAGGTAGGTATGCGCAGGTGCAGAGCCCGCACGTGCAACTGGCGATGATTCGGCTTGTAGGTGAAAATAGCTGGTGAGGGTGGAAGGAGTGGTTGGCTGCGTAAGCGGGAATCTGCACACAAATAAGAGAAGACTTAGACGTTGCACGTTCCGGTGTCGCCCCTGCTCTTGTGGCGGTTCCTTGATGCCGGCTTGATTTTATAGCAGCGGCCACCGGAAGGGCGACCGCACTGTTCCGGAATGTTGGTATGCGCAGGTGCAGAGCCCGCATGTGCAACTAGCTATGATACGGCTTGCAGGTGAGGGTAGCTGGCGATAGTAGAGGGAGTGGTTGACTGCGTAAGAGGGAATCTGCACACAAATAAGAGAAGACTTAGACGTTGCACGTTTCGCTGTCGCTGCAGCTCTTGTGGCGGTCCCTTGATGCCGGCTTGAATTTATAGCAGCGGCCCCCGGAACGGCGACCGCACTGTTCCGGAAGGTTGGTATGCGCAGGTACAGAGCTCGCACGTGTGAGTGGCGATGATGCGGCTTGCAGGTGAGGGTAGAAGGCGAGGGTGGAAGGATTGGTTGGCTGGGCAAGCGGGAATCTGCACACAAATAAGAGAAGACTTAGACGTTGCATGTTTCGGTGTCGCTCCTGCTCTTTTGGCGGTCCCTTGATGCCGGCTTGATTTTATAGCAGCGGCCACCGGAAGGGCGACCGCACTGTTCGGGAAGGTTGGTATGCGCAGGAGCAGAGCCCGCACGTGTAAGTGGAGATGATACGGCTTGCAGGTGAGGGTAGCTGGCGATAGTGGAATGAGTGGTTGGCTGGGTAAGCGGGAATCTGCACACAAATAAGAGAAGACTTAGACGTTGCACGTTTCGCTGTCGCTGCAGTTCTTGTGGCTGTCCCTTGATGGCGGCTTGATTTTATAGCAGCCCCAACGGAAGGGCGACCGCACTGTTCCGGAAGGTTGGTATGCGCAGGTGCAGAGCCCGCACGTGCAACTGGCGATGATTCGGCTTGCAGGTCAGAGTAGCAGCCGAGGGTGGAATGAGTGGTTGGCTGGGTAAGCGGGAATCTGCACACAAATAAGAGAAGACTTAGACGTTGCACGTTTCGCTGTCGCTGCAGCTCTTGTGGCGGTCCCTTGATGCCGGCTTCATTTTATAGCAGAGGCCGCCTGAAGGGCAGCCGCACTGTTCCGGAAGGTTGTTATGCGCAGGTGCAGAGCCCGCACGTGCAACTGGCGATGATTCGGCTTGCAGGTCAGAGTAGCAGCCGAGGGTGGAATGAGTGGTTGGCTGGGTAAGCGGGAATCTGCACACAAATAAGAGAAGACTTAGACGTTGCACGTTTCGCTGTCGCTGCAGTTCTTGTGGCGATCCCTTGATGCCGGCTTGATTTTATAGCAGCCCCACCGGAAGGGCGACCGCACTGTTCCGGAAGGTTGGTATGCGCAGGTGCAGAGCCCGCACGTGCAACTGGCGATGATTCGGCTTGCAGGTCAGGGTAGCAGCCGAGGGTGGAATGAGTGGTTGGCTGGGTAAGCGGCAATCTGCACACAAATAAGAGAAGACTTAGACGTTGCACGTTTCGCTGTCGCATCAGTTCTAGTGGCGGTTCCTTGATGCCGGCTTGATTATATAGCAGCGGCCACCGGAAGGGCGACCGCACTGTTCCGGAACGTTGATATGCGCAGGTGCAAAGCCCGCATGTGCAACTAGGTATGATACGGCTTGCAGGTGAGGGTAGCTGGCGATAGTAGAAGGAGTGGTTGACGGCGTAAGAGGGAATCTGCACACAAATAAGAGAACACTTAGACGTTGCACGTTTCGCTGTCGCTGCAGCTCTTGTGGCGGTCCCTTGGTGCCGGCTTGATTTTATAGCAGCGGCCCCCGGAACGGCGACCGCACTGTTCCGGAAGGTTGGTATGCGCAGGTGCAGAGCCCGCACGTGTAACTGGCGATGATGCGGCTTGCAGGTGAGGGTAGCTGGCGATTGTGGAAGGAGTGGTTGGGTCGGTAAGCGGAAATCTGCACACAAATAAGAGAAGACTTAGACGTTGCACGTTTCTGTTGCTCCTGCTCTTGTGGCGGTCCCTTGATGCCGGCTAGATTTTATAGCAGCGGCCACCCGAAGGGCGATTGCACTGTTCCGTAAATTCGGTATGCGCAGGTGCAGAGCCTGCACGTGCAACTAGCGATGATGCGGCTTGCAGGTGAGCGTAGCTGGCGATGGTGGAAGGAGTGGTTGACTGCGTAAGCGGGAATCTGCACACAAATAAGAGAAGACATGGACGTTGCACGTTTCGCTGTCGCTGCAGCTCTTGTGGCGGTCCCTTGATGCCGGCTTCATTTTATAGTAGAGGCCACCAGAAGGGCAGCCGCACTGTTCCGGAAGGTTGGTATGCGCAGGCGCAAAGCCCGCACGTGTAACTTTCTATGATGCGGCTTGCAGGTGAGGGTAGCAGGCAAGGGTGGAATGAGTGGTTGGCTCGATAAGCGGGAATCTGCACACAAATAAGAGAAGACTTAGACGTTGCACGTTTCGCTGTCGCTCCTGCTCTTGTGGTGGTCCCTTGTTGCCGGCTTGATTTTGTAGCAGCCCCAGCGGAAGGGCGACCGCACTGTTCCGGAAGGTTGGTATGCGCAGGTGCAGAGCCCGCATGTGCAACTAGCTATGATACGGCTTGCAGACGAGGGTAGCTGGCGATGGTAGAAGGAGCGGTTGACTGCGTAAGAGGGTTAAATGCACACAAATAAGAGAAGACAGACGTTGCAGGTTTCGCTGTCGCTGCAGCTCTTGTGGCGGTCCCTTGATGCCGGCTAGATTTTATAGCAGCGGCCTCCGGAACGGCGACCGCACTGTTCCGGAAGGTTGGTATGCGCAGGTGCAGAGCCCGCACGTGTAACTGGCGATGATGCGGCTTGCAGGTGAGGGTAGCAGGCGAGGGTGGAATGAGTGGTTGGCTGGGTAAGCGGGAATCTGCACACAAATAAGAGAGGACTTAGACGTTGCACATTTCGCTGTCGCAGCAGTTCTAGTGGCGGTCCCTTGATGCCGGCTTGATTTTATAGCAGCGGCCCCCGGAACGGCGACCGCACTGTTCCGGACGGTTTGTATGCGCAGGTGCAGAGCCCGCATGTGTAACTGGCGATCATGCGGCTTGCAGGTGAGGGTAGCAGGCGAGAGTGGAATGAGTGGTTGGCTGGGTAACCGGTAATCTGCACAAATAAGAGAAGACTTAGACGTTGCACGTTTCGGTGTCGCTCCTGCTCTTGTGGCGGTCCCTTGATGCCGGCTTGATTTTATAGCAGCGGCCACCCGAAGGGCGACTTCACTGCTCCAGAAGGTTGGTATGCTCAGGTGCAGAGCCCGCACGTGTAACTGGCGTTGATGCGGCTTGCAGGTTAGGGTAGCAGGCGAGGGTGGAATGAGTGGTTGGCTGGGTAAGCGGGAATCTGCACACAAATAAGAGAAGACTTAGACGTTGCATGTTCAGCGGTCGCTGCAGCTCTCGTGGCGGTCCCTTGATGCCGGCTTGATTTTATAGCAGCGGCCACCGGAAGGGCGACCGCACTGTTCCGGAAGGTTGGTATGCGCAGGTGCTGAGCCCGCACGTGCAACTGGCGATGATTCGGCTTGCAGTGGAGGGTAGCAGGCGAGGGTGGAATGAGTGGTTGGCTTGGTAAGCGGGAATCTGCACACAAATAAGGGAAGACTTAGACGTTGTTTGTTTCGCGGTCGCTGCAGCTCTCGTGGCGGTCCCTTGATGCCGGCTTGATTTAATAGCAGCGGCCACCGGAAGGGCGACCGCACTGTTCCGGAAGGTTGGTATGCGCAGGTGCAGAGCCCGCACGTGCAACTGGCGATGATTCGGCTTGCAGTGGAGGGTAGCAGGCGAGGGTGGAATGAGTGGTTGGCTTGGTAAGCGGGAATCTGCACACAAATAAGAGAAGACTTAGACGTTGCACGTTTCGCTGCCGCTGCAGCTCTTGTGGCGGTCCTTTGATGCCGGCTTGAATTTATAGCAGCGGCCACCGGAAGGGCCACCGCACTGTTCCGGAAGGTTGGTATGCTCAGGTGCAGAGCCCGCACGTGTAACTGGCGTTGATGCGGCTTGCAGGTTAGGGTAGCAGGCGAGGGTGGAATGAGTGGTTGGCTGGGTAAGCGGGAATCTGCACACAAATAAGAGAAGACTTAGACGTTGTTTGTTTCGCTGTCCCTGCAGTTCTTGTGGCGTCCCTTGATTCCGGCCTGATTTTATAGCAGCCCCACCGGAAGGGCGACCGCACTGTTCCGGAAGGTTGGTATGCGCAGGTGCAGAGCGCGCATGTGCAACTGGCGATGATTCGGCTTGCAGGTCAGGGTAGCAGCCGAGGGTGGAATGAGTGGTTGGCTGGGTAAGCGGGAATCTGCACACAAATAAGAGAAGACTTAGACGTTGCACGTTTCGCTGTCGCTGCAGCTCTTGTGGCGGTCCCTTGATGCCGGCTTCATTTTATAGCAGAGGCCATCTGAAGGGCAGCCGCACTGTTCCGGAAGGTTGGTATGCGCAGGTGCAAAGTCCGCACGTGTAACTGGCGATGATTCGGCTTGTAGGTGAAAGTAGCTGGCGAGGGTGGAAGGAGTGGTTGGCTGCGGAAGCGGGAATCTGCACACAAATAAGAGAAGACATGGACGTTGCACGTTTCGGTGTCGCTCCTGCTCTTGTGGCGGTCCCTTGATGTCGGCTTGATTTTATAGCAGCGGCCACCGGAAAGGCGATCGCACTGTTCCGGTAGGTTGGTATGCGCAGGTGCAGAGCCCGAACGTGTAACTGGTGATGATGCGGCTTGCAGGTGAAGGTAGCAGTCGAGGATGGAAGGAGTGGTTGGCTGGGAAAGCGGGAATCTGCACACAAATAAGAGACGACTTAGACGTTGCACGTTCCGGTGTCGCTCCTGCTCTTGTGGCGGTCCCTTGATGCCGGCTTCATTTTATAGTAGAGGCCACCAGAAGGGTAGCCGCACTGTTCCGGAAGGTTGGTATGCGCAGGCGCAAAGCCCGCACGTGTAACTTTCTATGATGCGGCTTGCTGGTGAGGGTAGCAGGCAAGGGTGGAATGAGTGGTTGGCTCGATAAGCGGGAATCTGCACACAAATAAGAGAAGACTTAGACGTTGCACGCTTCGCTGTCGCAGCAGTTCTTGTGGCGGTCCCTTGATGCCGGCTTGATTTTATAGCAGCCCCACCGGAAGGGCGACCGCACTGTTCCGGAACGTTGGTATGCGCAGGTGCAGAGCCCGCATGTGCAACTAGCTATGATACGGCTTGCAGACGAGGGTAGCTGGCGATGGTAGAAGGAGTGGTTGACTGCGTAAGAGGGTTAAATGCACACAAATAAGAGAAGACAGACGTTGCAGGTTTCGCTGTCGCTGCAGCTCTTGTGGCGGTCCCTTGATGCCGGCTAGATTTTATAGCAGCGCCCTCCGGAACGGCGACCGCACTGTTCCGGAAGGTTGGTATGCGCAGGTGCAGAGCCCACACGTGTAACTGGCGATGATGCGGCTTGCAGGTGAGGGTAGCAGGCGAGGGTGGAATGAGTGGTTGGCTGGGTAAGCGGTAATATGCACAAATAAGAGAAGACTTAGACGTTGCACGTTTCGGTGTCGCTCCTGCTCTTGTGGCGGGCCCTTGATGCCGGCTTGATTTTATAGCAGCGGCCACCCGAAGGGCGACCGCACTGTTCCGGAAGGTTGGTATGCACAGGTGCAGAGCCCGCACGTGTAACTGGCGATGATGCGGCTTGCAGGTGAGGGTGGAATGAGTGGTTGGCTGGGAAAGCGGGAATCTGCACACAAATAAGAGAAGACTTAGACGTTGCACGTTCCGGTGTCGCCCCTGCTCTTGTGGCGGTCCCTTGATGCCGGCTTGATTTTATAGCAGCGGCCACCGGAAGGGCGACTTCACTGTTCCAGAAGGTTGGTATGCGCAGGTGCAGAGCCCGCACGTGTAACTGGCGATGATGCGGCTTGCAGGTGAGGGTAGCAGGTGAGGGTGGAATGAGTGGTTGGCTGGGTAAGCGGGAATCTGCACACAAATAAAAGAAAACTTAGACGTTGCACGTTTCGGTGTCGCTACTGCTCTTGTGGCGGTCCCTTGATGCCGGCTTGATTTTATAGCAGCGGCCACCGGAAGAGCGACCGCACTGTTCCGGAAGGTTGGTATGCGCAGGTGCAGAGCCCGCACGTGTAACTGGCGATGATGCGGCTTTCAAGTGAGGGTAGCAACCGAGGATGGAATGAGTGGTTGGCTGGGTAAGCGGGAATCTGCACACAAATAAAAGAAAAATTAGACGTTGCACGTTTCGGTGTCGCTGCTGCTCTTGTGGCGGTCCCTTGATGCCGGCTTGATTTTATAGCAGCGGCCACCGGAAGAGCGACCGCACAGTTCCGGAAGGTTGGTATGCGCAGGTGCAGAGCCCGCACGTGTAACTGGCGATGATGCGGCTTTCAAGTGAGGGTAGCAACCGAGGATGGAAGGAGTGGTTGGCTGGGAAAGCGGGAATCTGCACACAAATAAGAGAAGACTTAGACGTTGCACGTTTCGCGGTCGCTGCAGCTCTCGTGGCGGTCCCTTGATGATGGCTTGATTTTATAGCAGCGGCCACCGGAAGGGCGACCGCACTGTTCCGGAAGGTTGGTATGCGCAGGTGCAGAGCCCGCACATGCAACTGGCGATGATTCGGCTTGCAGTGGAGGGTAGCAGCGAGGGTGGAATGAGTGGTTGGCTGGGTAAGCGGGAATCTGCACACAAATAAGAGAAGACTTAGACGTTGCACGTTTCGCTGTCGCTGCAGCTCTTGCGGCGGTCCCTTGATGCCGGCTTGAATTTATAGCAGCGGCCACCGGAAGGGCCACCGCACTGTTCCGGAAGGTTGGTATGCTCAGGTGCAGAGCCCGCACGTGTAACTGGCGTTGATGCGGCTTGCAGGTTAGGGTAGCAGGCGAGGGTGGAATGAGTGGTTGGCTGGGTAAGCGGGAATCTGCACACAAATAAGAGAAGACTTAGACGTTGTTTGTTTCGCTGTCGCTGCAGTTCTTGTGGCGGTCCCTTGATGCCGGCTTGATTTTATAGCAGCCCCACCGGAAGGGCGAACGCACTGTTCCGGAAGGTTGGTATGCGCAGGTGCAGAGCCCGCACGTGCGACTGGCGATGATTCGGCTTGCAGGTCAGGGTAGCAGCCGAGGGTGGAATGAGTGGTTGGCTGGGTAAGCGGGAATCTGCACACAAATAAGAGAAGACTTAGACGTTGCACGTTTCGCTGTCGCTGCAGCTCTTGTGGCGGTCCCTTGATGCCGGCTTGAATATATAGCAGCGGCCACCAGAAGGGCAACCGCACTGTTCCGGAAGGTTGGTATGCGCAAGTGCAGAGCCCGCACATGCAACTGGCGATGATGCAGCTTGCAGGTGAGGGTAGCTGGCGAGGGTGGAATGAGTGGTTGGCTGGGTAAGCGGGAATCTGCACACAAATAAGAGAAGACTTAGACGTTGTACGTTTCGCTGTCGCTGCAGCTCTTGTGGCGGTCCCTTGATGCCGGCTTGAATATATAGCAGCGGCCACCAGAAGGGCAACCGCACTGTTCCGGAAGGTTGGTATGCGCAAGTGCAGAGCCCGCACATGCAACTGGCGATGATGCAGCTTGCAGGTGAGGGTAGCTGGCGAGGGTGGAAGGAGTGGTTGGCTCGGTAAGCGGTAATCTGCACAAATAAGAGAAGACTTAGACGTTGCACGTTTCGCTGTCGCTACAGCTCTTGTGGCGGTCCCTTGATGCCGGCTTGAATTTATAGCAGCGGCCCCCGGAACGGCGACCGCACTGTTCCGGAAGGTTGGTATGCGCAGGTGCAGAGCTCGCACGTGTGACTGGCGATGATGCGGCTTGCAGGTGAGGCTAGCAGGCGAGGGTGGAAGGATTGGTTGGCTGGGCAAGCGGGAATCTGCACACAAATAAGAGAAGACTTAGACGTTGCATGTTTCGGTGTCGCTCCTGCTCTTGTGGCGGTCCCTTGATGCCGGCTTGATTTTATAGCAGCGGCCACCGGAAGGGCGACCGCACTGTTCCGGAAGGCTGGTATGCGCAGGAGCAGAGCCCGCACGTGTAAGTGGCGATGATACGGCTTGCAGGTGAGGGTAGCTGGCGATAGTGGAAGGAGTGGTTGACTTCGTAAGAGGGAATCTGCACACAAATAAGAGAAGACTTAGACGTTGCACGTTTCGCTGTCGCTGCAGCTCATGTGGCGGTCCCTTGATACCGGCTTGATTTTATAGCAGCGGCCCCCGGAACGGCGACCGCACTGTTCCGGAAGGTTGGTATGCGCAGGTGCAGAGCCCGCACGTGTAACTGGCGATAATGCGGCTTGCAGGTGAGGGTAGCAGTCGAGGGCGGAAGGAGTGGTTGGCTCGATAAGCGGGAATCTGCACACAAATAAGAGAAGACTTAGACGTTGCACGTTTCGCTGTCGCTGCAGTTCTTGTGGCGGTCCCTTGATGCCGGCTTGATTTTATAGCAGCGCCACCGGAAGGGCGACCGTACTGTTCCGGAAGGTTGGTATGCGCAGGTGCAGAGCCCGCACGTGCAACTGGCGATGATTCGGCTTGCAGTGGAGGGTAGCAGGCGAGGGTGGAATGAGTGGTTGGCTGGGTAAGCGGGAATCTGCACACAAATAAGAGAAGACAGACGTTGCACGTTTCGCTGTCGCTGCAGCTCTTGCGGCGGTCCCTTGATGCCGGCTTGAATTTATAGCAGCGGCCACCGAAAGGGCCACCGCACTGTTCCGGAAGGTTGGTATGCTCAGGTGCAGAGCCCGCACGTGTAACTGGCGTTGATGCGGCTTGCAGGTTAGGGTAGCAGGCGAGGGTGGAATGAGTGGTTGGCTGGGTAAGCGGGAATCTGCACACAAATAAGAGAAGACTTAGACGTTGTTTGTTTCGCTGTCGCTGCAGTTCTTGTGGCGGTCCCTTGATGCCGGCTTGATTTTATAGCAGCCCCACCGGAAGGGCGAACGCACTGTTCCGGAAGGTTGGTATGCGCAGGTGCAGAGCCCGCACGTGCGACTGGCGATGATTCGGCTTGCAGGTCAGGGTAGCAGCCGAGGGTGGAATGAGTGGTTGGCTGGGTAAGCGGGAATCTGCACACAAATAAGAGAAGACTTAGACGTTGCACGTTTCGCTGTCGCTGCAGCTCTTGTGGCGGTCCCTTGATGCCGGCTTGAATATATAGCAGCGGCCACCAGAAGGGCAACCGCACTGTTCCGGAAGGTTGGTATGCGCAAGTGCAGAGGCCGCACATGCAACTGGCGATGATGCAGCTTGCAGGTGAGGGTAGCTGGCGAGGGTGGAAGGAGTGGTTGGCTCGGTAAGCGGTAATCTGCACAAATAAGAGAAGACTTAGACGTTGCACGTTTCGCTGTCGCTACAGCTCTTGTGGCGGTCCCTTGATGCCGGCTTGAATTTATAGCAGCGGCCCCCGGAACGGCGACCGCACTGTTCCGAAAGGTTGGTATGCGCAGGTGCAGAGCTCGCACGTGTGACTGGCGATGATGCGGCTTGCAGGTGAGGGTAGCAGGCGAGGGTGGAAGGATTGGTTGGCTGGGCAAGCGGGAATCTGCACACAAATAAGAGAAGACTTAGACGTTGCATGTTTCGGTGTCGCTCCTGCTCTTGTGGCGGTCCCTTGATGCCGGCTTGATTTTATAGCAGCGGCCACCGGAAGGGCGACCGCACTGTTCCGGAAGGCTGGTATGCGCAGGAGCAGAGCCCGCACGTGTAAGTGGCGATGATACGGCTTGCAGGTGAGGGTAGCTGGCGATAGTGGAAGGAGTGGTTGACTTCGTAAGAGGGAATCTGCACACAAATAAGAGAAGACTTAGACGTTGCACGTTTCGCTGTCGCTGCAGCTCATGTGGCGGTCCCTTGATACCGGCTTGATTTTATAGCAGCGGCCCCCGGAACGGCGACCGCACTGTTCCGGAAGGTTGGTATGCGCAGGTGCAGAGCCCGCACGTGTAACTGGCGATAATGCGGCTTGCAGGTGAGGGTAGCAGTCGAGGGCGGAAGGAGTGGTTGGCTCGATAAGCGGGAATCTGCACACAAATAAGAGAAGACTTAGACGTTGCACGTTTCGCTGTCGCTGCAGTTCTTGTGGCGGTCCCTTGATGCCGGCTTGATTTTATAGCAGCGCCACCGGAAGGGCGACCGCACTGTTCCGGAAGGTTGGTATGCGCAGGTGCAGAGCCCGCTCGTGTAACTGGCGATGATGCGGCTTGCAGGTGAGGGTAGCAGGCGAGCGTGGAATGAGTGGTTGGCTGGGTAAGCGGTAATCTGCACAAATAAAAGAAGACTTAGACGTTGCACGTTTCGGTGTCGCTCCTGCTCTTGTGGCGGTTCCTTGATGCCGGCTTGATTTCATAGCAGCGGCCACCCGAAGGGCGACTGCACTGTTCCAGAAGGTTGGTATGCGCAGGTGCAGAGCCCGCACGTGTAACTGGGGATGATGCGGCTTGCAGGTGAGGGTAGCAGGTGAGGGTGGAATGAGTGGTTGGCTGGGTAAGCGGGAATCTGCACACAAATAAGAGAAGACTTAGACGTTGCACGTTTCGCTGTCGCATCAGTTCTAGTGGCGGTTCCTTGATGCCGGCTTGATTATATAGCAGCGGCCACCGGAAGGGCGACCGCACTGTTCCGGAACGTTGATATGCGCAGGTGCAGAGCCCGCATGTGCAACTAGGTATGATACGGCTTGCAGGTGAGGGTAGCTGGCGATAGTAGAAGGAGTGGTTGACGGCGTAAGAGGGAATCTGCACACAAATAAGAGAACACTTAGACGTTGCACGTTTCGCTGTCGCTGCAGCTCTTGTGGCGGTCCCTTGGTGCCGGCTTGATTTTATAGCAGCGGCCCCCGGAACGTCGACCGCACTGTTCCGGAAGGTTGGTATGCGCAGGTGCAGAGCCCGCACGTGTAAATGGCGATGATGCGGCTTGCAGGTGAGGGTAGCTGGCGATTGTGGAAGGAGTGGTTGGGTCGGTAAGCGGAAATCTGCACACAAATAAGAGAAGACTTAGACGTTGCACGTTTCGGTGTCGCTGCAGCTCTTGTTGCGGTCCCTTGATGCCGGCTTAATTTTATAGCAGCGGCCTCCGGAACGGCGACCGCACTGTTCCGGAAGGTTGGTATGCGCAGGTGCAGAGCCCGCTCGTGTAACTGGCGATGATGCGGCTTGCAGGTGAGGGTAGCAGGCGAGCGTGGAATGAGTGGTTGGCTGGGTAAGCGGTAATCTGCACAAATAAGAGAAGACTTAGACGTTGCACGTTTCGGTGTCGCTCCTGCTCTTGTGGCGGTTCCTTGATGCCGGCTTGATTTCATAGCAGCGGCCACCCGAAGGGCGACTGCACTGTTCCAGAAGGTTGGTATGCGCAGGTGCAGAGCCCGCACGTGTAACTGGGGATGATGCGGCTTGCAGGTGAGGGTAGCAGGTGAGGGTGGAATGAGTGGTTGGCTGGGTAAGCGGAAATCTGCACACAAATAAGAGAAAACTTAGACGCTGCACGTTTGGGTGTCGCTGCTGCTCTTGTGGCGGTCCCTTGATGCCGGCTTGATTTTATAGCAGCGGCCACCGGAAGAGCGACCGCACAGTTCCGGAAGGTTGGTATGCGCAGGTGCAGAGACCGCACGTGTAACTGGCGATGATGCGGCTTGCAAGTGAGGGCAGCAACCGAGTGTGGAAGGAGTTGTTGGCTGGGAAAGCGGGAATCTGCACAAAAATAAGAGAAGATTTAGACGTTGCACGTTCCGGTGTCGCCCCTGCTCTTGTGTCGGTCCCTTGATGCCGGCTTGAATTTATAGCAGCGGCCACCGGAAGGGCGACCGCACTGTTCAGGAAGGTTGGTACTCTCATGTGCAGAGACCGCACGTGTAATTGGCGTTGATGCGGCTTGCAGGTTAGGGTAGCAGGCGAGGGTGGAATGAGTGGTTGGCTGGGTAAGCGGGAATCTGCACACAAATAAGAGAAGACTTAGACGTTGCATGTTTCGCTGTCGCTGCAGCTCTTGTGGCGGTCTCTTGATGCCGGCTTCAATTTATATCAGCGGCCCTCGGAAGGGCCACCGCACTGTTCCGGAAGGTTGGTATGCTCAAGTGCCGAGCCCGCACGTGTAACTGGCGTTGATGCGGCTTGCAGGTTAGGGTAGCAGGCGAGGGTGGAATGAGTGGTTGGCTGGGTAAGCGGGAATCTGCACACAAATAAGAGAAGACTTAGACGTTGCATGTTTCGCTGTCTCTGCAGTTCTTGTGGCGGTCTCTTGATGCCGGCTTGATTTTATAGCAGCCCCACCAGAAGGGCGACCGCACTGTTCCGGAAGGTAGGTATGCGCAGGTGCGGAGCCCGCACGTGCAACTGGCGATGATTCGGCTTGTAGGTGAAAATAGCTGGTGAGGGTGGAAGGAGTGGTTGGCTGCGTAAGCGGGAATCTGCACACAAATAAGAGAAGACTTAGACGTTGCACGTTCCGGTGTCGCCCCTGCTCTTGTGGCGGTTCCTTGATGCCGGCTTGATTTTATAGCAGCGGCCACCGGAAGGGCGACCGCACTGTTCCGGAATGTTGGTATGCGCAGGTGCAGAGCCCGCATGTGCAACTAGCTATGATACGGCTTGCAGGTGAGGGTAGCTGGCGATAGTAGAGGGAGTGGTTGACTGCGTAAGAGGGAATCTGCACACAAATAAGAGAAGACTTAGACGTTGCACGTTTCGCTGTCGCTGCAGCTCTTGTGGCGGTCCCTTGATGCCGGCTTGAATTTATAGCAGCGGCCCCCGGAACGGCGACCGCACTGTTCCGGAAGGTTGGTATGCGCAGGTACAGAGCTCGCACGTGTGAGTGGCGATGATGCGGCTTGCAGGTGAGGGTAGAAGGCGAGGGTGGAAGGATTGGTTGGCTGGGCAAGCGGGAATCTGCACACAAATAAGAGAAGACTTAGACGTTGCATGTTTCGGTGTCGCTCCTGCTCTTTTGGCGGTCCCTTGATGCCGGCTTGATTTTATAGCAGCGGCCACCGGAAGGGCGACCGCACTGTTCGGGAAGGTTGGTATGCGCAGGAGCAGAGCCCGCACGTGTAAGTGGAGATGATACGGCTTGCAGGTGAGGGTAGCTGGCGATAGTGGAATGAGTGGTTGGCTGGGTAAGCGGGAATCTGCACACAAATAAGAGAAGACTTAGACGTTGCACGTTTCGCTGTCGCTGCAGTTCTTGTGGCTGTCCCTTGATGGCGGCTTGATTTTATAGCAGCCCCAACGGAAGGGCGACCGCACTGTTCCGGAAGGTTGGTATGCGCAGGTGCAGAGCCCGCACGTGCAACTGGCGATGATTCGGCTTGCAGGTCAGAGTAGCAGCCGAGGGTGGAATGAGTGGTTGGCTGGGTAAGCGGGAATCTGCACACAAATAAGAGAAGACTTAGACGTTGCACGTTTCGCTGTCGCTGCAGCTCTTGTGGCGGTCCCTTGATGCCGGCTTCATTTTATAGCAGAGGCCGCCTGAAGGGCAGCCGCACTGTTCCGGAAGGTTGTTATGCGCAGGTGCAGAGCCCGCACGTGCAACTGGCGATGATTCGGCTTGCAGGTCAGAGTAGCAGCCGAGGGTGGAATGAGTGGTTGGCTGGGTAAGCGGGAATCTGCACACAAATAAGAGAAGACTTAGACGTTGCACGTTTCGCTGTCGCTGCAGTTCTTGTGGCGATCCCTTGATGCCGGCTTGATTTTATAGCAGCCCCACCGGAAGGGCGACCGCACTGTTCCGGAAGGTTGGTATGCGCAGGTGCAGAGCCCGCACGTGCAACTGGCGATGATTCGGCTTGCAGGTCAGGGTAGCAGCCGAGGGTGGAATGAGTGGTTGGCTGGGTAAGCGGCAATCTGCACACAAATAAGAGAAGACTTAGACGTTGCACGTTTCGCTGTCGCATCAGTTCTAGTGGCGGTTCCTTGATGCCGGCTTGATTATATAGCAGCGGCCACCGGAAGGGCGACCGCACTGTTCCGGAACGTTGATATGCGCAGGTGCAAAGCCCGCATGTGCAACTAGGTATGATACGGCTTGCAGGTGAGGGTAGCTGGCGATAGTAGAAGGAGTGGTTGACGGCGTAAGAGGGAATCTGCACACAAATAAGAGAACACTTAGACGTTGCACGTTTCGCTGTCGCTGCAGCTCTTGTGGCGGTCCCTTGGTGCCGGCTTGATTTTATAGCAGCGGCCCCCGGAACGGCGACCGCACTGTTCCGGAAGGTTGGTATGCGCAGGTGCAGAGCCCGCACGTGTAACTGGCGATGATGCGGCTTGCAGGTGAGGGTAGCTGGCGATTGTGGAAGGAGTGGTTGGGTCGGTAAGCGGAAATCTGCACACAAATAAGAGAAGACTTAGACGTTGCACGTTTCGGTGTCGCTGCAGCTCTTGTTGCGGTCCCTTGATGCCGGCTTAATTTTATAGCAGCGGCCTCCGGAACGGCGACCGCACTGTTCCGGAAGGTTGGTATGCGCAGGTGCAGAGCCCGCACGTGTAACTGGCGATGATGCGGCTTGCAGGTGAGGGTAGCAGGCGAGCGTGGAATGAGTGGTTGGCTGGGTAAGCGGTAATCTGCACAAATAAGAGAAGACTTAGACGTTGCACGTTTCGGTGTCGCTCCTGCTCTTGTGGCGGTTCCTTGATGCCGGCTTGATTTCATAGCAGCGGCCACCCGAAGGGCGACTGCACTGTTCCAGAAGGTTGGTATGCGCAGGTGCAGAGCCGGCACGTGTAACTGGGGATGATGCGGCTTGCAGGTGAGGGTAGCAGGTGAGGGTGGAATGAGTGGTTGGCTGGGTAAGCGGGAATCTGCACACAAATAAGAGAAAACTTAGACGCTGCACGTTTGGGTGTCGCTGCTGCTCTTGTGGCGGTCCCTTGATGCCGGCTTGATTTTATAGCAGCGGCCACCGGAAGAGCGACCGCACAGTTCCGGAAGGTTGGTATGCGCAGGTGCAGAGACCGCACGTGTAACTGGCGATGTTGCGGCTTGCAAGTGAGGGCAGCAACCGAGGGTGGAAGGAGTTGTTGGCTGGGAAAGCGGGAATCTGCACACAAATAAGAGAAGACTTAGACGTTGCACGTTCCGGTGTCGCCCCTGCTCTTGTGTCGGTCCCTTGATGCCGGCTTGAATTTATAGCAGCGGCCACCGGAAGGGCGACCGCACTGTTCAGGAAGGTTGGTACTCTCAGGTGCAGAGACCGCACGTGTAATTGGCGTTGATGCGGCTTGCAGGTTAGGGTAGCAGGCGAGGGTGGAATGAGTGGTTGGCTGGGTAAGCGGGAATCTGCACACAAATAAGAGAAGACTTAGACGTTGCATGTTTCGCTGTCGCTGCAGCTCTTGTGGCGGTCTCTTGATGCCGGCTTCAATTTATATCAGCGGCCCTCGGAAGGGCCACCGCACTGTTCCGGAAGGTTGGTATGCTCAAGTGCCGAGCCCGCACGTGTAACTGGCGTTGATGCGGCTTGCAGGTTAGGGTAGCAGGCGAGGGTGGAATGAGTGGTTGGCTGGGTAAGCGGGAATCTGCACACAAATAAGAGAAGACTTAGACGTTGCATGTTTCGCTGTCTCTGCAGTTCTTGTGGCGGTCCCTTGATGCCGGCTTGATTTTATAGCAGCCCCACCAGAAGGGCGACCGCACTGTTCCGGAAGGTTGGTATGCGCAGGTGCAGAGCCCGCACATGTAACTGGCGATGATTCGGCTTGTAGGGGAAAATAGCTGGTGAGGGTGGAAGGAGTGGTTGGCTGCGTAAGCGGGAATCTGCACACAAATAAGAGAAGACTTAGACGTTGCACGTTCCAGTGTCGCCCCTGCTCTTGTGGCGGTTCCTTGATGCCGGCTTGATTTTATAGCAGCGGCCACCGGAAGGGCGACCGCACTGTTCCGGAAGGTTGGTATGCGCAGGTACAGAGCTCGCACGTGTGACTGGCGATGATGCGGCTTGCAGGTGAGGGTAGAAGGCGAGGGTGGAAGGATTGGTTGGCTGGGCAAGCGGGAATCTGCACACAAATAAGAGAAGACTTAGACGTTGCATGTTTCGGTGTCGCTCCTGCTCTTGTGGCGGTCCCTTGATGCCGGCTTGATTTTATAGCAGCGGCCACCGGAAGGGCGACCGCACTGTTCCGGAAGGTTGGTATGCGCAGGAGCAGAGCCCGCACGTGTAAGTGGAGATGATACGGCTTGCAGGTGAGGGTAGCTGGCGATAGTGGAAGGAGTGGTTGGCTGGCAAAGCGGGAATCTGCACACAAATAAGAGAGGACTTAGACGTTGCACGTTCCGGTGTCGCCCCTGCTCTTGTGGCGGCCCCTTGATGCCGGCTTGAATTTATAGCAGCGGCCACCGGAAGGGCGACCGCACTGTTCCGGAAGGTTGGTATGTGCAGGTGCAGAGCCCGCACGTGTAACTGGCGATAATGCGGCTTGCAGGTGAGGGTAGCAGTCGAGGGCGGAAGGAGTGGTTGGCTCGATAAGCGGGAATCTGCACACAAATAAGAGAAGACTTAGGCGTTGCACGTTTCGCTGTCGCATCAGTTCTAGTGGCGGTTCCTTAATGCCGGCTTGATTTTCTAGCAGCGGCCACCGGAAGGGCGACCGCACTGTTCCGGAATGTTGGTATGCGCAGGTGCAGATCCCGCACCTGCAACTGGCGATGATTCGGCTTGCAGGTGAGGGTAGCAGGCGAGGGTGGAATGAGTGGTTGGCTGGGTAAGCGGGAATCTGCACACAAATAAGAGAAGACATACGTTGCACATTTCGCTGTCGCAGCAGTTCTAGTGGCGGTCCCTTGATGCCGGCTTGATTTTATAGCAGCGGCCACCCGAAGGGCGACTTCACTGTTCCAGAAGATTGGTATGCGCAGGTGCAGAGCCCGCACGTGTAACTGGCGATGATGCGGCTTGCAGGTGAGGGTAGCAGGTGAGGGTAGAATGAGTGGTTGGCTGGGTAAGCGGGAATCTGAACACAAATAAAAGAAAACTTAGACGTTGCACGTTTCGGTGTCGCTGCTGCTCTTGTGGAAAGGTCCCTTGATGCCGGCTTTATTTTATAGCAGCGGCCACCGGAAGAGCGACCGCACTGTTCCGGAAGGTTGGTATGCGCAGGTGCAGAGCCCGCACGTGTAACTGGCGATGATGCGGCTTTCAAGTGAGGGTAGCAACCGAGGATGGAAGGAGTGGTTGGCTGGGAAAGCGGGAATCTGCACACAAATAAGAGAAGACTTAGACGTTGCACGTTCCGGTGTCGCCCCTGCTCTTGTGGCGGCCCCTTGATGCCGGCTTGAATTTATAGCAGCGGCCACCGGAAGGGCGACCGCACTGTTCAGGAAGGTTGTATGCTCAGGTGCAGAGCCCGCGCGTGTAACTGACGTTGATGCGGCTTGCAGGTTAGGGTAGCAGGCGAGGGTGGAATGAGTGGTTGGCTGGGTAAGCGGGAATCTGCACACAAATAAGGGAATTAGACGTTGCATGTTTCGCGGTCGCTGCAGCTCTCGTGGCGGTCCCTTGATGCCGGCTTGATTTTATAGCAGCGGCCACCGGAAGGGCGACCGCACTGTTCCGGAAGGTTGGTATGCGCAGGTGCAGAGCCCGCACGTGCAACTGGCGATGATTCGGCTTGCAGTGGAGGGTAGCAGGCGAGGGTGGAATGAGTGGTTGGCTGGGTAAGCGGGAATCTGCACACAAATAAGAGAAGACTTAGACGTTGCACGTTTCGCTGTCGCTGCAGTTCTTGTGGCTGTCCCTTGATGGCGGCTTGATTTTATAGCAGCCCCAACGGAAGGGCGACCGCACTGTTCCGGAAGGTTGGTATGCGCAGGTGCAGAGCCCGCACGTGCAACTGGCGATGATTCGGCTTGCAGGTCAGAGTAGCAGCCGAGGGTGGAATGAGTGGTTGGCTGGGTAAGCGGGAATCTGCACACAAATAAGAGAAGACTTAGACGTTGCACGTTTCGCTGTCGCTGCAGCTCTTGTGGCGGTCCCTTGATGCCGGCTTCATTTTATAGCAGAGGCCGCCTGAAGGGCAGCCGCACTGTTCCGGAAGGTTGTTATGCGCAGGTGCAGAGCCCGCACGTGCAACTGGCGATGATTCGGCTTGCAGGTCAGAGTAGCAGCCGAGGGTGGAATGAGTGGTTGGCTGGGTAAGCGGGAATCTGCACACAAATAAGAGAAGACTTAGACGTTGCACGTTTCGCTGTCGCTGCAGTTCTTGTGGCGATCCCTTGATGCCGGCTTGATTTTATAGCAGCCCCACCGGAAGGGCGACCGCACTGTTCCGGAAGGTTGGTATGCGCAGGTGCAGAGCCCGCACGTGCAACTGGCGATGATTCGGCTTGCAGGTCAGGGTAGCAGCCGAGGATGGAATGAGTGGTTGGCTGGGTAAGCGGGAATCTGCACACAATTAGGAGAAGACTTAGACGTTGCAAGTTTCGCTGTCGCAGCAGTTCTAGTGGCGATCCCTTGATGCCGGCTTGATTATACAGCAGCGGCCACCGGAAGGGCGATCGCACTGTTCCGGAAGGTTGGCATGCGCAGGTGCAGAGCTCGCACGTGCAACTGGCGATGATTCGGCTTGTAGGTGAAAGTAGCTGGCGAGGGTGGAAGGAGTGGTTGGCTGCGGAAGAGGGAATCTGCACACAAATAAGAGAAGACATGGACGTTGCACGTTTCGGTGTCGCTCCTGCTCTTGTGGCGGTCCCTTGATGTCGGCTTGATTTTATAGCAGCGGCCACCGGAAAGGCGACCGCACTGTTCCGGTAGGTTGGTATGCGCAGGAGCAGAGCCTTCACGTGTAACTGGTGATGATGCGGCTTGCAGGTGAAGGTAGCAGTCGAGGATGGAAGGAGTGGTTGGCTGCGAAAGCGGGAATCTCCACACAAATAAGAGACGACTTAGACGTTACACGTTCCGGTGTCGCTCCTGCTCTTGTGGCTGTCCCTTGATGCCGGCTTGAATTTATAGCAGCGGCCACCGGAAGGGCGACCGCACTGTTTCGGAAGGTTGGTATGCGCAAGTGCAGAGCCCGCACATGCAACTGGCGATGATGCGGCTTGCAGGTGAGGGTAGCTGGCGAGAGTGGAAGGAATGGTTGGCTCGGTAAGCGGGAATCTGCGCAGAAATAAGAGAACTTAGACGTTGCACGTTTCGCTGTCGCTCCTGCTCTTGTGGCGGTCCCTTGATGCCGGCTAGATTTTAGAGCAGCGGCCACCCGAAGGGCGATTGCACTGTTCCGGAAATTCGGTATGCGCAGGTGCTGAGCCTGCACGTGCAACTAGCGATGATGCGGCTTGCAGGTGAGCTTAGCTGGCGAGGGTGGAAGGAGTGGTTGACTGCGTAAGCGGGAATCTGCACACAAATAAGAGAAGACATGGACGTTGCACGTTTCGCTGTCGCTGCAGCTCTTGTGGCGGTCCCTTGATGCCGGCTTCATTTTATAGTAGAGGCCACCAGAAGGGCAGCCGCACTGTTCCGGAAGGTTGGTATGCGCAGGCGCAAAGCCCGCACGTGTAACTTTCTATGATGCGGCTTGCAGGTGAGGGTAGCAGGCGAGGGTGGAATGAGTGGTTGGCTCGATAAGCGGGAATCTGCACACAAATAAGAGAAGACTTAGACGTTGCACGTTTCGCTGTCGCAGCAGTTCTAGTGGCGGTTCCTTAATGCCGGCTTGATTTTATAGCAGCGGGCACCGGAAGAGCGACCACACTGTTCCGGAAGGTTGGTATGCGCAGGTGCAGAGCCCGCACGTGCAACTGGCGATGATTCGGCTTGTAGGTGAAGGTAGGGGCAAGGGAGGAAGGAGTGGTTGGCTGCGTAAGCGGGAATCTGCACACAAATAAGAGAAGACATAGACATTGCACGTTTCGGTGTCGCTCCTGCTCTTGTGGCGGCCCCTTGATGCCGGCTTGATTTTATAGCAGCGGCCACCGGAAGAGCCACCGCACTGTTCCGGAAGGTTGGTATGCGCAGGTGCAGAGCCCGCACGTGTAACTGGCGATGATGCGGCTTGCAGGTGAGGGTAGCAGTCGAGGGTGGAAGGAGTGGTTGGCTCGATAAGCGGGAATCTGCACACAATTAAGAGAAGACTTAGACGTTGCACGTTTCGCTGTCGCATCAGTTCTAGTGGCGGTTCCTTGATGCCGGCTTGATTATATAGCAGCGGCCACCGGAAGTGCGACCGCACTGTTCCGGAACGTTGATATGCGCAGGTGCAGAGCCCGCATGTGCAACTAGGTATGATACGGCTTGCAGGTGAGGGTAGCTGGCGATAGTAGAAGGAGTGGTTGACGGCGTAAGAGGGAATCTGCACACAAATAAGAGAACACTTAGACGTTGCACGTTTCGCTGTCGCTGCAGCTCTTGTGGCGGTCCCTTGGTGCCGGCTTGATTTTATAGCAGTGGCCCCCGGAACGGCGACTGCACTGTTCCGGAAGGTTGGTATGCGCAGGTGCAGAGCCCGCACGTGTAACTGGCGATGATGCGGCTTGCAGGTGAGGGTAGCTGGCGATTGTGGAAGGAGTGGTTGGGTCGGTAAGCGGGAATCTGCACACAAATAAGAGAAGACTTAGACGTTGCACGTTTCGGTGTCGCTGCAGCTCTTGTTGCGGTCCCTTGATGCCGGCTTAATTTTATAGCAGCGGCCTCCGGAACGGCGACCGCACTGTTCCGGAAGGTTGGTATGCGCAGGTGCAGAGCCCGCACGTGTAACTGGCGATGATGCGGCTTGCAGGTGAGGGTAGCAGGAGAGGGTGGAATGAGTGGTTGGCTGGGTAAGCGGTAATCTGCACAAATAAGAGAAGACTTAGACGTTGCACGTTTCGGTGTCGCTCCTGCTCTTGTGGCGGTTCCTTGATGCCGGCTTGATTTCATAGCAGCGGCCACCCGAAGGGCGACTGCACTGTTCCAGAAGGTTGGTATGCGCAGGTGCAGAGCCCGCGCGTGTAACTGGGGATGATGCGGCTTGCAGGTGAGGGTAGCAGGTGAGGGTGGAATGAGTGGTTGGCTGGGAAAGCGGGAATCTGCACACAAATAAGAGAAGACTTAGACGTTGCACGTTCCGGTGTCGCCCCTGCTCTTGTGTCGGTCCCTTGATGCCGGCTTGAATTTATAGCAGCGGCCACCGGAAGGGCGACCGCACTGTTCAGGAAGGTTGGTACTCTCAGGTGCAGAGACCGCACGTGTAACTGGCGTTGATGCGGCTTGCAGGTTAGGGTAGCAGGCGAGGGTGGAATGAGTGGTTGGCTGGGTAAGCGGGAATCTGCACACAAATAAGAGAAGACTTAGACGTTGCATGTTTCGCTGTCGCTGCAGCTCTTGTGGCGGTCTCTTGATGCCGGCTTCAATTTATAGCAGCGGCCCTCGGAAGGGCCACCGCACTGTTCCGGAAGGTTGGTATGCTCAGGTGCCGAGCCCGCACGTGTAACTGGCGTTGATGCGGCTTGCAGGTTAGGGTAGCAGGCGAGGATGGAATGAGTGGTTGGCTGGGTAAGCGGGAATCTGCACACAAATAAGAGAAGACTTAGACGTTGCGTGTTTCGCTGTCGCTGCAGTTCTTGTGGCGGTCCCTTGATGCCGGCTTGATTTTATAGCAGCCCCACCAGAAGGGCGACCGCACTGTTCCGGAAGGTTGGTATGCGCAGGTGCAGAGCCCGCACATGTAACTGGCGATAATGCGGCTTGCAGGTGAGGGTAGCAGTCGAGGGCGGAAGGAGTGGTTGGCTCGATAAGCTTGAATCTGCACACAAATAAGTGAAGACTTAGACGTTGCACGTTTCGCTGTCGCACCAGTTCTAGTGGCGGTTCCTGGATGCCGGCTTCATTTTATAGCAGAGGCCGCCTGAAGGGCAGCCGCACTGTTCCGGAAGGTTGTTATGCGCAGGTGCAGAGCCCGCACGTGCAACTGGCGATGATTCGGCTTGCAGGTCAGAGTAGCAGCCGAGGGTGGAATGAGTGGTTGGCTGGGTAAGCGGGAATCTGCACACAAATAAGAGAAGACTTAGACGTTGCACGTTTCGCTGTCGCTGCAGTTCTTGTGGCGATCCCTTGATGCCGGCTTGATTTTATAGCAGCCCCACCGGAAGGGCGACCGCACTGTTCCGGAAGGTTGGTATGCGCAGGTGCAGAGCCCGCACGTGCAACTGGCGATGATTCGGCTTGCAGGTGAGGGTAGAAGGCGAGGGTGGAAGGATTGGTTGGCTGGGCAAGCGGGAAACTGCACACAAATAAGAGAAGACTTAGACGTTGCATGTTTCGGTGTCGCTCCTGCTCTTGTGCCGGTCCCTTGATGCCGGCTTGATTTTATAGCAGCGGCCACCGGAAGGGCGACCGCACTGTTCCGGAAGGTTGGTATGCGCAGGAGCAGAGCCCGCACGTGTAAGTGGAGATGATACGGCTTGCAGGTGAGGGTACCTGGCGATAGTGGAAGGAGTGGTTGACTGCGTAAGAGGGAATCTGCACACAAATAAGAGAAGACTTAGACGTTGCACGTTTCGCTGTCGCTGCAGCTCTTGTGGCGGTCCCTTGATGCCGGCTTGATTTTATAGCAGCGGCCCCCGGAACGGCGACCGCACTGTTCCGGAAGGTTGGTATGTGCAGGTGCAGAGCCCGCACGTGTAACTGGCGATAATGCGGCTTGCAGATGAGGGTAGCAGTCGAGGGCGGAAGGAGTGGTTGGCTCGATAAGCGGGAATCTGCACACAAATATGAGAAGACTTAGGCGTTGCACGTTTCGCTGTCGCATCAGTTCTAGTGGCGGTTCCTTAATGCCGGCTTGATTTTAGAGCAGCGGCCACCGGAAGGGCGACCGCACTGTTCCGGAATGTTGGTATGCGCAGGTGCAGATCCCGCACGTGCAACTGGCGATGATTCGGCTTGCAGGTGAGGGTAGCAGGTGAGGGTGGAATGAGTGGTTGGCTGGGTAAGCGGGAATCTGCACACAAATAAGAGAAGACTTATACGTTGCACATTTCGCTGTCGCAGCAGTTCTAGTGGCGGTCCCTTGATGCCGGCTTGATTTTATAGCAGCGGCCACCCGAAGGGCGACTTCACTGTTCCAGAAGATTGGTATGCGCAGGTGCAGAGCCCGCACGTGTAACTGGCGATGATGCGGCTTGCAGGTGAGGGTAGCAGGTGAGGGTAGAATGAGTGGTTGGCTGGGAAAGCGGGAATCTGCACACAAATAAGAGAAGACTTAGACGTTGCACGTTCCGGTGTCGCCCCTGCTCTTGTGGCGGTCCCTTGATGCCGGCTTGATTTTATAGCAGCGACCACCGGAAGGGCGACCGCACTGTTCCGGAAGGTTGGTATGCGCAGGTGCAGAGCCCGCACGTGCAACTGGCGATGATTCGGCTTGCAGGTCAGAGTAGCAGCCGAGGGTGGAATGAGTGGTTGGCTGGGTAAGCGGGAATCTGCACACAAATAAGAGAAGACTTAGACGTTGCACGTTTCGCTGTCGCTGCAGCTCTTGTGGCGGTCCCTTGATGCCGGATTCATTTTATAGCAGAGGCCGCCTGAAGGGCAGCCGCACTGTTCCGGAAGGTTGTTATGCGCAGGTGCAGAGCCCGCACGTGCAACTGGCGATGATTCGGCTTGCAGGTCAGAGTAGCAGCCGAGGGTGGAATGAGTGGTTGGCTGGGTAAGCGGGAATCTGCACACAAATAAGAGAAGACTTAGACGTTGCACGTTTCGCTGTCGCTGCAGTTCTTGTGGCGATCCCTTGATGCCGGCTTGATTTTATAGCAGCCCCACCGGAAGGGCGACCGCACTGTTCCGGAAGGTTGGTATGCGCAGGTGCAGAGCCCGCACGTGCAACTGGCGATGATTCGGCTTGCAGGTCAGGGTAGCAGCCGAGGATGGAATGAGTGGTTGGCTGGGTAAGCGGAAATCTGCATACAATTAGGAGAAGACTTAGACGTTGCAAGTTTCGCTGTCGCAGCAGTTCTAGTGGCGATCCCTTGATGCCGGCTTGATTATACAGCAGCGGCCACCGGAAGGGCGATCGCACTGTTCCGGAAGGTTGGCATGCGCAGGTGCAGAGCTCGCACGTGCAACTGGCGATGATTCGGCTTGTAGGTGAAAGTATCTGGCGAGGGTGGAAGGAGTGGTTGGCTGCGGAAGCGGGAATCTGCACACAAATAAGAGAAGACATGGACGTTGCACGTTTCGGTGTCGCTCCTGCTCTTGTGGCGGTCCCTTGATGTCGGCTTGATTTTATAGCAGCGGCCACCGGAAAGGCGACCGCACTGTTCCGGTAGGTTGGTATGCGCAGGAGCAGAGCCTTCACGTGTAACTGGTGATGATGCGGCTTGCAGGTGAAGGTAGCAGTCGAGGATGGAAGGAGTGGTTGGCTGGGAAAGCGGGAATCTGCACACAAATAAGAGACGACTTAGACGTTGCACGTTCCGGTGTCGCTCCTGCTCTTGTGGCTGTCCCTTGATGCCGGCTTGAATTTATAGCAGCGGCCACCGGAAGGGCGACCGCACTGTTTCGGAAGGTTGGTATGCGCAAGTGCAGAGCCCGCACATGCAACTGGCGATGATGCGGCTTGCAGGTGAGGGTAGCTGGCGAGAGTGGAAGGAATGGTTGGCAGGGTAAGCGGGAATCTGCACACAAATAAAAGAAAACTTAGACGTTGCACGTTTCGGTGTCGCTGCTGCTCTTGTGGCGGTCCCTTGATGCCGGCTTTATTTTATAGCAGCGGCCACCGGAAGAGCGACCGCACTGTTCCGGAAGGTTGGTATGCGCAGGTGCAGAGCCCGCACGTGTAACTGGCGATGATGCGGCTTTCAAGTGAGGGTAGCAACCGAGGATGGAAGGAGTGGTTGGCTGGGAAAGCGGGAATCTGCACACAAATAAGAGAAGACTTAGACGTTGCATGTTCCGGTGTCGCCCCTGCTCTTGTGGCGGCCCCTTGATGCCGGCTTGAATTTATAGCAGCGGCCACCGGAAGGGCGACCGCACTGTTCAGGAAGGTTGTATGCTCAGGTGCAGAGCCCGCGCGTGTAACTGACGTTGATGCGGCTTGCAGGTGAGGGTAGAAGGCGAGGGTGGAAGGATTGGTTGGCTGGGCAAGCGGGAATCTGCACACAAATAAGAGAAGACTTAGACGTTGCATGTTTCGGTGTCGCTCCTGCTCTCGTGGCGGTCCCTTGATGCCGGCCTGATTTTATAGCAGCGGCCACCGGAAGGGCGACCGCACTGTTCCGGAAGGTTGGTATGCGCAGGAGCAGAGCCCGCACGTGTAAGTGGAGATGATACGGCTTGCAGGTGAGGGTAGCTGGCGATAGTGGAAGGAGTGGTTGACTGCGTAAGAGGGAATCTGCACACAAATAAGAGAAGACTTAGACGTTGCACGTTTCGCTGTCGCTGCAGCTCTTGTGGCGGTCCCTTGATGCCGGCTTGATTTTATAGCAGCGGCCCCCGGAACGGCGACCGCACTGTTCCGGAAGGTAGGTATGTGCAGGTGCAGAGCCCGCACGTGTAACTGGCGATAATGCGGCTTGCAGGTGAGGGTAGCAGTCGAGGGCGGAAGGAGTGGTTGGCTCGATAAGCGGGAATCTGCACACAAATAAGACAAGACTTAGGCGTTGCACGTTTCGCTGTCGCATCAGTTCTAGTGGCGGTTCCTTAATGCCGGCTTGATTTTATAGCAGCGGCCACCGGAAGGGCGACCGCACTGTTCCGGAATGTTGGTATGCGCAGGTGCAGATCCCGCACGTGCAACTGGCGATGATTCGGCTTGCAGGTGAGGGTAGCAGGCGAGGGTGGAATGAGTGGTTGGCTGGGTAAGCGGGAATCTGCACACAAATAAGAGAAGACTTATACGTTGCACATTTCGCTGTCGCAGCAGTTCTAGTGGCGGTCCCTTGATGCCGGCTTGATTTTATAGCAGCGGCCACCCGAAGGGCGACTTCACTGTTCCAGAAGATTGGTATGCGCAGGTGCAGAGCCCGCACGTGTAACTGGCGATGATGCGGCTAGCAGGTGAGGGTAGCAGGTGAGGGTAGAATGAGTGGTTGGCTGGGTAAGCGGGAATCTGAACACAAATAAAAGAAAACTTAGACGTTGCACGTTTCGGTGTCGCTGCTGCTCTTGTGGCGGTCCCTTGATGCCGGCTTTATTTTATAGCAGCGGCCACCGGAAGAGCGACCGCACTGTTCCGGAAGGTTGGTATGCGCAGGTGCAGAGCCCGCACGTGTAACTGGCGATGATGCGGCTTTCAAGTGACGGTAGCAACCGAGGATGGAAGGAGTGGTTGGCTGGGAAAGCGGGAATCTGCACACAAATAAGAGAAGACTTAGACGTTGCACGTTCCGGTGTCGCCCCTGCTCTTGTGGCGGCCCCTTGATGCCGGCTTGAATTTATAGCAGCGGCCACCGGAAGGGCGACCGCACTGTTCAGGAAGGTTGTATGCTCAGGTGCAGAGCCCGCGCGTGTAACTGACGTTGATGCGTCTTGCAGGTTAGGGTAGCAGGCGAGGGTGGAATGAGTGGTTGGCTGGGTAAGCGGGAATCTGCACACAAATAAGAGAATTAGACGTTGCATGTTTCGCGGTCGCTGCAGCTCTCGTGGCGGTCCCTTGATGCCGGCTTGATTTTATAGCAGCGGCCACCGGAAGGGCGACCGCACTGTTCCGGAAGGTTGGTATGCGCAGGTGCAGAGCCCGCACGTGCAACTGGCGATGATTCGGCTTGCAGTGGAGGGTAGCAGGCGAGGGTGGAATGAGTGGTTGGCTGGGTAAGCGGGAATCTGCACACAAATAAGAGAAGACTTAGACGTTGCACGTTTCGCTGTCGCTGCAGCTCTTGTGGCGGTCCCTTGATGCCGGCTTGAATTTATAGCAGCGGCCACCGGAAGGGCCCCCGCACTGTTCCGGAAGGTTGGTATGCTCAGGTGCAGAACCCGCACGTGTAACTGGCGTTGATGCGGCTTGCAGGTTAGGGTAGCAGGCGAGGGTGGAATGAGTGGTTGGCTGGGTAAGCGGGAATCTGCACACAAATAAGAGAAGACTTAGACGTTGCACGTTTCGCTGTCGCTGCAGCTCTTGTGGCGGTCCCTTGATGCCGGCTTCATTTTATAGCAGAGGCCGCCTGAAGGGCAGCCGCACTGTTCCGGAAGGTTGTTATGCGCAGGTGCAGAGCCCGCACGTGCAACTGGCGATGATTCGGCTTGCAGGTCAGAGTAGCAGCCGAGGGTGGAATGAGTGGTTGGCTGGGTAAGCGGGAATCTGCACACAAATAAGAGAAGACTTAGACGTTGCACGTTTCGCTGTCGCTGCAGTTCTTGTGGCGATCCCTTGATGCCGGCTTGATTTTATAGCAGCCCCACCGGAAGGGCGACCGCACTGTTCCGGAAGGTTGGTATGCGCAGGTGCAGAGCCCGCACGTGCAACTGGCGATGATTCGGCTTGCAGGTCAGGGTAGCAGCCGAGGATGGAATGAGTGGTTGGCTGGGTAAGCGGGAATCTGCACACAATTAGGAGAAGACTTAGACGTTGCAAGTTTCGCTGTCGCAGCAGTTCTAGTGGCGATCCCTTGATGCCGGCTTGAATTTATAGCAGCGGCCACCGGAAGGGCGACCGCACTGTTCAGGAAGGTTGTATGCTCAGGTGCAGAGCCCGCGCGTGTAACTGACGTTGATGCGGCTTGCAGGTGAGGGTAGAAGGCGAGGGTGGAATGAGTGGTTGGCTGGGAAAGCGGGAATCTGCACACAAATAAGAGAAGACTTAGACGTTGCACGTTCCGGTGTCGCCCCTGCTCTTGTGGCGGTCCCTTGATGCCGGCTTGATTTTATAGCAGCGACCACCGGAAGGGCGACCGCACTGTTCCGGAAGGTTGGTATGCGCAGGTGCAGAGCCCGCACGTGCAACTGGCGATGATTCGGCTTGCAGGTCAGAGTAGCAGCCGAGGGTGGAATGAGTGGTTGGCTGGGTAAGCGGGAATCTGCACACAAATAAGAGAAGACTTAGACGTTGCATGTTTCGGTGTCGCTCCTGCTCTCGTGGCGGTCCCTTGATGCCGGCCTGATTTTATAGCAGCGGCCACCGGAAGGGCGACCGCACTGTTCCGGAAGGTTGGTATGCGCAGGAGCAGAGCCCGCACGTGTAAGTGGAGATGATACGGCTTGCAGGTGAGGGTAGCTGGCGATAGTGGAAGGAGTGGTTGACTGCGTAAGAGGGAATCTGCACACAAATAAGAGAAGACTTAGACGTTGCACGTTTCGCTGTCGCTGCAGCTCTTGTGGCGGTCCCTTGATGCCGGCTTGATTTTATAGCAGCGGCCCCCGGAACGGCGACCGCACTGTTCCGGAAGGTTGGTATGTGCAGGTGCAGAGCCCGCACGTGTAACTGGCGATAATGCTGCTTGCAGGTGAGAGTAGCAGTCGAGGGCGGAAGGAGTGGTTGGCTCGATAAGCGGGAATCTGCACACAAATAAGACAAGACTTAGGCGTTGCACGTTTCGCTGTCGCATCAGTTCTAGTGGCGGTTCCTTAATGCCGGCTTGATTTTATAGCAGCGGCCACCGGAAGGGCGACCGCACTGTTCCGGAATGTTGGTATGCGCAGGTGCAGATCCCGCACGTGCAACTGGTGATGATTCGGCTTGCAGGTGAGGGTAGCAGGCGAGGGTGGAATGAGTGGTTGGCTGGGTAAGCGGGAATCTGCACACAAATAAGAGAAGACTTATACGTTGCACATTTCGCTGTCGCAGCAGTTCTAGTGGCGGTCCCTTGATGCCGGCTTGATTTTATAGCAGCGGCCACCCGAAGGGCGACTTCACTGTTCCAGAAGATTGGTATGCGCAGGTGCAGAGCCCGCACGTGCAACTGGCGATGATTCGGCTTGCAGGTCAGAGTAGCAGCCGAGGGTGGAATGAGTGGTTGGCTGGGTAAGCGGGAATCTGCACACAATTAGGAGAAGACTTAGACGTTGCAAGTTTCGCTGTCGCAGCAGTTCTAGTGGCGATCCCTTGATGCCGGCTTGATTATACAGCAGCGGCCACCGGAAGGGCGATCGCACTGTTCCGGAAGGTTGGCATGCACAGGTGCAGAGCTCGCACGTGCAACTGGCGATGATTCGGCTTGTAGGTGAAAGTAGCTGGCGAGGGTGGAAGGAGTGGTTGGCTGGGGAAGCGGGAATCTGCACACAAATAAGAGAAGACATGGACGTTGCACGTTTCGGTGTCGCTCCTGCTCTTGTGGCGGTCCCTTGATGTCGGCTTGATTTTATAGCAGCGACCACCGGAAAGGCGTCCGCACTGTTCCGGTAGGTTGGTATGCGCAGGAGCAGAGCCTTCACGTGTAACTGGTGATGATGCGGCTTGCAGGTGAAGGTAGCAGTCGAGGATGGAAGGAGTGGTTGGCTGGGAAAGCGGGAATCTGCACACAAATAAGAGACGACTTAGACGTTGCACGTTCCGGTGTCGCTCCTGCTCTTGTGGCTGTCCCTTGATGCCGGCTTGAATTTATAGCAGCGGCCACCGGAAGGGCGACCGCACTGTTTCGGAAGGTTGGTATGCGCAAGTGCAGAGCCCGCACATGCAACTGGCGATGATGCGGCTTGCAGGTGAGGGTAGCTGGCGAGAGTGGAATGAGTGGTTGGCTGGGTAAGCGGGAATCTGCACACAAATAAGAGAAGACTTAGACGTTGCACATTTCGCTGTCGCAGCAGTTCTAGTGGCGGTCCCTTGATGCCGGCTTGATTTTATAGCAGCGGCCCCCGGAACGGCGACCGCACTGTTCCGGACGGTTGGTATGCGCAGGTGCAGAGCCCGCAAGTGTAACTGGCGATGATGCGGCTTGCAGGTGAGGGTAGCAGGCGAGGGTGGAATGAGTGGTTGGCTGGGTAAGCGGGAATCTGCACACAAATAAGAGAAGACTTAGACGTTGCACATTTCGCTGTCGCAGCAGTTCTAGTGGCGGTCCCTTGATGCCGGCTTGATTTTATAGCAGCGGCCCCCGGAACGGCGACCGCACTGTTCCGGACGGTTGGTATGCGCAGGTGCAGAGCCCGCAAGTGTAACTGGCGATGATGCGGCTTGCAGGTGAGGGTAGCAGGCGAGAGTGGAATGAGTGGTTGTCTGGGTAAGCGGTAATCTGCACAAATAAGAGTGGACTTAGACGTTGCACGTTTCGGTGTCGCTCCTGCTCTTGTGGCGATCCCTTGATGCCGGCTTGATTATACAGCAGCGGCCACCCGAAGGGCGACTTCACTGTTCCAGAAGATTGGTATGCGCAGGTACAGAGCCCGCACGTGTAACTGGCGATCAGGCTTGCAGGTGAGGGTAGCAGGTGAGGGTAGAATGAGTGGTTGGCTGGGTAAGCGGGAATCTGCACACAAATAAAAGAAGGCTTAGACGTTGCACGTTTCGCTGTCGCTGCAGTTCTTGTGGCGATCCCTTGATGCCGGCTTGATTTTATAGCAGCCCCACCGGAAGGGCGACCGCACTGTTCCGGAAGGTTGGTATGCGCAGGTGCAGAGCCCGCACGTGCAACTGGCGATGATTCGGCTTGCAGGTCAGGGTAGCAGCCGAGGATGGAATGAGTGGTTGGCTGGGTAAGCGGGAATCTGCACACAATTAGGAGAAGACTTAGACGTTGCAAGTTTCGCTGTCGCAGCAGTTCTAGTGGCGATGCCTTGATGCCGGCTTGATTATACAGCAGCGGCCACCGGAAGGGCGATCGCACTGTTCCGGAAGGTTGGCATGCGCAGGTGCAGAGCCCGCACGTGCAACTGGCGATGATTCGGCTTGCAGTGGAGGGTAGCAGGCGAGGGTGGAATGAGTGGTTGGCTGGGTAAGCGGGAATCTGCACACAAATAAGAGAAGACTTAGACGTTGCACGTTTCGCTGTCGCTGCAGCTCTTGTGGCGGTCCCTTGATGCCGGCTTGAATTTATAGCAGCGGCCACCGGAAGGGCCACCGCACTGTTCCGGAAGGTTGGTATGCTCAGGTGCAGAACCCGCACGTGTAACTGGCGTTGATGCGGCTTGCAGGTTAGGGTAGCAGGCGAGGGTGGAATGAGTGGTTGGCTGGGTAAGCGGGAATCTGCACACAAATAAGAGAAGACTTAGACGTTGCACGTTTCGCTGTCGCTGCAGTTCTTGTGGCGATCCCTTGATGCCGGCTTGATTTTATAGCAGCCCCACCGGAAGGGCGACCGCACTGTTCCGGAAGGTTGGTATGCGCAGGTGCAGAGCCCGCACGTGCAACTGGCGATGATTCGGCTTGCAGGTCAGGGTAGCAGCCGAGGATGGAATGAGTGGTTGGCTGGGTAAGCGGGAATCTGCACACAATTAGGAGAAGACTTAGACGTTGCAAGTTTCGCTGTCGCAGCAGTTCTAGTGGCGATCCCTTGATGCCGGCTTGAATTTATAGCAGCGGCCACCGGAAGGGCGACCGCACTGTTCAGGAAGGTTGTATGCTCAGGTGCAGAGCCCGCGCGTGTAACTGACGTTGATGCGGCTTGCAGGTGAGGGTAGAAGGCGAGGGTGGAATGAGTGGTTGGCTGGGAAAGCGGGAATCTGCACACAAATAAGAGAAGACTTAGACGTTGCACGTTCCGGTGTCGCCCCTGCTCTTGTGGCGGTCCCTTGATGCCGGCTTGATTTTATAGCAGCGACCACCGGAAGGGCGACCGCACTGTTCCGGAAGGTTGGTATGCGCAGGTGCAGAGCCCGCACGTGCAACTGGCGATGATTCGGCTTGCAGGTCAGAGTAGCAGCCGAGGGTGGAATGAGTGGTTGGCTGGGTAAGCGGGAATCTGCACACAAATAAGAGAAGACTTAGACGTTGCATGTTTCGGTGTCGCTCCTGCTCTCGTGGCGGTCCCTTGATGCCGGCCTGATTTTATAGCAGCGGCCACCGGAAGGGCGACCGCACTGTTCCGGAAGGTTGGTATGCGCAGGAGCAGAGCCCGCACGTGTAAGTGGAGATGATACGGCTTGCAGGTGAGGGTAGCTGGCGATAGTGGAAGGAGTGGTTGACTGCGTAAGAGGGAATCTGCACACAAATAAGAGAAGACTTAGACGTTGCACGTTTCGCTGTCGCTGCAGCTCTTGTGGCGGTCCCTTGATGCCGGCTTCATTTTATAGCAGAGGCCGCCTGAAGGGCAGCCGCACTGTTCCGGAAGGTTGTTATGCGCAGGTGCAGAGCCCGCACGTGCAACTGGCGATGATTCGGCTTGCAGGTCAGAGTAGCAGCCGAGGGTGGAATGAGTGGTTGGCTGGGTAAGCGGGAATCTGCACACAAATAAGAGAAGACTTAGACGTTGCACGTTTCGCTGTCGCTGCAGTTCTTGTGGCGATCCCTTGATGCCGGCTTGATTTTATAGCAGCCCCACCGGAAGGGCGACCGCACTGTTTCGGAAGGTTGGTATGCGCAGGTGCAGAGCCCGCACGTGCAACTGGCGATGATTCGGCTTGCAGGTCAGGGTAGCAGCCGAGGATGGAATGAGTGGTTGGCTGGGTAAGCGGGAATCTGCACACAATTAGGAGAAGACTTAGACGTTGCAAGTTTCGCTGTCGCAGCAGTTCTAGTGGCGATCCCTTGATGCCGGCTTGATTATACAGCAGCGGCCACCGGAAGGGCGATCGCACTGTTCCGGAAGGTTGGCATGCGCAGGTGCAGAGCTCGCACGTGCAACTGGCGATGATTCGGCTTGTAGGTGAAAGTAGCTGGCGAGGGTGGAAGGAGTGGTTGGCTGGGGAAGCGGGAATCTGCACACAAATAAGAGAAGACATGGACGTTGCACGTTTCGGTGTCGCTCCTGCTCTTGTGGCGGTCCCTTGATGTCGGCTTGATTTTATAGCAGCGACCACCGGAAAGGCGTCCGCACTGTTCCGGTAGGTTGGTATGCGCAGGAGCAGAGCCTTCACGTGTAACTGGTGATGATGCGGCTTGCAGGTGAAGGTAGCAGTCGAGGATGGAAGGAGTGGTTGGCTGGGAAAGCGGGAATCTGCACACAAATAAGAGACGACTTAGACGTTGCACGTTCCGGTGTCGCTCCTGCTCTTGTGGCTCTCCCTTGATGCCGGCTTGAATTTATAGCAGCGGCCACCGGAAGGGCGACCGCACTGTTTCGGAAGGTTGGTATGCGCAAGTGCAGAGCCCGCACATGCAACTGGCTATGATGCGGCTTGCAGGTGAGGGTAGCTGGCGAGAGTGGAATGAGTGGTTGGCTGGGTAAGCGGGAATCTGCACACAAATAAGAGAAGACTTAGACGTTGCACATTTCGCTGTCGCAGCAGTTCTAGTGGCGGTCCCTTGATGCCGGCTTGATTTTATAGCAGCGGCCCCCGGAACGGCGACCGCATTGTTCCGGACGGTTGGTATGCGCAGGTGCAGAGCCCGCAAGTGTAACTGGCGATGATGCGGCTTGCAGGTGAGGGTAGCAGGCGAGGGTGGAATGAGTGGTTGGCTGGGTAAGCGGGAATCTGCACACAAATAAGAGAAGACTTAGACGTTGCACATTTCGCTGTCGCAGCAGTTCTAGTGGCGGTCCCTTGATGCCGGCTTGATTTTATAGCAGCGGCCCCCGGAACGGCGACCGCACTGTTCCGGACGGTTGGTATGCGCACGTGCAGAGCCGCAAGTGTAACTGGCGATGATGCGGCTTGCAGGTGAGGGTAGCAGGCGAGAGTGGAATGAGTGGTTGTCTGGGTAAGCGGTAATCTGCACAAATAAGAGTGGACTTAGACGTTGCACGTTTCGGTGTCGCTCCTGCTCTTGTGGCGATCCCTTGATGCCGGCTTGATTATACAGCAGCGGCCACCCGAAGGGCGACTTCACTGTTCCAGAAGATTGGTATGCGCAGGTACAGAGCCCGCACGTGTAACTGGCGATCAGGCTTGCAGGTGAGGGTAGCAGGTGAGGGTAGAATGAGTGGTTGGCTGGGTAAGCGGGAATCTGCACACAAATAAAAGAAAACTTAGACGATGCACGTTTCGCTGTCGCTGCAGTTCTTGTGGCGATCCCTTGATGCCGGCTTGATTTTATAGCAGCCCCACCGGAAGGGCGACCGCACTGTTCCGGAAGGTTGGTATGCGCAGGTGCAGAGCCCGCACGTGCAACTGGCGATGATTCGGCTTGCAGGTCAGGGTAGCAGCCGAGGATGGAATGAGTGGTTGGCTGGGTAAGCGGGAATCTGCACACAATTAGGAGAAGACTTAGACGTTGCAAGTTTGGCTGTCGCAGCAGTTCTAGTGGCGATCCCTTGATGCCGGCTTGATTATACAGCAGCGGCCACCGGAAGGGCGATCGCACTGTTCCGGAAGGTTGGCATGCGCAGGTGCAGAGCCCGCACGTGCAACTGGCGATGATTCGGCTTGCAGTGGAGGGTAGCAGGCGAGGGTGGAATGAGTGGTTGGCTGGGTAAGCGGGAATCTGCACAAAAATAAGAGAAGACTTAGACGTTGCACGTTTCGCTGTCGCTGCAGCTCTTGTGGCGGTCCCTTGATGCCGGCTTGAATTTATAGCAGCGGCCACCGGAAGGGCCACCGCACTGTTCCGGAAGGTTGGTATGCTCAGGTGCAGAACCCGCACGTGTAACTGGCGTTGATGCGGCTTGCAGGTTAGGGTAGCAGGCGAGGGTGGAATGAGTGGTTGGCTGGGTAAGCGGGAATCTGCACACAAATAAGAGAAGACTTAGACGTTGTTTGTTTCGCTGTCGCTGCAGTTCTTGTGGCTGTCCCTTGATGCCGGCTTGATTTTATAGCAGCCCCACCGGAAGGGCGACCGCACTGTTCCGGAAGGTTGGTATGCGCAGGTGCAGAGCCCGCACGTGCAACTGGCGATGATTCGGCTTGCAGGTCAGAGTGGCAGCCGAGGGTGGAATGAGTGGTTGGCTGGGTAAGCGGGAATCTGCACACAAATAAGAGAAGACTTAGACGTTGCACGTTTCGCTGTCGCTGCAGCTCTTGTGGCGGTCCCTTGATGCCGGCTTCATTTTATAGCAGAGGCCGCCTGAAGGGCAGCCGCACTGTTCCGGAAGGTTGTTATGCGCAGGTGCAGAGCCCGCACGTGCAACTGGCGATGATTCGGCTTGCAGGTCAGAGTAGCAGCCGAGGGTGGAATGAGTGGTTGGCTGGGTAAGCGGGAATCTGCACACAAATAAGAGAAGACTTAGACGTTGCACGTTTCGCTGTCGCTGCAGTTCTTGTGGCGATCCCTTGATGCCGGCTTGATTTTATAGCAGCCCCACCGGAAGGGCGACCGCACTGTTTCGGAAGGTTGGTATGCGCAGGTGCAGAGCCCGCACGTGCAACTGGCGATGATTCGGCTTGCAGGTCAGGGTAGCAGCCGAGGATGGAATGAGTGGTTGGCTGGGTAAGCGGGAATCTGCACACAATTAGGAGAAGACTTAGACGTTGCAAGTTTCGCTGTCGCAGCAGTTCTAGTGGCGATCCCTTGATGCCGGCTTGATTATACAGCAGCGGCCACCGGAAGGGCGATCGCACTGTTCCGGAAGGTTGGCATGCGCAGGTGCAGAGCTCGCACGTGCAACTGGCGATGATTCGGCTTGTAGGTGAAAGTAGCTGGCGAGGGTGGAAGGAGTGGTTGGCTGGGGAAGCGGGAATCTGCACACAAATAAGAGAAGACATGGACGTTGCACGTTTCGGTGTCGCTCCTGCTCTTGTGGCGGTCCCTTGATGTCGGCTTGATTTTATAGCAGCGACCACCGGAAAGGCGTCCGCACTGTTCCGGTAGGTTGGTATGCGCAGGAGCAGAGCCTTCACGTGTAACTGGTGATGATGCGGCTTGCAGGTGAAGGTAGCAGTCGAGGATGGAAGGAGTGGTTGGCTGGGAAAGCGGGAATCTGCACACAAATAAGAGACGACTTAGACGTTGCACGTTCCGGTGTCGCTCCTGCTCTTGTGGCTCTCCCTTGATGCCGGCTTGAATTTATAGCAGCGGCCACCGGAAGGGCGACCGCACTGTTTCGGAAGGTTGGTATGCGCAAGTGCAGAGCCCGCACATGCAACTGGCGATGATGCGGCTTGCAGGTGAGGGTAGCTGGCGAGAGTGGAATGAGTGGTTGGCTGGGTAAGCGGGAATCTGCACACAAATAAGAGAAGACTTAGACGTTGCACATTTCGCTGTCGCAGCAGTTCTAGTGGCGGTCCCTTGATGCCGGCTTGATTTTATAGCAGCGGCCCCCGGAACGGCGACCGCACTGTTCCGGACGGTTGGTATGCGCAGGTGCAGAGCCCGCAAGTGTAACTGGCGATGATGCGGCTTGCAGGTGAGGGTAGCAGGCGAGGGTGGAATGAGTGGTTGGCTGGGTAAGCGGGAATCTGCACACAAATAAGAGAAGACTTAGACGTTGCACATTTCGCTGTCGCAGCAGTTCTAGTGGCGGTCCCTTGATGCCGGCTTGATTTTATAGCAGCGGCCCCCGGAACGGCGACCGCACTGTTCCGGACGGTTGGTATGCGCACGTGCAGAGCCCGCAAGTGTAACTGGCGATGATGCGGCTTGCAGGTGAGGGTAGCAGGCGAGAGTGGAATGAGTGGTTGTCTGGGTAAGCGGTAATCTGCACAAATAAGAGTGGACTTAGACGTTGCACGTTTCGGTGTCGCTCCTGCTCTTGTGGCGATCCCTTGATGCCGGCTTGATTATACAGCAGCGGCCACCCGAAGGGCGACTTCACTGTTCCAGAAGATTGGTATGCGCAGGTACAGAGCCCGCACGTGTAACTGGCGATCAGGCTTGCAGGTGAGGGTAGCAGGTGAGGGTAGAATGAGTGGTTGGCTGGGTAAGCGGGAATCTGCACACAAATAAAAGAAAACTTAGACGATGCACGTTTCGCTGTCGCTGCAGTTCTTGTGGCGATCCCTTGATGCCGGCTTGATTTTATAGCAGCCCCACCGGAAGGGCGACCGCACTGTTCCGGAAGGTTGGTATGCGCAGGTGCAGAGCCCGCACGTGCAACTGGCGATGATTCGGCTTGCAGGTCAGGGTAGCAGCCGAGGATGGAATGAGTGGTTGGCTGGGTAAGCGGGAATCTGCACACAATTAGGAGAAGACTTAGACGTTGCAAGTTTCGCTGTCGCAGCAGTTCTAGTGGCGATCCCTTGATGCCGGCTTGATTATACAGCAGCGGCCACCGGAAGGGCGATCGCACTGTTCCGGAAGGTTGGCATGCGCAGGTGCAGAGCCCGCACGTGCAACTGGCGATGATTCGGCTTGCAGTGGAGGGTAGCAGGCGAGGGTGGAATGAGTGGTTGGCTGGGTAAGCGGGAATCTGCACACAAATAAGAGAAGACTTAGACGTTGCACGTTTCGCTGTCGCTGCAGCTCTTGTGGCGGTCCCTTGATGCCGGCTTGAATTTATAGCAGCGGCCACCGGAAGGGCCACCGCACTGTTCCGGAAGGTTGGTATGCTCAGGTGCAGAACCCGCACGTGTAACTGGCGTTGATGCGGCTTGCAGGTTAGGGTAGCAGGCGAGGGTGGAATGAGTGGTTGGCTGGGTAAGCGGGAATCTGCACACAAATAAGAGAAGACTTAGACGTTGTTTGTTTCGCTGTCGCTGCAGTTCTTGTGGCTGTCCCTTGATGCCGGCTTGATTTTATAGCAGCCCCACCGGAAGGGCGACCGCACTGTTCCGGAAGGTTGGTATGCGCAGGTGCAGAGCCCGCACGTGCAACTGGCGATGATTCGGCTTGCAGGTCAGAGTGGCAGCCGAGGGTGGAATGAGTGGTTGGCTGGGTAAGCGGGAATCTGCACACAAATAAGAGAAGACTTAGACGTTGCACGTTTCGCTGTCGCTGCAGCTCTTGTGGCGGTCCCTTGATGCCGGCTTCATTTTATAGCAGAGGCCGCCTGAAGGGCAGCCGCACTGTTCCGGAAGGTTGTTATGCGCAGGTGCAGAGCCCGCACGTGCAACTGGCGATGATTCGGCTTGCAGGTCAGAGTAGCAGCCGAGGGTGGAATGAGTGGTTGGCTGGGTAAGCGGGAATCTGCACACAAATAAGAGAAGACTTAGACGTTGCACGTTTCGCTATCGCTGCAGTTCTTGTGGCGATCCCTTGATGCCGGCTTGATTTTATAGCAGCCCCACCGGAAGGGCGACCGCACTGTTTCGGAAGGTTGGTATGCGCAGGTGCAGAGCCCGCACGTGCAACTGGCGATGATTCGGCTTGCAGGTCAGGGTAGCAGCCGAGGATGGAATGAGTGGTTGGATGGGTAAGCGGGAATCTGCACACAATTAGGAGAAGACTTAGACGTTGCAAGTTTCGCTGTCGCAGCAGTTCTAGTGGCGATCCCTTGATGCCGGCTTGATTATACAGCAGCGGCCACCGGAAGGGCGATCGCACTGTTCCGGAAGGTTGGCATGCGCAGGTGCAGAGCTCGCACGTGCAACTGGCGATGATTCGGCTTGTAGGTGAAAGTAGCTGGCGAGGGTGGAAGGAGTGGTTGGCTGGGGAAGCGGGAATCTGCACACAAATAAGAGAAGACATGGACGTTGCACGTTTCGGTGTCGCTCCTGCTCTTGTGGCGGTCCCTTGATGTCGGCTTGATTTTATAGCAGCGACCACCGGAAAGGCGTCCGCACTGTTCCGGTAGGTTGGTATGCGCAGGAGCAGAGCCTTCACGTGTAACTGGTGATGATGCGGCTTGCAGGTGAAGGTAGCAGTCGAGGATGGAAGGAGTGGTTGGCTGGGAAAGCGGGAATCTGCACACAAATAAGAGACGACTTAGACGTTGCACGTTCCGGTGTCGCTCCTGCTCTTGTGGCTCTCCCTTGATGCCGGCTTGAATTTATAGCAGCGGCCACCGGAAGGGCGACCGCACTGTTTCGGAAGGTTGGTATGCGCAAGTGCAGAGCCCGCACATGCAACTGGCGATGATGCGGCTTGCAGGTGAGGGTAGCTGGCGAGAGTGGAATGAGTGGTTGGCTGGGTAAGCGGGAATCTGCACACAAATAAGAGAAGACTTAGACGTTGCACATTTCGCTGTCGCAGCAGTTCTAGTGGCGGTCCCTTGATGCCGGCTTGATTTTATAGCAGCGGCCCCCGGAACGGCGACCGCACTGTTCCGGACGGTTGGTATGCGCAGGTGCAGAGCCCGCAAGTGTAACTGGCGATGATGCGGCTTGCAGGTGAGGGTAGCAGGCGAGGGTGGAATGAGTGGTTGGCTGGGTAAGCGGGAATCTGCACACAAATAAGAGAAGACTTAGACGTTGCACATTTCGCTGTCGCAGCAGTTCTAGTGGCGGTCCCTTGATGCCGGCTTGATTTTATAGCAGCGGCCCCCGGAACGGCGACCGCACTGTTCCGGACGGTTGGTATGCGCAGGTGCAGAGCCCGCAAGTGTAACTGGCGATGATGCGGCTTGCAGGTGAGGGTAGCAGGCGAGAGTGGAATGAGTGGTTGTCTGGGTAAGCGGTAATCTGCACAAATAAGAGTGGACTTAGACGTTGCACGTTTCGGTGTCGCTCCTGCTCTTGTGGCGATCCCTTGATGCCGGCTTGATTATACAGCAGCGGCCACCCGAAGGGCGACTTCACTGTTCCAGAAGATTGGTATGCGCAGGTACAGAGCCCGCACGTGTAACTGGCGATCAGGCTTGCAGGTGAGGGTAGCAGGTGAGGGTAGAATGAGTGGTTGGCTGGGTAAGCGGGAATCTGCACACAAATAAAAGAAAACTTAGACGTTGCACGTTTCGGTGTCGCTGCTGCTCTTGTGGCGGTCCCTTGATGCCGGCTTTATTTTATAGCAGCGGCCACCGGAAGAGCGACCGCACTGTTCCGGAAGGTTGGTATGCGCAGGTGCAGAGCCCGCACGTGTAACTGGCGATGATGCGGCTTTCAAGTGAGGGTAGCAACCGAGGATGGAAGGAGTGGTTGGCTGGGAAAGCGGGAATCTGCACACAAATAAGAGAAGACTTAGACGTTGCACGTTCCGGTGTCGCCGCTGCTCTTGTGGCGGCCCCTTGATGCCGGCTTGAATTTATAGCAGCGGCCACCGGAAGGGCGACCGCACTGTTCAGGAAGGTTGTATGCTCAGGTGCAGAGCCCGCGCGTGTAACTGACGTTGATGCGGCTTGCAGGTTAGGGTAGCAGGCGAGGGTGGAATGAGTGGTTGGCTGGGTAAGCGGGAATCTGCACACAAATAAGAGAATTAGACGTTGCATGTTTCGCGGTCGCTGCAGCTCTCGTGGCGGTCCCTTGATGCCGGCTTGATTTTATAGCAGCGGCCACCGGAAGGGCGACCGCACTGTTCCGGAAGGTTGGTATGCGCAGGAGCAGAGCCCGCACGTGTAAGTGGCGATGATACGGCTTGCAGGTGAGGGTAGCTGGCGATAGTGGAAGGAGTGGTTGACTGCGTAAGAGGGAATCTGCACACAAATAAGAGAAGACTTAGACGTTGCACGTTTCGCTGTCGCTGCAGCTCTTGTGGCGGTCCCTTGATGCCGGCTTGATTTTATAGCAGCGGCCCCCGGAACGGCGACCGCACTGTTCCGGAAGGTTGGTATGTGCAGGTGCAGAGCCCGCACGTGTAACTGGCGATAATGCGGCTTGCAGGTGAGGGTAGCAGTCGAGGGCGGAAGGAGTGGTTGGCTCGATAAGCGGGAATCTGCACACAAATAAGAGAAGACTTAGGCGTTGCACGTTTCGCTGTCGCATCAGTTCTAGTGGCGGTTCCTTAATGCCGGCTTGATTTTATAGCAGCGGCCACCGGAAGGGCGACCGCACTGTTCCGGAATGTTGGTATGCGCAGGTGCAGATCCCGCACGTGCAACTGGCGATGATTCGGCTTGCAGGTGAGGGTAGCTGGCGATAGTAGATGGAGTGGTTGACTGCGTAAGAGGGAATCTGCACACAAATAAGAGAAGACTTAGACGTTGCACGTTCCGGTGTCGCCCCTGCTCTTGTGGCGGTTCCTTGATGCCGGCTTGATTTTATAGCAGCGGCCACCGGAAGGGCGACCGCACTGTTCCGGAATGTTGGTATGCGCAGGTGCAGAGCCCGCATGTGCAACTAGCTATGATACGGCTTGCAGGTGAGGGTAGCTGGCGATAGTAGAGGGAGTGGTTGACTGCGTAAGAGGGAATCTGCACACAAATAAGAGAAGACTTAGACGTTGCACGTTCCGGTGTCGCCCCTGCTCTTGTGGCGGCCCCTTGATGCCGGCTTGAATTTATAGCAGCGGCCACCGGAAGGGCGACCGCACTGTTCAGGAAGGTTGTATGCTCAGGTGCAGAGCCCGCGCGTGTAACTGACGTTGATGCGTCTTGCAGGTTAGGGTAGCAGGCGAGGGTGGAATGAGTGGTTGGCTGGGTAAGCGGGAATCTGCACACAAATAAGAGAATTAGACGTTGCATGTTTCGCGGTCGCTGCAGCTCTCGTGGCGGTCCCTTGATGCCGGCTTGATTTTATAGCAGCGGCCACCGGAAGGGCGACCGCACTGTTCCGGAAGGTTGGTATGCGCAGGTGCTGAGCCCGCACGTGCAACTGGCGATGATTCGGCTTGCAGTGGAGGGTAGCAGGCGAGGGTGGAATGAGTGGTTGGCTGGGTAAGCGGGAATCTGCACACAAATAAGAGAAGACTTAGACGTTGCACGTTTCGCTGTCGCTGCAGCTCTTGTGGCGGTCCCTTGATGCCGGCTTGAATTTATAGCAGCGGCCACCGGAAGGGCCACCGCACTGTTCCGGAAGGTTGGTATGCTCAGGTGCAGAACAAGCACGTGTAACTGGCGTTGATGCGGCTTGCAGGTTAGGGTAGCAGGCGAGGGTGGAATGAGTGGTTGGCTGGGTAAGCGGGAATCTGCACACAAATAAGAGAAGACTTAGACGTTGCATGTTTCGCTGTCGCTGCAGCTCTTGTGGCGGTCTCTTGATGCCGGCTTCAATTTATATCAGCGGCCCTCGGAAGGGCCACCGCACTGTTCCGGAAGGTTGGTATGCTCAAGTGCCGAGCCCGCACGTGTAACTGGCGTTGATGCGGCTTGCAGGTTAGGGTAGCAGGCGAGGGTGGAATGAGTGGTTGGCTGGGTAAGCGGGAATCTGCACACAAATAAGAGAAGACTTAGACGTTGCATGTTTCGCTGTCTCTGCAGTTCTTGTGGCGGTCCCTTGATGCCGGCTTGATTTTATAGCAGCCCCACCAGAAGGGCGACCGCACTGTTCCGGAAGGTTGGTATGCGCAGGTGCAGAGCCCGCACATGTAACTGGCGATGATTCGGCTTGTAGGGGAAAATAGCTGGTGAGGGTGGAAGGAGTGGTTGGCTGCGTAAGCGGGAATCTGCACACAAATAAGAGAAGACTTAGACGTTGCACGTTCCAGTGTCGCCCCTGCTCTTGTGGCGGTTCCTTGATGCCGGCTTGATTTTATAGCAGCGGCCACCGGAAGGGCGACCGCACTGTTCCGGAAGGTTGGTATGCGCAGGTACAGAGCTCGCACGTGTGACTGGCGATGATGCGGCTTGCAGGTGAGGGTAGAAGGCGAGGGTGGAAGGATTGGTTGGCTGGGCAAGCGGGAATCTGCACACAAATAAGAGAAGACTTAGACGTTGTTTGTTTCGCTGTCCCTGCAGTTCTTGTGGCGTCCCTTGATTCCGGCCTGATTTTATAGCAGCCCCACCGGAAGGGCGACCGCACTGTTCCGGAAGGTTGGTATGCGCAGGTGCAGAGCGCGCATGTGCAACTGGCGATGATTCGGCTTGCAGGTCAGGGTAGCAGCCGAGGGTGGAATGAGTGGTTGGCTGGGTAAGCGGGAATCTGCACACAAATAAGAGAAGACTTAGACGTTGCACGTTTCGCTGTCGCTGCAGCTCTTGTGGCGGTCCCTTGATGCCGGCTTCATTTTATAGCAGAGGCCATCTGAAGGGCAGCCGCACTGTTCCGGAAGGTTGGTATGCGCAGGTGCAAAGTCCGCACGTGTAACTGGCGATGATTCGGCTTGTAGGTGAAAGTAGCTGGCGAGGGTGGAAGGAGTGGTTGGCTGCGGAAGCGGGAATCTGCACACAAATAAGAGAAGACATGGACGTTGCACGTTTCGGTGTCGCTCCTGCTCTTGTGGCGGTCCCTTGATGTCGGCTTGATTTTATAGCAGCGGCCACCGGAAAGGCGATCGCACTGTTCCGGTAGGTTGGTATGCGCAGGTGCAGAGCCCGAACGTGTAACTGGTGATGATGCGGCTTGCAGGTGAAGGTAGCAGTCGAGGATGGAAGGAGTGGTTGGCTGGGAAAGCGGGAATCTGCACACAAATAAGAGACGACTTAGACGTTGCACGTTCCGGTGTCGCTCCTGCTCTTGTGGCGGTCCCTTGATGCCGGCTTCATTTTATAGTAGAGGCCACCAGAAGGGTAGCCGCACTGTTCCGGAAGGTTGGTATGCGCAGGCGCAAAGCCCGCACGTGTAACTTTCTATGATGCGGCTTGCTGGTGAGGGTAGCAGGCAAGGGTGGAATGAGTGGTTGGCTCGATAAGCGGGAATCTGCACACAAATAAGAGAAGACTTAGACGTTGCACGCTTCGCTGTCGCAGCAGTTCTTGTGGCGGTCCCTTGATGCCGGCTTGATTTTATAGCAGCCCCACCGGAAGGGCGACCGCACTGTTCCGGAACGTTGGTATGCGCAGGTGCAGAGCCCGCATGTGCAACTAGCTATGATACGGCTTGCAGACGAGGGTAGCTGGCGATGGTAGAAGGAGTGGTTGACTGCGTAAGAGGGTTAAATGCACACAAATAAGAGAAGACAGACGTTGCAGGTTTCGCTGTCGCTGCAGCTCTTGTGGCGGTCCCTT